>NC_063045.1:33108536-33432379 GCF_018812025.1 Megalobrama amblycephala
CTGTTTCTTGAAATTGGCTAAAGACTCATTCCAAAGGTCATTCCACCAGAAGAGAACAGTCAAAGTAATGCCTCATGGGATGGTACCACAAGGTGTCATTCACTTGCAGAAAAAAATCTTCTAGAGGGCACATAAGTCTGAAGTCATGAGTTTAGGTATAGGGGTGCAGAGCCAGTGATTGTTCTGCAAAAAAAACATCAGAGCCAGTGATTTTCTGCAAAAAAACATCAGTGCCTTGAATTTGATGCGAGTGACTATTAGCAACCAGTGCATAATGATAAAGAGAGGTGTGCACTCTTCGGCGCATTAAAGACCACTGTCGCTGCTGCATTCTAGATCAGCTGCAAAGGTTTGACATTGCATGCTGGAAGGCCTGCCAGGAGAGAATTACAATAGTCCAGTCTGAATAAAACAAGAGCTTGGACAAGGAGTTGTGAAGCAAACTCTGATAGGAAGGGCCTGATTTTCCTAATGTTTTATAAGGGCAGGAACACACCAAGCCGACTAAGTTTTCTTAGTGTGTTCCACACCGTCGGTTTGTGTGGTGAAGTTTAACTGATTATCAATCACAATAGTTGATGAACCAAGCTGAATGGAGAAGTTGTGATGAAGTGTTGGGTTGGCCGAAATCAGAAACAGTTCTGTCTTGGCAAGGTTGAGGTGAAGATGATGGTCCTTCATCCAGCAAAAAAATGTTTGTCAGGCAGGCTGAGAAGTGAGCAGCTCCCATCAGATCATCTGACTGGAATGAGAGGTAGAGTTGTGTCATCAACATAGCAGTGACAGGAAAAGCCATGCTTCTGAATGATAGATACTAGTGATGACATGTACATGGAGAAGAAAAGTGGTCCAAGCACTGAGCCCTGAGGCACCCCAGCAGCTAGATGTTGTGACTTATGCCCTTGCTAGTCTTAGAGCTTCAATAACCAGCGGGGCAGTCTCGGTTGAGTGGCAGCTTTTAAAGCCAGACTGGTTGCTGTCCAGGAGGTTGTTATGTGTGCGAAAGGCAGAGACTTGGTTGAACACTATCTCAAGTGTTTTTGCAATAAATAAAAGAAGACATACTGGTCTGCAGTTTTCTAAAAGTGCAGGATTTAGAGTGGGCTTCTTAAGCAGTGGAGTTATCCAAGCCTGCTTAAATACTGTGGGAATAGTACCAGTGTGAAGAGATGTGTTGATGACGTGAGTGCAGGAACAGCTGAAGAAGAAATGGCTTGAAGGAGAAGGGGATAAGATCAAGCGGACAGGTAGTAGGGTGACTGGAAAGGATGAGTTTGCAGACTTCTGTCTCAGAGAGAAGGGGGGGGGGGGTGTTTGCTGTTAATATTTCAATTTCAAGCTTTTATTGTCATTGCATCGGAATGCAATGAAATTTCAGAGACTACACAGAGGTGCTACAATACGGGTAACCACATACACATAAACCACAATAACCTAACCACAGTCCATGTATAAACCTGAATGATGCAGGTAAGACAAAGAAAGTGCAGTTATAGATACAAAATTTATTGCACAGTCCACAGAGAGTGACATAAATAAATAATGCAAGGCATCTCTTAGTTGGCTCTTGGATAAAAACTGTTTGAAAATCTGGCACTGCATGTTTTAATTGCTCTGTATTGCCTTCCCGAGCGCAGTAGGCAAAACAGGTGATGACTGGGGTGAGAAGAGTCCTTAACAATGTTTTTTTGCTCTGGATAGGTACCGAGTGTTTGCAATGTCCTGTAATAAGGGGAGAGAGCAGTCAGCAATGTTCTGTCCGGTGTTTATGACCCTCTGTAGAGCTTTTTTGTCAGCTCCTGAACAGCCCCCATGCCAAACCGTGAGACAGTATGTTAAAACACTCTCTATGGCAGAGCGGTAGAAGGCCACCAGTAGTTTTTGACACAGACAGTTTTTCTTTAGGACTCGCAGGAAGTGCAGATGCTGCTGTGCCTTTTTAACAGCCGCTGTTGTATTTGTGGACCAAGAGAGACTATCAGATAAACAGATTCATCGAAAAAGTTAAACTATAATGATGGGAAGAGGGTCAGCTTTGCACTTCCTGAAGTCCATGATGAGTTCTTTAGTTTTCTTTGTGTTTAACAACAGGTTGTTTTCAGAATTACCAGCTAATCAGATGAAACTGTGGAGCCCCAGACGTGACATGCAGGAAAAAAACTATAAGGCTAAATCGTGCGCACAATTTACTAGTTCATTCCCTCGATTTACTAAAACGTGCGCACGATTTACTATTTCGTTCCCTCGATTTATAAATCATATGCACAATTAAATTTTTTTTTCTTGCATGTCATGTGTGGGGCTCCATAAAACAGCTATCGAAGAGGGGGGGGAATCCAGGGTAGGACTTGGTTTTATATATGAGTTTTTGATTGGATTGTGAAAACTGAGTGTTGCACATTGGAACTGAGGCAGATTTGACCAAACTGCAGCGAGCCTCGCATACATCAGCAGAGAGTCATATCACAGGAAGAGTGAGTAAGGGCATTTGATTACAGATTACACAGTCCAATAATAATAATAATAAAAAAATAAATGAACAGTAGATGAATTGTTCACAATAAGATTATGATGCATTAAGAAAATAAATAGTGTCAATTTTTATTTCATGCAGTACGAACTGACACAAATAAGCAAGGCAGTGCCCAGTGCGTCTTTCCTTGTTCTGTAGCTTTCAAATGTCATTTGCACTTCTGCATATTCATAGTTGAGTCTCAAGGATGTGTGTTTGTGTGTTCATAACTGCAGAAATCTTAATAGATATCCGAGTAATGCTGTTAAGGAACCTACTTTGAAATATTTGATCACCATGGCAGTCAAGCAGCTCTTTGTTTGCATACGAGTCGTTTGTTACTGTGGGAAGTCCAGGATATCTTTTGTGTTCTTTTTGCTGCAATGGTATTTTATTTTACTTCAAGAAAATGTAGAAACTGAAGCAAAAATATCTTTAATCTTTCACTTAGCATTAAAGAGATCAGGTAATCTGTAATTCTCAATAATCAGAATGGTTGAATATATACATGTTTAATGTAACCTTTTAGAGCAGGCCTGATCATTTCTGTCAGTTTGCTCTATAATTCAGTGCAAACAAACTTTTTCTTCCATCATTGTTTTATTCATTACTTACATTTTTTGTCTTACTCATTTTGTTTAACTCCAATTTGGGATTAAACTGCATTGAGTAGTGCTGACATTACACAAGTTGGGGCAAAAATGCTTCGTGTCGTGGTCAACGTGAGCAGGAAATACAGAAGCTGCAGGAAGCCTGACTGGCTAAGTATAGCACTTACTGATGAAGTGGATCTACTTTAACAGGAAATTGCTTCCTCTAGCAGCCCTCCCCCTAAAGGAATACTCTGCTTTCTTGTATTCAACCAACAGAAGGCTGAACCTTTAAAAGACACATTTTTGCTGATTCAGGGATTTGCTGATTGCATTTCAAGTGATTTTCCACGCTTTTGATCTGAACTCAAAATGTACAATCAATGCACCATGAATTTGAAACCCAGAAGAAAAAGAGGGATTCTGTTTGAGGTTTAATACCTATACATTTATCTTTAAAATGTGGTCTGTTCCGAAGTAGAATTTTTTGTCTGTCATTAAAATGTATTTGTCATTTGTCTCTTTGTGAAAAAAGATGTCTTAATTTATTGAATGTGCACTTGTAGTGTACTTCAAATCTAAAACATTATATATGTTTAAAAATTATTTATATATATGTTTTTGCAGATAATACATTAATGAAAAGTATACTTTCATGACTATATTTCTTAACGCACTTACAGTAAGTACATTTTTTAAAAATGCACTTTGTAATAATTTCAGTTTAAAAGTTTTATTTTAAAGTACATTTTAACAGATTATGTTTTAATAATCTTTTGTCATACTTTAAAGAAGTACACTTAAATTGATGTGTGTCACAATCATGTTCTGTTTAAATTCATTGTCATATTCCTCTGTGTATTTAAGAGCGTGTGTCTGTATTTGGGTGTGTTGCGAACTTTTGCAGCATGTTTATGTATTTGGTTGTGCTGTGATAATTTGCAGCACATGTGTTGTCAAATTGATGTAGACGTTTTCTTAATTTGCAGGTGTTTGTTCTATTTGCATGTGTTTTTTTCAGTTGCAGCGCGTTGCGTTCTACCATACATACGACACATTTATTGCAGCTGGTGCCGCCATGACCGCAAAACATAATAGCCACATCCATGAGATAATTTAAATTTAGATGAATTTCATGTCATAGGATGTTATAGGTCATTTTCAAATGAGTGTGAAGTTATCATTTGCAACTCAAAATTTTGTAAGTTCATAAGTTTTTTTATATATATATTTTTATTAACCTTATTGTTAAACTAACTAAACTAACTAACTAAACAGTTGTCAGTGCATTACAAATAAACTCGTTCTATGCCTTTATTTTGTCATTAAAACTGATAGAAACAGGTCCTAATATATAGTCCTAAGAGATTTCTTATCCTGTAATGCAGGCAAAACCACACAGCAATAAAAAGGTTAAACTCTAAACCATCAAGAGTGTAAAATAGACTCTAGCTATTTCTCAATATGCATTCTTGTCTGTACTTATGTTCTTGTGGACTTGTGAAACGTCATCATTCGCTGCCCAAGTACTGATCCAATTCAAAGTTCACATCTAGCCAAGTACAGTTCAAATCCCCGGATGTGTTCTTGATCCACCCCTTTTATTGAGGATGCATCAAGAAGTGACTTGTGCGGACTTGAGACAGCCAGGTATCCCAGAATGCATCTCGCACCTACCAGAAAGTGTCAATAGCAGAGGAGAAAACCCATGTAATTTAAAAATACTCCTTTATTGTGTCATGAAATGTAGTTTTAAGAGTTTTTCAGGTGAGAATGTAGGTGTTTAAAGCTCAAATCTGTGGTTTATTTATAAAAATAGCACCTATTTGGAAATTTGATCTGACGTTTTTGGAGTTGCGAGATCCAGGTGATCCCTGGGCGCTCAGCTCTCATGTACCCTGCCGAGAACAGCCGTACATCGGCTAGTCCTTCTGACATTTGCCGCTGGCTCTGATGTCTCTGTAGTGGTTAAACATGAGATATAATTCATCTTGTGTATATCTAACGGGCAATCTTTAATCTCATGAATCTATAATTTGTTATATTACAGTATTTTGTTTTATTGTAAATATAAATACAGATAACCGGAGTAGCCAGAGCGAGCTGAGTGATGTTATCAAGAATGCTTATGTACAATTTGCATCCTCCCGTCCTCGGGAGTCGAACTTACCAAGTCCGAACTACCAAGGACGCAAGTCCAAATTTAGCGTACTTGGTATTGAGAAATGTCCTGTATTCTGAGCCAGAAAATTCAACATTTTAAACAAAAAAAGTAAAATCAAAACTGTGACAGAATGTAGTCTTTGATGTCTAAATATATATCCAATTGCAATAACTAATAAAAGTAATTAATCATGTCTGAAAACTGTTCTCAGCAACAAGGCTTTTCTCAACCATGTTTAAAATAGGCCTATGCTGCCATCTAGTGGTATATATATTGTATTACATTTCATTTGTCTAGGTTCTACGTCAGAATGCCGACTCATTATTAGCCGGCTCCTGTGTCAGCATCACACACGCATTGTGCTGCTCACATGATCAGCTTTGGCCAATACTGAGCCGGCATTTGGATGTAAACATGGCAGCCTTCTCTGTGCTTATTGTGGCAACTACGTAAGGATATTGACAGGGAAGAGAAGAGATTGTTGAATAAAGTCATTATTTTTGTTTTGTTTTTGTGCACCAAAAGTATTCTCGTTGCTTCATAAAATTAAAGTTGAACCACTGCAGTCATGTCGACTGTTTTTACAATGTCTTTAGTACCTTTCTGGACCTTGAAAGTGTTGATTATATTGCTGTCTAGACGAATCATATACCTCTCAGATTTCATCAAAAATATCTTAATTTGTGTTCCGAAGATGAACGAAGGTCTTACGGGTGTGGAATGACATGAGGGTGAGTAATTAATGACAGAATTTTCATTTTTGGGTGAACTAACCCTTTAAAAATTCAGAGCTTGATTAAAAAAAATCCACATTCAAACAATAATAGCTGACTTCCTGTTGTCGGAGCTAATGACTGTACATTGGAAAGTTGTCCGGCTCGATGAGAACAATATATGTACAAAGTTTGGTTACTGTAGGTAAAACTAACCCCCTACTTTAGTCAAAAGGTGGCGCTACTGAGCCCCTCCTACGCGCCCATTTCGAAGCATGCTAAGAGTCTCGAATACACCCAAAAGGATACTAAAGTTTGACACATTTCCATGACAAAAGTGTTCAAGATATCAAGACACTTTTCATAGATGTACATCTGCAGTATCTTGACATTATTCTGAATATATTCCGATTTTAAAGCAGTTTGAAAGTGACACACTTCCTGCTCCTAGTTGGTGGTGCTATGACTTTGACTCACAATAGTCACATCAATGTGATCAGCCTCCTACAACAAACACACAGCTGAAGTTTCATCAAAATCAGTCAATGTATGCAGAAGTTATAACACACTTCCCATTTCCCTTTTTTCACCATAACTGTGTTGGCTCACTACAGCCAACCCGTTCGAGATATCAAAAATCCGCTCACAATTGAATAAATCCCCAAGGAGGACTATATAAAATTCCAGAGCATGGGTTTTTCAAACAACCCTTAATAGCCGACTTCCTGTTGGGCTGGCATATGAATTAGAGTGTGAAAGTTGTTTGGCCTGATGAGATCCATAACTGTATGAAGTTTGGTTCCTGTACGTGAAATGGGGTGCGCTACATGATTCCTTCAAAACGAGGACTCATTCAGTTGCTCGGAGACGCACAATAGCTCTAGTGTGGATTTGTTGCAAAATAGAGCAAAGTTGTCAGTCTAAAATTAGTCACCTAATATTAACTTCTTGTTTATTGAACATTTGTATAAAATCAATAGGCTATCAAATTTGCAATTGTGCTGATAGGGGGGGGGGGGTTTATTGATTTTGGTAGCATTTTTGCCCCAAACCACCGTTAATTTCCGTGATGGTGGGGAAAATTAATTAAAAGAGCGTAAGCAGACAGAGGCCCCTTCTGTTGCGAGGCACATTTCAAGTGAAACAGGTGAAATATAGCAAAGCCCGCTACTGATGACAAGCCATTCTTTGTGTTTTTGGTTCATTGCTAATTGGTTTCTTTAGTGTTCTGATCAAAGGGGGCCACTGTCAAGCCTCCATGATATTCTGGTTTTGGGTCTCTCCTTTACTGTGAGTCTAATACCTCACATCAAATCATGAAGCTTGTGGAGGAGAAGTGTACTGTTACTTCTCTAAGGGATTTTGAAATTATAATAATAATAACCCACTGGGCAGGGCTATTGCTAGAGGGGCGAAAGGTGGTGATAATTCTAGGGGCCCTTTTTAGCCGAGGTGGTTCAAATCCCCCCCAAGGAACGCAATTTCAACCTTTCAGCCAGAGGGGCCCATAGTAACAACCCGGCCCTGCCACTGGGTCCTACTTTATATTAAGTGTCTTTAACTCAGGGGTGTCCAATCCTGCTCCTGGAGGGCCACCGTCCTGCAGAGTTTAGCTCCAACCCTAATTAAACACACCAGAACCAGCTAATCACTGTCTTACTATAGGCTACAAACTTCCTCCAGGACCTAGTTTGGACACCCCTGCTTTACTATGTACTACTAACATTTAAATTAGTCATTCGATACAATGCATATATATACAATCACGACCGAAAACAAATATGTGTATATATATATATATATATATATATATATATATTTATGATTTTACACCTAATTTAACACCTAATATAAAGTGTGACCACGTAAGGGTATAAAAAATACAACTTATAACATTTTGAGTTATGAAACAATATGTTATTTTAAATATTTCCATACACTGTAAAAATTATTTTTCAGAGCTATAAATGAAACAAATATTATTACAAGAAAATACTAATTTAGTCTTTTTTGTCAAATTGTCAATAGTGTTTTTTGTCAAATTAATTGTGAAATTTAGCAATTTCTAAGTTAAAATTGTTCCAAAGTAAAACAGTCAGTGTAGTTTTCAACTTTCATATCAAAAGATCGAGAAAAATTCGATCTCATATAATATGACCTCTTTAAGTTGTATGACACTGTGCACGTAGGTTCCCAAAAGTGTTCCCTTGGCCTCTCCCACATTGCAGAAGACCCCTCCCATCTATCCGGAAGCCCCTCCCTCTCATCCTCCCCCAAATTCCCGCCACTCCCTCTCTCATAGAATCTTTTAAGTGGCAAAAATTCAGAACAGAAAATGGCGACGGCGGGGAGCCGGACGTCGTCGTTAGGCGGATTATTAGACTCCAGTAGCGGGACAAACGTCGGGAACGGACTTCAGGGCAGTTCCAGCGGCTCCACTCTGTCGAACAGCAGCGGGAAAGTAAAGAGGAATGCGGGGGAGAGTTCTCAGTGGAGACGGAAGGTGAGAAGTGTGGATCTGGATAAATGCGAGAGCGGGACTGCAGCGCTGCACTTCCTGACGGTGTCCGGTCCCGGCTCGATCCAGACTGCCTTACTGCAGCAGAGCCTCACTGACCCGACACTCTGCGACAAAACAAGCAATAATCTCTGTAACAGTGCTCAGGAATGGATGAAAAGCTCTTTAAAGAGCGGCAGTGAGAGTCCGAGCGCTGAACATGGAGGGGCTGCTGTGGACTTAAACGCTTCACACAACAGGTAAAAATAACTCCAAAACTGCTTCAAACGTGCTTCTGTCGTAGATGCGTTCGGGGAAACTTTATATACTTGGAATGATTAGCCATATATCAAAGCTCCTTCATCATGTGTGAAAGATTAAGGATGTATGTTGCAAGTTTGGAAAGATTTGATACAATATTCATGCAAGTGACAGTCTCAATGCAGGTGATTTTAAAAATTCTTAAGACACGTAAAAAGACATTTTATACGGTTTATTTACGAACTGCAAGATAAACTATAAAATTATAATTACAACTTTAGATTGATTTAGAGTTATTTTAATTCCCGCAAACTTTGAAAATGATTATTTTGT
Source organism: Megalobrama amblycephala (assembly GCF_018812025.1). NCBI lineage: Eukaryota > Metazoa > Chordata > Actinopteri > Cypriniformes > Xenocyprididae > Megalobrama > Megalobrama amblycephala. The sequence continues at coordinate 33,117,607 of NC_063045.1, forward strand.
TTTTGACATAATCGAAATAGTCTGCGTAGAAGCCTATGTTTTTCCCTTTGATTTTAGCTGTTTTTAATTTAAAACGCGTTTGTCAGTCGTTCTTCAGTTGTGATCCATGACATTTGTATTTCTATAATATCTGTATTTCTGATGTTGTATGTATTCAGTTCATATTTGAGTGTGGTGTTGAAAAGAGTCTTGCGACTCAGTCAGCTCAGTGTGGGATGTGATGATGATGATGTGTGAATATTATCATGTGAGAAAGTTCAGTGTCTGCAGGTTGAATGGCAGTTGTTTTCAGAAAGAAGACTGCGAGCGCAGGATTTGATGCAATATGAGCTGCAGGCTTTGAGACTGCACAGATAATGGGAGATGAATGGAGCAGAAACCTAAAGAATCTGTTAGAAAAAGCCTGCATGCCTTTGTGAGCTCTGTTTTCCAGGGGAATAGTTGAGTTATGAGCACACAGAATGTTTACATGAGATTTTGTATAAGAATTATGGTTTAATTTATTATTATTTACTTCATAAATAACTAGGCATGACACATGCATGCAAGTGTATCCAGATTCGTAAGCATATTAATTTTGAGATTGATATTGAAACTCATATATGACAAAACTATACTTTTAATTAGACTATTTTTTCCCCCAAGTTTTGTTGTCTTTCCCTTGCGTATTTATAAGCCATACGGGGATTCAGATCCTGTGATTCCAAACCTTGTTTTACGTCATTGAGCTTATTCATTTACCGCCGTTTCCCCTCAGGTGAGAATTGGAGCGTCAGACATTGTGAGTTCATGTGTGCTTGTTAATGGAGTGAACGTTATAGGTAGAAACTGTCCTTGTGAGAACAACAGGTGTTGAACCGTGTCCATTTCTGACATGGCTGTTAAAGCAGATGTTCTCCTGCTTGACTAAGACAACTCATCCTCTCATACTGTTGAGCGATCAAAGCAGTTTCCTTTCAACGCTCCTTGAGCTGTTCAAAGAAAATAATTCAAAGAAGCGTGGAATCTCTATGCCACTATCGGCATTATTTGAAAAATAAATAAATATGGTTGTTTTCAAACTGGTTTTCTAAACACTCTACAGTCTTTTAAAGGAGTACTTTTTGAATTGAATGCTTCTGCCTCACACTATTTACTCGCACTCTTGGTTCAGCTGATGTTGCTGTGTCTGGCTGGTTGGGATTCTCAAACAAACAGAGTAATGTTTTGATAGTTTTCAGAGTCAGAGTGTTCAGACTTTTCATGGGAATCAGCCTGGCTGACTTGGTTGTCTCAGTGGGACAGGTGAAAGTTTTTGGTCACACTTTAGATTATGGTCCAATTCTCACTATTAATTACAAATGTTTGCCTCGGTAAACTCCTAATCGCTGCGTATTAATAGTAAGTTTAGGTATTGGGTATAGGATTAAGGGATAAGGCATTGATATGCGCTTTATAGTACTAATAAACAGCCAATATCCTAGTAATATGCATGTTAGTAAGTAACTAAATACTGAGAACTGGACCCTAAACTAAAATGTTACCAAGTTTAAATTATGGGGAAAGAAAATTACACATTTCACCTTTAATACTGTGGGTTTATAAAATAGAAAGGCTCATATTGGCTTAACACCTGAGCTCACAGAGAAAGCCTTAATGCCTTGTTCAGACTACGATATCAGCCCTATTTTGGCACAATCCCTTTGGCGAAGGGCATTGTGGTGATTAATAAAACAATGGCCATCGGGACCCAAGAATCTGTAGTTTTCTCGTATTGTGTCATAGTGGATGACTTCACGAGGTCCCTACAGAAAGACAAGCATGTTTATTTTTTTTCGGTCCTCCATGATGGGCTCCGTCACATGTGACGTTGACTAATAGGAGCACAGAAGCTCTTCCGTACACGACTTTCAAACATTGCGAAATGAAAGAGAGACGATGGTATTGGTGCTGCTTGGTGGAATTATGCAATGTAGGAAAGTTTCGTGGAGCTATGGCAACAACATCTCTTTGTGCAATCCGGGAACGTGTCCACTGTTGGGTTATCTTTTTTGGCGGGGGCTATTCTGACGACAAGCAGCCAGTAAAAAACACATCGCTTCGGTAGCCATTGTTTGTTTACGCTTGTTCCGCCTTCTCGATGATATCATGCACATCGTTAAAGATGACAAGGGATGATTGGTCAGGAAGCAACGTGTAACGTGTTTCTTGTCCATGAAACGACAAGAATTTAGAAGTCAAAAACCACATAATCTGACACAGTGACTGTCGTATAACGGACACAAATATTGTGTAGTCTGAACCCGGCATTAGTTTTGAAATGTTTTGCCTGTGGTGTCTTGCCACCTTGAGTAAAAGTTTTGGATGTGATCTATTACAGTAGTCATTTGTTATGTGATTTGTGAATGTGGACTGCCTTGCTTAATATATCTTTGCAGATTTGCAATTGGAGCTTGGCATTGTGAAAGAGCCGGGTGGTTTTCCATCATTGTCCGGTTGGTGTGCCCGCTGTGGGGATGGAGTTTCCTGTGTGCTTGACACAGTTAGTGTGGTCCCATTGGATGTTCCCAGCCCATAGAATCGTAATTAATTTGTTTGCATTTCCAGCGGATGTGGCAGGGTTTGACCATTCTTGTTATGCATAGATGGCTGGTCCAATGCTGGAGAAGATACTACCTCCAGAAAAGAAAAAATCACAGACCTTTTTATCTGGTAAAACAAGAGCGTGAGGTTAAATGGGTTTATGTCAGGGTCAAGAAAGAGTTTCTTGTCATAAAGACCGCATTTGTGGATCTTATTGTGGAAAAGTGTGTATTTTAGGGCTTAATTGATTGATTTAGATATATATCAGGCACTATACTATGGCAAATTTTCTCAAGGAAAAAAATCTCTCAACTAATGCTGTAAATTATACAAGGAGTCAGTTTTGAAAGTTAAAATTAACTGATTTGTATAGAAACACTTCAGTTAGACACAATATAATACTATAATACTAACTTTATAATTACATAATTATGTCTCTACTCCAATTCGTTTTTTTGGAATCTAAGTGCTGGCTGTCGTAACTTGTTTTCATGACAGATTTATTCAAACATTCTTAAGGCCTATTGAAAAACAGGTCAAGTATATAATATGAGTTTGCAAGTTGCAATGTATATACATGAATTTGCAATATGGTGATTTAGCAGAATGCTCCGCTAGAGTTATTTTTTTATAGCTAAGTATTGAGCTATGGACATTTAAATGGCTTTTCTGAGGTAAATGTAATATTTACATGACATGTTGTTTACAAGCTGTTGAAACACTGATTAAGTAATTACATGAGACGTGATACGGATTTCGGTAAGTTGTACAGTGCTACTTGAACTGAGGCTCTGCAGGGATCTGTCACACCACATTAATGAGCCACAAAACGGTATTTACTGTTTGAATTTCATCATAAAATGGACAGAATTTGAAGTCTGAGAGGCTTGCTGCGGTAGTCAGTGTTAGTGGTGTTGCCCACCGCGACACCACCCCAATGTTGTTTTACTTTTTTACAGAAATAAAAAAAAACATTTAGTTCAAATGGACAACAGATGCAACAATTATAAACTGAAAGTGTCTGCTTTGCTACATATAGCAGCAGAGTTGCAAAACAGAGTCAGATTTCACTTATCACATGACGAGAGAGGTTTTTTAAAATGTCCCATTAGTACCGCTGCTCCCTATAGACAGAGTACATGTGATCTGGAATTCGAAAGTGAAATGAAAAGCTAGTATGCATTCAAAAGCGATTTCAATAACCCACATATTGATAGCGGTTTATGATACAAGTTTATAGGCCTATGGCCGAAGCACAGCCCTGTTGATATAGAGCCATATCGGCTACTAGTGTGATATTGCTCATATAAGACACTATATGAGTGAGAGAAATCTTTTTTTTTATATACAGTAATCAGTTCAATGATCATGTAAATAAATAAGGAAAACCCAAGGAGTGTCCCAAAGACCCTTTTGTGTGTGGAACTATTTTCTTACTCCTTGGATTCAGAAGCTAGAAGATGTGTCCAAGTCTCCATTACTAATATAAAAATGTCACATTAGAACTATGAATAATGGCATGGACTGTTTCAGTGAAATTATTGGAGTAGCAAGAGGCCAGGATGATTGTGTGATATTGATTTTATACAATAGTTCAATAAACGATAATATTTGTCAGCAGCTATGTTTGCCAGAATAATTCTTTTTAAAACATACAGAAAAACCTGTGAATTTTAGTTTAAAAAAGGTAAATCCAACATTTCTAGTGAATTTACATAAACACACTGCTCCTAAAATCTGATTTGTAAAATCTGTCACCATAATAACACTGGTAGTAAAGAGAAAAAACACATGAGTCAAAGTTCATCATGAGTAGCTTGTCCACAAGCTGATGTAAATACTAATAAATAGAAGATGCACAGTGTCATACACACAAATACAAAACACCATCATGGTAACGCATATGACACTAAAATAATGCAATAAACATTCATTTAACAACATAAGATGTAACATAAATCCGTGATGTACATGACTGATGAGGAAAAAAACTAAGAAGAAACATAATTAAAATAAAAAAACATCAAATTGTAAAGTGACAGGAAATTCTTGGAATGTGAATTTATGTAAATTATAAGCTGATTTGTTCTTTTACTTCCAGCAGTATTTTACTGTAATGTAAGGTTATATTTATTAGTTTGTGTAGGAAGGAAGCTATAACTGTTAAGAAATTAAGAGGTTTTTTTACTGTAGCATTTTAGTCTTAAGGTCTTTGCACACTGAGTCTGAAACTTTTGTATGCTTTTTTTTTTTTCGTATTCATGATCCTAAAAATTCGTCACACACAGAGACTTTGCACACTGAGTCCGATGCGAATTAATGAATCCGTTGCGAAAATATTCGCAAAACTATACAAAATGGAGTCTTCAAGCAGTGAGCACGATTTAGTTCTTAAAAAGAGAAAAAGAAAGAGGAATTATTGGGTCCATCCAATACCAAGATTGCGTAGAGAGGAAGGAGAGTTCACCTCATCAAGGAGATGAGGATTATCCAGAGCATTTCAAAGTTTACTTCAGGATGTCAGTGGCTCAGATATTGGCACAATCTGTCTTTATATTGTCTCTATAAATGTTTTTTTTATTTTATTTTTAATTCTGCACTGACAACATGCATCAACTTGTCAGATGGCATTTGGTATTTTGGCGTTCGCTTGTACAGTGGCTCGGAATTGTCAAAACGTCTCTTAAAATGCATGCCACGGATGTGAAAAACGCAGAAAATCGAACCTGATCCGAATTTTTTTTATGACCGACAAATGTTTCGTAGGCAATTTGTAAACGTGATTGACACAACGTGAGGTCGGATTTATTTTTTAACGTGCTAAAAATTTCAGACACGAATTTCAGACTCGGTGTGCAAAGACCTTTACAGTTAAAATTAGTCATTTTTACAGTGTGTATTTAAAAACAAATCACCAGCACATTTTTGTTTCAAAATAGATTGCAGCTGTTTCATCTTGAATTTTTATGAGCTCTTTAGGATTAAATTAAAACCCTCTATTATGAACAAACAGACTGTTGAGTTTGTGAAACCTGTCTTGAATATCCACACTGATCTCTGTAGTTTTCTTACCAGGTGAAATAAACATTGTGTGATTGTGCAGCACATCCTGGTTTTGTGAAGTATTCTAATGTTTCGTCCATGCCCTATAAAGATCATGTGAGTCATCTCTCAAAACTGACCTTTCCAGGCCTCCCCTCAAATTAGCTACCGACCAACATCTGGAGCCAAAATGACTTCAGTGCTGAGCTGGAGCTCCTCAAACGTTTGCTCTCGCAAACGCTCTTAAATACTATTGCTCTTGTTGGAAATGTACCCTTGACAAGCTCATGCTTGTAAGAAGACTCCCAAAAACTCATGAGGACCTCTGGAGCTTCATTGTGACAAATATAGGCTCTCGTGGGAGACTGTGACAGGCTAAAATAAAGATCTAGGGTGTATATTCGTCTGTGGTGTCCTAAACGTACACCAAGGGAGTGACTCAGTGGTGTTTGAGTGTGAAATGTGACACTTCTTAAAACGGCAGCCTTCCGCTTCACCTATAGAGGATAAATTTAGCTTTCTCGTAGTATTTTCTGTCTTAGCACACACTTTTCTGTCAGAGTGAAGGCCTGTTCACACCTAATGCAAATATTCTGTGCAAGTAGAAACAATGGGCTTATATGGTAACACTTTAGTTCATAGGGTCCAATTCTCACTATTACCTTGTTTTTTATTAGCATGCATATTACTATAATATTGGCTGTTTATTAGTACTTATAAAGCACATATTAATGCCTTATTCTGCATGACCATATTCTACATACCTATTAATAAGCATTAATTAGGAGTTTGAGGCAAAAGTTGTAGTTAATAGTGAGAATTGGACCCTAATCTAACGTGACCATATATAATATTCAAATATATATTTCTGAATATATATATATATATATATATATATATATATATATATATATATATATATATATATATATATATATATATATATATATATATATATATATATATATATATATATATATATGTAATATTCAGAAATATATATATATATATATATATATATATATGTAATATTCAGAAATATATATTTGAATATTATATATGGTCACATTAGATTAGGGTCCAATTCTCACTAATATATATATATATATATATATGTATGTATGTATGTATGTGTGTATGTATGTGTATGTGTATGTGTGTACAGTACAGTCCAAAAGTTTGGAACCACTAAGATTTTTACTGTTTTTAAAAGAAGTTTCGTCTGCTCACCAAGGCTACATTTATTTAATTAAAAATACAGTAAAAAAAGTAATATTGTGAAATATTATTACAATTTAAAATAACTGTGTACTATTTAAATATATTTGACAAAGTAATTTATTCCTGTGATGCAAAGCTGAATTTTCAGCATCGTTACTCCAGTCTTCAGTGTCACATGATCCTTCAGAAATCATTCTAATATGCTAATATGACTGTACTGTGTATATATATAAAATATATATATATATATATATATATATATATATATATCTCAGTGACACATTTCACAGAAATGAATTTGCTATTTTTTTAAAACAATTTTCATGTAACGTGTGACCTTTCAGATGTGATGCTTCTTGCATTTGTATCTTGAATTTGGTATGAATAGACCTCAATTTCAGAAGTTTCTCTTGTGGCACTTCTTAGCTTACTGTCTACTGGAGGAGGTGGATGAATTGCCTGTTTTGTGGAATTGCTAGTGGATAAGCATCTGAAATATATAAAGATAAGTGAATGATAAAATATATTAAAAACAGTATCCCTACAATTTCTGAAAGTGAACAATATTACAAAATGCAATAAAAAAAAAATGCTGACAATGTGTCACCTTGGAATTATAAGGTTTTATCTGCATTCTGGGCAGTTTTGAGATATTGAGCTTCAAAGAATTTGCATTCCATATTACTTTGTAGATTGAAACTTTTTGTACACAACTTAAAAAATCATATCACATAATGTAAATAAGTTGTCACAGAATATCTAACTCAATTTTGACAAATATGTCAGATAGAACCTTGTAATTCCAGGCAGGTGACGAATGATATTACGTTAGTGTAAAGAACAAACATATAATCACCAGCTTTGTTCAGATATTCTGTAATTTCGCTCCTAAAGATTTTAATTTTAAGAGCTAGTGGACCCCCAGGCATTTTTCTCCATTCTGGAGTATTAAAGTATTAAAATTAAGTCAAAATTAAGTCATTTTGAGCATTTCAGTTGATATCTGTGTAATAGAGCTGCATTATTCTGGATAAATTGAGAATCATATTTTTTTTTTTTGTTGTTGTTTAAAACAGAAATCATGATTCTGAACTGATAACTAAACAAAATAACATGTCGTTTACTAGAGGTTCTGACAAAATGTTAATTGCTGCAGTCTGTTTAAAATGTTTAATTAATTTTGAGCAAATTATTTAAAAATAATCTGTTTGAATAAATGATTCAATGACTCACTCGTTCAATGACTCATTCGTTCAAAAATGCTGGATGATTCAGTGTTTTTGAACTAGGGCTGTGTTTTTTTTTTTTTTTTAAATAATGATTTTTTTCAATTTCGATTTTGGCTTCCAATGATTATAAAAACAAAGTAATCGAGGTAAAATGATTATTGTGCTGCTGCCGCCTTCTGTCCAGCACACCATCCAAACTTAACATCCAAAATCAGTCGAATAAGTGAGTGTTGTAAGATTTAAACATTTAAAACAACAAGGCACCACCTCTCGTACGTATTCTGTCATTGTTTCGGATCAGCCTAGGCCGTTTTTCATCGTGCTGCTGTGAAATACACAGTGAAATACACAAATGATGGCTCAAAATGGCCAACTGCTTCATGAACATAGGATACGCAAACTACATTTTGAATTTCTTCTTAAAAAAATAATAACATGGGGTTGAAAAGTTTGCTAATAACACTAAAATACAAATGTTTTTGTGAATTTTTTAAAAGGGGGGGGGCTGTGCAGTATTGATTCGGAGAGGAGGAGGGCCTTGGTGTAAGAAAGGTTGGGAAACACTGTTCTATTGCATTTATTTGTGGTGGTGTTGTTTGAAGTTTATTTGTTCTCATTTTTATTTGTCTTTTTACTTGTTTTTATGAAAATAAAATTTTGCATTGCAGAAAAGTAGATTTTTGTTTATATGCTGTCAATTATTGTTCTTGGAAAGAAAATCTGAATTGTCAAAAATCGGTATCGGCAGGTCACACTTACAAAAAAATCAGAAATCGGAATCGGTGCAATACAGCAATCTCAATACAGCAATGTTATTTTACATTTGATTACTTTTACTGTTTGTGAAGCTGTTTCATACCAACACATGACAGCTGCTCTCTCTGGGTCAGCAGCAGCGCAAACACAGATCTGAATGTTTTCTGTGATCGTACTTGTGAAAGGTTCAATAGACAGGTGAATTGTTGTCATTTAGGAATAAGATTGCGTGGGTGTTTGAATTGCGATCGCAATCTTTTAACGATTAATCGTGCAGCTCTGCTGTGTAGTTACTGGAAGTATTTACACTTGGCCACTTTAAAAGATGCAAGTCAGATAAAGTGTAAATGCATGTGCATGTGTAAATGCATATGTACATATTTAGCCCCCCCCCCCCAAAAAAATAAATTAATTAAATAACCCCAAAGGTAGGGCTGGGCGATATATCGCATGCGATTGTCACGCGCATTTCGTCAGTAAAGCCGGTTCCCTGATTACCGCTAAATCGCCATCACCTGCTTTCAAATGGAGCGGCATTTAATAAATAGAGCCGTAGTTCACTGACAAGCTACGCAATATCGCGTTCATTATCGAAGGCGATTCATCTGTGATAATGAACGCGATATTGCGTGGCTTATCAGTGATCTACGGCTCTGTCTATTAAATGCCGCTCCATTTAAAAGCAGGTGATGGCGATTTAGCGGCAATCAGGGAACCGGCTTTACTGACGAAATGCGCGTGACAATTGCATGCGATATATTGCCCAGCCCTACCCAAAGGTATGAGTGTTTTATACCAACACTACTGTGACCCGTTTGAAGTGAGTGTCTAGATGACAAGTAAATGTGCAAATTAAATTGATCTTTTGATGTCTCATCCTGACTAGGCCTGCTGCTGGTTTTACACAGTGTTCGGCTTATGAAGTGTAAATACCCCTGCAGATGCTTTTGAGTCATTACTTTAAAAGATGTAAAGAGAACATGCAAATTATTGCTTGAACCTTTTCGAATGTCATAGCGAAAACTTTTTTCTGCATCCCAGGGACAAATTTTCATGTCATTTTCATGCCATTTCCAGCACAGTAATGTAGTGCTGTGTCTTTGAGGCTTGGCTTGTGTTGTCTCTGTGGAGTGTTTTAGCATGTTTTGTCTAATGAGCGGAGGCCTCTCCATGGCCACCAGGAACTGCATATTTAAAGCCCAGGGTTAGTTGAATGATCACGCCTGGACACCGGACACAAAGGCCCGGATATTTCTATACCCATTAGGCCCTGTCCGCAGGCACAGGGGTCCCCCCCTCTCAGGTTTTGTTTAGTTAACAGCAGGACGAGGCAAGCTGGAGATTACATGTGAAAAGTAAACACATGGGAGCATGACTAATAAGGCCCAGATTACTGGTTAAAACAACAGGTCTTGTGGCAGGCCTGGGCTAGATACCCACAATATGAGCAAACATGTCTTGGAAACCGTGTCCGATCGCTGTCTGAATCCAGTGTATTCATATTCAGAGATTTTGGAAGTTGATTTCAGGCTGAGTGAAACCCTCCCCTCTGGATTGGAGCGTGTTGATTGTACACAGTCGACATCCAATAAGAGCTGTTGACATACTGTGTGTTGTAACGGCATGGGAAAGGGCCATTGATTTTCCCAGCGTCTCGTTGGCCTCCGGGGACCATCAGCGGGAAACTTGATTCCGCCTGTAAATTGGGAGTGACTGTCAGTTGATTGGCGCTGTGGACAGGCACTGAATCCATGGGCTTAGAAGGCGACACAAAGAGAAGCATTGTGAAACGGCAGCGCTGTTGTCATAATGAGGAGGATCCCAGCTCTGGGCTTCAGCACTGAAGGGGCCATAATAGGAAATGGCCAAGTGTCCCTTGACCACCTCGCAATCCCTCTGGCCTTCTCGTGCTTCTCTTTAGCTAAAGTAAAGTTCAAAATGAGTAATGCTAACACGACCACCTCCCAACGTCCATCCGGGCAGCTGTCTTGGTCCGGCGCTTCCCCGGGGACATTGTTCCGCCTTTCTTTTGTTTTTACTCTGTTCTTTTGAGGTAGGATTTAATCTCAATTGACCTTTTTCCTGAGTCTCTGCCCTTGTTTGGTGGAGAGAGTGCAGAGACTTAATGAAGCTTTTATTTTTTTTCTACTTCAGTGTTTGGAGGTTTGTCTGGAGAGGCTTTTTTTAATGGAGATGGACTGTTGTGGTAGTTGGTCTCTGCCACAGCTGTACTTTCCAGCAGAACTGCCACAGTGAGGTAGTAACCTCATTACTCCTACATGGACTGCTGCTGTAACCTGACCTCTCACCCACCAGGCCCACACCCAGGGCCAAAAAGTTAATCGTCATTAGGACTGTAACTTTAATAGGAACTGCAACAAAATGCATGGATTAAACCCCAGAAGAAAGGGGAGAAAAAAATAATAAAAGAAAAGAAAATGAGAAAATAATACAAGAAAACAATATAATTGTATTTTAAAATGCTGTATTCTGCTGACAGGCCAGTAGTTGGCAATGTCACTTTGTAAAGAAACATTACGAGCCCATAGACTGAACATGTAATACAAATTCACGTTTTTGTTGTTGAGTGACTGAGAGACCTTTTTAAATTGAAATTCAGTTCATTGTTGCATAAATGTAACAAAAAAAAAAAAAAATGAATTACAAAAAGCTCTATTTAGCCGTTTTCCATCATTTATTTGCACTGTTACTACATGATTTTCTCCCTTCTGCAAGAACTGTAACTTCGAGTCAAACCATGATGTAGCATCATTCGGTGGGAAGTATGATAGAAAGATGAGTAAATAATCTTATTCCATTTTCTCAGTTTTTAAATGGTGTTGACTGCATTCATAAGTCTCAACCTTTAACTCTGTTACTCAACGAATATTGTTTGTGTAATAGAAACCTTGACAACAGATGATGACAAAGTGAAAAACGTTTGAGTCCTCTTTTGAAATGTTGTTCATAAATGTTGTTTTTGTCTTGGTGCACGCCTCATAAATATGAGTACATAAATTATGTAGTTTACACAGAAACTCAAAGGTGGTCTTGGCAACCTGTCAAAATTAAAGTTCAGTTTAACTTTAACTTTAAATAATATTAGTGTTTTACAGTAGAATTTAGCTACTTTTCAATGTAGTAATAATAATATATGGATTTAATGAAGAATATGCAGTGTATGAGTAAGAGTAAGGCTAACATATACTGAAAGCCAAAAAGCTTAAATTTTGATTTCATGGTCACTTCAACATGTCGTGACAGATCGTTGTAGCACCTCAGTTCAAGTAGCACGTGAACCGATCATCTCTTCCCCTTTACTACTAGTTACAGCACCAAATAAACATGAATGAACATGAGAAGGAATATTGAAGGAAATAGTACAACTTACTGAAATGTTTCATATAATCAATCCATCAGTGTTTCAACCACAGCTTTTAAACAGTGTCACTTGACCTCAGAAAAGCCATTCAATGATTATAAATTTGAAGAAAAAAAAAAATAGCTAGAAAAATAACTCTAGAGAGGAGCGTTTGCTAAATATATGCACAATATGACATATTCATTATATTTTTACTTTACCTGTTGTCTGCATGATGAAAAAATAGAAGGAGCTAAAAAATATAATTTAACACCGCCTATATGATTCTATGTGAGGGGCTGCCTTTCACTGAGGAGAGGCCAAACTACACTCAGTGGCCAAGTGATGCTGACATAATTATGGTCCACTGGTGACACTGGCTCAGATGCTGTGTAAAGAACACATCTTTGTGACTGTATATAGTTCTCAAGTTAGAAAAGATGTTCAGTTCCCACTTTAAGTGAACCTTAGTTCCCAGGAGACCCACAGGATGGATGAAAATGCTGATGCAGGGCAGATGGGATGACTGAAATTAAAAAAATAATAATTAAAAAAAAAAGTAAAACATGTTTATTTATATGTGGCATACATATTCTATATATACAGGTCTTAATAAAATAAAATATATATATATATAGCTTATTTTATGTATTTATATTTATACTTATTATATATTTTATTAAGACCTGTATTTATATAGCTTGTGTGTGTATGTGTATATAGCCATCACCTGCTTTCAAATGGAGCGCCATTTAACAGACAGAGCCGTAGTTCACTGACAAGCTACGCAATATCGCGTTCATTATCGCAATATCGCGTTCATTATCGAAGGCGATTCATCTGCGATGAAAAAAAAAAAAAAAAAAAAAAATATATATATATATATATATTAGTTGTAAGTTTCAAGAAAGTTTCACTGTGCCAGCATCATTAACTGACATATTTATTAACAAGGATGTTGACTTTAAAGTTACTTTTTACCTGAATTTAAAACTTACCCAAAGGCATCTTGTCTGAGCATGGCGTTAATGTTTAACATGTTTTGTGCTGCTATTCATATGAAACCAGCACACAGGAATATGTAGGCCATCATGTGATCAGAAAGTGTGGAGCAGCACGTCAAATCTGCACTCATCAGTCATGGATTGGAATGGGATTTCCATTCTAAATGTGTGATTGATTTAGCATGCTTTATTGATGTGAGAAAATACCATTAGCTGATGTATTGCAAAATATTCTAGCCAAAGCTTCTCTGTGAGCTTAGTTCACACCAAACATGTCTGACTGTTTCTTAATATATCCTTTTCAAATAAAGCTGATGCTCTTTGCAAGCTAAACGTTTCATGGGTGGATGACTGGTCAGTTCATTTTAGAAATTTGTTTTTGTCTGCGGTATTTATATGTTAGTCGTAGGGTCTCTGCTCAGTGAAATATCCTGTGACAACTTTTAATATTTAACCTCAAGAAAGTCAATGATTTAGCGTGAAGTATTTTTCCTTAATGTTAAGACACTGACTTAGCAGAAATATTTCCTTTTATGTTAGTGGATCACAATCTTGTGTAAAGGGATAGTTCACCCAAAAATGAACTTGAAAATGATTTTTTTTTTTTTTTTTTTTTTTTTTTTGAAGCCCACCCCTGTGTTTCATGAGCCCTGGCTTCCCCGTTCCCTCTAGGGCCTGTGCTCTAGTTCCAACACTCCCGTCAAAGCTTGCGGCTCATTCGTCCTGACATTGGAGCTGTGTGTGTGTGTGTGTGTGTGTGTGTGTGTGTGTGTGTGTGTGTGATTGTGATTGTGATTGTGGAGGGGGAGGTACACAAGTGCCCCGTGATGGGGGTGCAGGAATGTGATCAGAGACACCGTTAGCAACTCCCATGCAAGCCGAACACACCGCAGCCCTCGTTTGCGAGCACACACTTTGAGGATCTGCCAGCAACACAGCGAAAGGGCTGATGTTGTGCACTTGTAGAGTGTTGTTGTAGGGGCGGGGTTGTGTGTGTGTGTGTGTGTGTGTGTGGGAGTGGGGTTAGTCGGGCAGTCCTTCTGAGAGAGGGGCCAGTGTGGAGATTGTGGGGGTCATGCTGCTCCAGTTGGGTAGTGTGAAGCATTCTCCTGGGAGGAATTTCCCTGCATTCCAGTTACATGCCAGAGCAAAGTGCATATTGAAGGCTGTAAAAACACATGGAAATTCATGAATCTAGGCTATGCTGTGCATTATGTGAAAAAGGTTTAAAATGTCAACTTTACTCAAATGTGTGTATAAATTAACTGTCTACTGTTTGAAAGCAACAGGACTGTTTAAATCACTAAATAGTCAGGAAAAACAAAACCACAGACTAAGTGTAGGGCCAAATGAAATATTTTTATTATTATTATTATTATTATTATTATTATTATTATTATTATTATTATTATTATTATTATTATTTTATTTATTTTTTTCCCCCTCAACCTTTTTTTCCCTTCCCATTTTCTTTTTTCTGGATTACATTTGAATGGTTAAATTATTTTAGTATTCAAAAAGAATGTATAATTAATTGATATCTTGAATACAGTTTAACAATTTGTTAAAAGTTCAACAATTTTAGTTTCATTTACCCCAAATTCTTTTTTCTGTTATAATTTTTCATTTTACTTAAATTGTAATAATTTAAAAGCATGTCTAATCAATTGAATTCATAAAACCTTAATTTAATCATTTATGTATTATGAAAACAATGTAGTAATCAAATGATTTTCATTTTTAAGTGTTATCAAATTAAAATTTACCAATTCCTGTCATTTTTGTAAACATGATTCAATGTGAAAAAAATATATTTCTTAAAATATTTTTTATTACTACTACTACTTTGATAAAATGAAAGCACTTTAAAATGGAAGCACTTGAAAAATAAAGCATTGAATCATTAATCTAATCAGATCTCATTATCAAATTAAATCGTTCTGAACTTCAAAACATTTTTATTAATCAAACCTATGAATCAATTTGATTTCTACCAAATTTTCACAGCACTATATTAAGTAAAAAAAAAAAAAAAAAAAAAAAACACATTCACTTTCCTGTATAGACTAGTTCTAATAAAGGCAGCCCGTCATCATCATCACATCTGTTTGCATATTGCTTTCTTATTGGCGCCTGTGATCCTACAGTAAGCACAAACTCTGACCTGCTTTTCTTACTGTACTCAGGGCTACGAGAGAGACTGAAACCCTAAACCCTTTCTATTGTGGACATGCTGGGACACTCTTCTGCAGTTTCAGTCACAATCCAGTTATGATATTGCGATACAGTGACATGTATTGAATTTTGACATTTTGCAGTCTGTATCATATTGTGAATAATTCCCAACCTAGTTTATTCCTTCTGTTCTCTTGCTAAGTCACGCAGAGCTTTTGCGCCCCCCACCCCCCACCCACACACACAAAGATGTTTTTATGCAGTCTCTCTCCTACTCATAGCACAAACAAGCCTACTCCCATATGTATGCATTATTCCCACAATACTGTTTTGTATTCAGTGCATCTTAATACATTTTTCAATTCTTTTAAATGGTAATTATGCTATTTATTGACAACATTAGATCATTTTCATTTTATTTTCTTCAGATATTAAGAAAATAAATTAAGATTGTCTTAAGAAATGAATACAAGTGTCCTTCAAAAGTGACCGTAAAGTCATTTATAATGTTACAAAATAGTTCTATTTCAAATAAACACTGTTCTTTTAAACTTTCTATTCATCAAAGAATCCTGAAAAACAATATGCACTACGGTTTCCACAAAAATATGTAAAATGCATAAAACACTTATATTTTAGATTCTTTGTCTAGCTTACAGCTCTGGACACAATCTTTCAACCAATTTCATGAGGTGGATCCTGGGATTAGGGTTTCCCACAGCATTTTGTGAGACTGGTGGGTGGACCCAAATTAAATGCATCAATCTGGTGCACTTCGAGAGAGAATTAAGAGTTCCAACCCATGTTCAGTGTCCAAATTGAACAGTAAAAAGTCTGTGCATTGACTTATACCTGGACTTTAAAGTGAACTCAAACCTCTTTAGTTGTAAAAGTCTCTCAGGGTGTGATCACACTTGTTTGGTTCGATTAAAACGAACCCTGGTGCGATTGCTTGGTTAGTGCGGTTCATTTGAACATGTGTGAACGCTGCCATCCGAACCCTGGTGCGCACCAAACAAGCGGACCGAGACCGCTGAAAAGATGGGTATCGGTCCGCTTCCAAACGAACTCTGGTGCGGTTCGAATGATATATGAACGCAACACGGACCAAAGACATGTAACCGAACCAAAAACAGGAAGACGAGACCCTAAAAAGGACAGAATCCTCACGCATGTTGGTTTTTCTCGTCATAGTTGTGAGTTTGACCATCACAGGCATCAGACGCGCGTCCACGCAGCAGATTGTTTGTGTGTGTGACGAATGGATTCCCGCCAGTGTTTTGACTACTTTACACATTTTATAAGCTCTTCACGAGTTCCCAGCTGACCAAAATACCATCACATGCAGGCTACACACACACACAACGAGTGCATTTACCTCAGCACACAGCATTGTTGCACATGATGTTCGGTAAGTTCCTTCTCAAAATAGGCAATACGTCATAAAATCCGACCAATCACATTGTGAATGTATCCCTATGCCTTTAGGTTCGGTATCTTTTGGTTCGGTGATAAAATTGCCAATGTGAACGCTAACCGGACCAGGACTAAATCTTTTTTTTTCTTCTTTGGTCCGGACCAAATGAACCAAACGAACCGAACTACAAGTGTGAACGCACCCTCAGTCTACATTACATTAACACTGGTGTTTTAGGAAGCTAATAGGGATAATAATAATAATTTTATATTATTATTCCTCCGACTATATACTTTCACAGTCTTATGCGATTTGATAAGGGCATAAAGCCATATCACACTTAAATAGAACTTTTTTTTAATTCTTTTGACAGATGCTTTGCCAAAGCAATAGCGCAAAACATCAATAGAAACCTTAGCTGTGTCCCAATTCAGAGGCTTCATCCTTTGAAGGACGGACTTCAAAGAACGCATTTGAAGGAGCCTTCAAATTGAGACGTCCTTCGTTGGGCCACTGTGATGCATTCGGCCCTTTAATGCAGCTTTTGAGGGATACAGCCTCTGAAGTGGGATGCAGATTTTATGTTATTATTAGGGCTGGGAAGCGATTAAAAATTTTAATTAATTGCATGATGTGCCAATTAATTAAAGATTAATTAAAAGATATTTGTAGTTGTCATTGTGTAAAGCATCAAATAGACATTACAAAAAGTAGATTCAGAAAGAAACATTTTATTTGATTCAACATATAATTTATTACATAAACTTTTGGACCATGAGTAAATGATGACTGAATTTTATTTTATTTTTATTTTTTTATCAATATGGTAATACGGAATTGAAAGTAAACATGGTCAACTGATGATTTATGAATAATTTTATTAGAGAAGTTAATTTACTGAAGGCTACCAAGAAAGCTAGGTTACTAAGTTTAATAAATTAATTCACAATATGTGCATATTTATTATTAATGTGGGGGCGACGCGTTACTTGGGCACAATAGTGCTGTAGCTGACAGATGTAGCCTATCACTTTTATTCCATTTTTCCTATTTTATTCAAAGTATTCACAAACTTGTTAACTATAGCCTATCATGAACTGTAGGCTGTATAGGCGCTGAGCACCCACGGAAAAACATGAGATTAATTTTAACCAATAAAAATGATTACAGCTCTCAGACGCGACGTTCTTTTCATTTTTTTTTTTTTTTTTTTTTTTTAGTTCACTTGAGTCAGTTACTATGGCATTTTTTTTAACGACGCATGTCGAGCGTGCATCAGTGTAATACAGTAACGCAAGAGCACATCGATGTAGCTAATGTGCAGCACGAATCTCTCCACAAAACTCGTGCTCTCAATAGTGTCCTCATGGCTCTACTCTGGCTCAGATATTATGTGTGCGTGTTCGGCGTGCACTTTCATATAAATCACGTCGTCAGATTTTAAAGCCAAAGTGCAAAAGCACGTTTAAATTTAGCAGTGAATGTTCTGATCTTACCGGTGTTGTCGTACACTTAAAAGGGTTCAAATCGATTGCCTTTCATATCTTGAATTTTATGGACATTCTATAGGCTATATCACGCAGTGCATTGTTGACCTGCATCATATTCGTCATCAGATGACCTATGTAGGGGCGGTGCAAGTGCATTAAATGCATTAAGAATTTAACACATTTATTTATTTCCATAATGAATTAATCTAATTAACATGTTAAATTCACAGCCCTAGTTATAATGAGGAGTTTTAAGATTTTCATTTCATTATGAAAATGTGACAGCACAGATTAGACTATGGCAGGCTGCCAGACTCTGGGTACCTAATGGGAAACACTGCTGGGATATAGAGTTCCCATATATTACTTTCACTGCTCCATCTGAAAATCAAAATTGTTTAACTTTTTGCTGTTGCTTCTTCTCTACGACTCTTACTTTGACTAGTAGAAATTTGCTCATTCTTTCATGCATAATTTCTTTAACTGTGTGATATTGGAGGGGTTTCTTGCATATACTGCCCACTTCAAGTCCCCCACATCACTTCATTTGGATTGTAATGATAGATCTGGGTTTTGACTTGGCCATGCTTACATATTTTGGTTCATGTTGGAAGGTTAAGCTTCAACTTTTTTTTTTCACATATGGCCTCACATTCTCCTCAAGCACTCCTAATAAGCCTGAAAAAAACATTAGTTAGTCGCTTTACTTGTAGCCAATTGAATGTTCTGTTCTTGGGTTATTTGTGATGTATTTCTACTGTCTGGAGTGCTTTTGTACTGTAGAACTTTGCATTCTTTGCTGCCTGTAATTTAATGATATATTAAAGAATGTCCTGTTTATTTTTTTAAACTTACCTATGACTCTTCTAGAGAGAAATTGTCGCTGAAGGCTGGCATACATAAAATCTCTTTAGATTTTAAAACACTAGGCATTATACAGTTGCTGAGTTTGCAATCGGTTACACAGGGAAAAACTGGGTATTCTACAGTAAACGACTGAGAAACCATAAACTCACAAAGAAGCATGTGCCTTGTTGCTAGGAGATGCATGATGGATGAAAACAAACATGGATGTACAGGAGCTGACGGCAGTAGTTGTTGCGACTCTATGTTCTGAGTTGCAAAAAAATGAGCCAAGCACATATGGATGTGGTCTTGGGTGGGTAGACACGGTCAGCGTGGCCTGTACAGATTGCAGTGGGAGTTGCAGGTGAGTTGCTGTTATAAGGTGCGTCATGCACTATCATATGTGTTCTACGATCGGCTCAAAATATCAAACATGTGCCCATTATTTACTACACAATTTTCTTTTTGCAAGTAGAGTGGATGAGTCTGGACTGCAAATTGGGGCAAAAAATCTGGGCAAAAGTTGTGTAGTGTATTCATCCTCTCACCCCCCCCCCCCCCAAAAGCTCACTTGAATTTGTTGTAAAATAGAGTTATGGTGTCTTGAAAGCTTGTGTGAAAGCAGGTTTTTAATGAGGTGCCTTCATACAAAAAACACTTTCCGTTTGGTCATTACCAGACAGTTAAAGGAGTTTGCTTTGACGTGTGCTTGTTTCACATATGTATGCTACCCTGTAATATTTACAAATGTTAGAAGTGTACCAAATTAGAGGAAAACTATTCATAGAACATGTTCAGTTTCATCATCTTTAATGTCCTTTCTCAGTGGAAAATTTACTAATGTACAAAGCAAAAATTTTGGTATTTTCACTGGATATTATGTCCAGTCCAACATTGTTTTAATTTTTCTGCTGGAGGATTATTTGCACTAGTCACTGTCTCCATTAGCACAAACCTGTGTATATAGTGCTGATCTCTTTCTTGTCCATTCTATATTAGGAAATTTATTATAAGGTTGACATCTCAGATGACTTCCAAAAATAAAACCATGGTTCCTCCCTCACATTCAACTAACTGTCTGAATGGACCTCTGCAGCCAACAACTGTTTTGATCTGATAAATCTTTGCTCTAATGCTGCTCTTCAAAAGTGTGTAAACTGCAGGATATACAACAAAATAAAACACAAAAAGGTTTAAAATACAATAAAGTGCATCAAAATAGCAGGTACATTAAGAAACAAAACCTCAAATTAAGGTGTGTAACAACTGAGAGGTATATAGTAACACACATTTCCTCTCCTGAACATTTAATTTTCCAGTAATCACATTAGTCACGGTTTCTTTTAAAAAAAAAAAAAAAAAGAAAGAAAAAAGAAAAGAAAAGACAAAAAAAGGCTGTTCTGCAAAATAAAAATTTACTAAAATTACTAAAAAATTACTAAAAATTTTTTTTTTAATTTTTTTTTTTTTCCCCATTGATAAAATCTCTGAACTGCATTGAACAACAAAAGCACTTTGTCAAAGCACTTGACACACAAGCCTGACCATGTGAAAATACATACTGATGAAGTGCGCTCATGCTTGGGTCATGCACTATTAACTACAGACAAACAGCAGAGCATGGTGCTAGAAATGCCAAGATCATGGGTTCAAGTCTCAGGAAATGCATGAACTGAGGAAATTTGTATCTCTAATATAATGTAAGTCAGTTTGGATAAGTGTTTGGTAGAGGTCTTCTCGGGTCCTAAAATCTGTACCTGACCTGAATCACTTCTTGCCCGACCCGACGGCATTTATTTTCGAACGAGACTGGACCCAAATGTAAACAGCATTGACGTGTACACAGCCTGCAGCCCCGCAGTCAGTTACGAAAAATCCCAGCGTCCTGCTGACTGATTTGGCCACTGCTCCATTAATTTCATTGATTTATTTACTTATTACTTTATATTATTGCCTGCCCAATGGATACAAGTTATTTCTGAGTTCGGCTTTCAGTTGTGACCAGTGGATTGGAAAAATACCGAACCCGACCAGAGTCTGAGGCACTCGCCGGGTCGCGTCGGACCTCGGGTTTTTGGATCCTAGTGGACCCGTGAGAACCTCTTGTGTCTGCTACATGCATAAATTCAAATAATGTATGATAGGGAAAAAATTGATTAGTGTGAACTTTGCAAACTGGTAACTCTCCCCAAAATGGCATTTTTACTTTTCAGCTGAAAGAAAACACTGGCCAGAAATCCTGGCTTAAACAAAATGTGAAACTGTTATTTTAGCATCCAGTTAGAGTATTTTTCATATGGAGGAAAAAAAGCAGCTTGCATGTTGACCAGTTGAATTGCATTTGTAAAAGCTGGATGTTGTTGAGATGAGGGTAAGTAATTAATGACAGAATTTTCATTTGTGGGTGAACTAACCCTTTTAAGTTTTAACTTTTGAATTTGCACTGTTTAAAAATCTTTGTAGTTGTGGTGTATATTAAAATATACAACATTTCCAGTTGTTGGAACCCAGATGTTCTTGAAATAAGGCAACTGAAGAATAAGCTTAAGGACTTATAAAAAGTATGTTCAAGATTTTTAGGTTTTGTTTTAGAGTCAAGATCTTATTGAAGTGTGAAATGGCCAAATCAAACAATATGAATAAAGAGGTCATATGATGCTTTTTAATGTGTTCCTTTTCCTTTAGTGTGTAATATATGTTTGTGCATGTATAAGATCTGCAAAGTTACTAAGCTCATAGTCTCCTACGAAGCAGGTTATTCTATCTAACAGAGAACACTGATCCAGACCTGCCTAAAACACCTCGATCCAAGTCCAGATATTATTCCTCAAACGTCCACATCACAATGTGAAATATTAGCATAATGTCCGCCCATAGGAATACGCAAAGAGAAAAGGTGAGGTTCCAATGCACTGGGTCAGCTGGCCAATCAGAGCACTCTGATCTTTTTGGAAGGAGGGGCTTTGTAGAAGTCAGTGCGTTTCAGAGAGACCGGGAATAGGGGAGCAGCAGTAATGTACAGTATGTGAAAAATGTGTTTTTTGAACAATAA
The DNA here is from genome assembly GCF_018812025.1 of Megalobrama amblycephala. Lineage (NCBI taxonomy): Eukaryota > Metazoa > Chordata > Actinopteri > Cypriniformes > Xenocyprididae > Megalobrama > Megalobrama amblycephala. The sequence continues at coordinate 33,139,762 of NC_063045.1, forward strand.
AGCATGTTAACCTATTATGTTTCACCCAATAATCAAAATAATGAGCTTATGTGACCTTCCTAAACAATGTCTAGTTATGGCTGGTACCAGTATGATCACAGATATATTACATTTCTTAGATAGTATATTTTTGTGAAACAACATAATGGAAGAGCTGTCATTTTGTGAGCTTTTCCACTTGGGGGTTTTTCTCCTCTGAATGGCTCTCAGGTGTACAGTAAGCCAGTTTGTGCGGCGATTGAAAGCACTCCTAGTTTTACAGTGTGACCCAGTTCGACTGTAACTGAATGGTAACGCTCATGTCAGTGGCAGTTAGCAGCTCTTTCCATGTGCTAGTTCACATTACAGCCGGAACTTGGTGGACGAGCGTGAAAAAGTTTGGTCTCTGTAACGCCCCCGTCATGCTTAAAGGCAAGGGAAACCTGATTAACTTCACTATAGCAGTAGACACTAATACGTCATGCCTGTCCTAGTTCCTTAAACGTGGTTGTTAGAGATGTTGGCAGGACAGTGGTGGGTGTTTTCAGAAATGGCCACCAAACAAACATGTATTTTCCAAGGCTTCGTGCAGACTGTCCAGCATGTGCTGCCACCAAAAATGCTCCTTTTTTTTCCCTCTTGCTGCTTGAATTTAACTTTGTTAAAACTAACAACTGATTTGTATAAAAACATTTAAACTGCACATAATGCATGATGATAACTTTATAATAATAACTTTTTAATGACAATTATTATGTTTCTCCTTTTTTTCTGAAATATAAACATTTAAATAGTGGCTGTCAAAAATACTTTTCATTATCACGTATTTGTCAAAATATATTAATACACTATATTAAAATAAATGCTCCTCTAGAGTTTATTTTTCTAGATAACTATTAAAGGTGCCCTAGAATCAAAAATTGAATTTACCTTGGCATAGTTGAATAACAAGAGTTCAGTACATGGAAAAGACATACATTGAGTTTCAAACTCCATTGCTTCCTCCTCCTTATGTATTTCTCATTTGTTTAAAAGACCTCCGAAGAGCAGGCAAATCTCAGCATAACACTGACTGTTACGTAACAGTCGGGATCATTAATATGCACGCCCACAATATTTGCATATGCCAGGCCATGTTCAAGGCATTACACAAGCCAGTATTAACATCTGGATGTGCACAGCCAAATCATCAGATTAGGTAAGCAAGCAAGGACAATAGCAAAAAATGGCAGATGGAGCAATAATAACTGACATGATCCATGATAACATGATATTTTTAGTGATATTTGTAAATTGTTTCATTAGCGTGTTGCTAATGTACTGTTAAATGTGGTTAGTTACCATCGTTTATTACTGTATTCATGGAGACAACAGAGCCGTCGCTATTTTCATTTTTAAACACTTGCAGTCTGTATAATTCATAAACACAACTTCATTCTTTATAAATCTCTCCAACAGTGTGTAATGTTAGCTTTAGCAGCGGAGCACTATCAAACTCATTCAGAATCAAATGTAAACATCCAAATAAATACTATACTGGCATGATCCAAAGCATGCATGCAGCATGCATGACGAACATTTTGTAAAGATCCATTTGAGGGTTATATTAGCTGTGTGAACTTTATGCACCTTTTTATAGTCGAGAGCTCGGGGGGCAGGGAGTGCGAGATTTAAAGGGGCCGCAGCCTGAATCGGTGCATATTTAATGATGCCCCAAAATAGGCAGTTAAAAAAATTAATTAAAAAAAATCTATGGGCTATTTTGAGCTGAAACTTCACAGACACATTCAGGGGACACCTTAGACTTATATTACATCTTGTGAAAGAACGTTCTAGGGCACCTTTACGTTTATGGACATTGAATGGCTTTTCTGAGGTAAATGTGACATTGTTCTCAAGCTGATTTTCTGGCATCTTTCCACTGTTGAAAACTGATTGATCAATTACATGAGGCATGATACATTTCAGTAAGTTGTGCAGTATCTTTCAATATTCCTTCTGATGTTCATTCTTGTTTATTTCATGTTTATGCTGTAACTGGTGGCAAAGCAGAAGAGATGATCGGTTCATGTGCCGCTTGAACTGAGGCGTTACAGCGACCTTAAAGGGTCAGTTCACCCAAAAATGTAAATTCTGTCATTTTATTACTTACCCTCATGCCGTTCTACACCCTTAAGACCTTCGTTAATCTTCGGAACACAAATTAAGATATTTTAGTTGAAATCCAATGGCTCCGTGAGGCCTCCATAGGGAGCAATGACACTTCCTCTCTCAAGATCCATAAAGGTACTAAAAACATATTTAAATCAGTTCATGTGAGTACAGTGGTTCAATATTAATATTATAAAGCGACGAGAATATTTTTGATGCACCAAAAAAACCAAAATAACGACTTATTTAGTAATGGCCGATTTCAAAACACTGCTTTAGGACGCATCAGATCATAAATTAATCAGTGTATCGAATCAGCAGTTCGGAGCGGCAAAGTCACGTGATTTCAGCCGTTGGCAGTTTGACACGCGATCTGAATCATGATTCGATACACTGAGAATTTTCATTTTTAGGTGAACTAACCCTTTAACACCACATTAAAGAGCACCAAAACGTACTCATTGTTTGAATTTCTTTGTAATTTGAAAGTCTTTTTCATATCAAAAGTAATAAAGCACACAGCATATTGCAGTTATTGGATGGCAGGTGTGCTACAAGTAATGTTTAGTGAAGTTTTGTTCACATATCATCTGAAAACAGTAGGGACAGTCATGTATTCGAATTGAGTGTGTCCACTGCTACGCACATGCTGTGGAATTGATACAGTATCGACATGTAGTTGTCACTTACTACTTCAGTACTGTATCAATTCCACAGCATGTGCACAGCATTTGACGCACTTAATTCAAAAACAAGCGTTTAAAACGGAGTGGAAATGTGCTGAAATTGTTGAATAGAATATTATGTTTAGGCTAGAACCAGGTTTAATCTGGCCCACAGAGGAACATAACTGGGGTTGCCTGATATTAAGAGACATGCTCAGTGCAAAATAACTGCTAAGAGTTTAACTTATTAACGCTCTGTCTCCACTGTGGATAAAAGCGCTGGCTTTCTGAAAACACCAGTAAGCTTGCAGTTTTGTGATCTCCAGTTCGACATTCTGTTCACATAAAGTATAGTGTTGTTCATTGTTGTTCAAGTCTGTGTTCATTTACGGGCCTGAGAGAGAGAGATTGTGTATGTATGAATTACCTCAGTCCGTGCTGCGTTTCTCTATTAACAGTGAAGAGGTGAGTTGAAGCTGAAGTATGTCACTTTTTGTGGTTAAAAACAAAAATCAATTTTTGAGCAAGTACATAACCAGCCAGTGTTCAAAACTGTCTCCTTTCTAGGGATGGGCATTTCAAGCAAAAATAATATTCGAAGATCGCTGGGAATTGTTCGATTGTTATTCGAAAATCGCACCCCTCCCCTGCATACATGCATGCGTTTATAGGTTATACACACATAAACGGAGAGAGAGCGCGAGAGAGACCATTCACCCGAGATTCACCAGTAGTCAAAAGCAAAAGACTTTGGGCTGTGGAGTGGCTACAGAAATTGAAATTTACAGGTAACGCTAATACACACTAAATGCACACAATGCTCATGTTGTTAACATTAACAATTTGAGAGCAAAGTATAACAATAATAATAATTTGCATGGTTTGACGTGATCGTTAGATTTAATCACCATTGTTAGCGTGAGTTTTTGTAGGCCTAATGCTTTTTTTCTAAGTTGGTCAGAACAAAAGTGGCAGACATGTTTATTACTCGTTCAGATGACATTTTCCGGTGAAAATTCTTATTTTGGTCATACTTCCAAGACACAGAATCTGTGATTCCGAAGTACAGTATCACCGATGTGGTGACTGACAGCAAATATTAGATTCATCCGCACTGAGGAGCCATGCTGATGCACAACCCACGTAAAGATAATTTTGCAAATAACTGCAACTGCAGGTTTCAAACAGAGATGGCGACAAAGAGGCAAAACTTACAGACTGCAGATTTAATTGCTTCAAAAACAGTGATGTTACCAACTCCTCGCTGAGTTACTTCTGCGTTTTTTTTTTCCTCAGGGTGCATATTTATAGTTGGTGCTGTGCCGTAAATCATTGTTCCTTACCATTGTTCCTTCATCCCTTGACAGTCCCATAGTCTCCAAATTCAGTCCTGGAGGGCCGCTGTCCTGCATAGTTTAGCTCCAACCCCAATTAAACACACCTGAACCACCTAATTGAGGTCTCGCTAGGCATAAAAGAAACTTTCAAGCAGGTGTATTTGAGCTGGTTGGAGCTAACTCTGCAGGACATTGGCCCTCCAGGACCGACTTTGGAGTCTTTGGGTCTGAGCCTTAATCCTTTATCACATGACGTGACAGACGTATTGGATACAGAAATTAGTTAATAATTCCCAATCTTCCTTACAAACAATCGTGTAGTTAGGGTTTTTTTTACAATTACCTGATGTTTCTGGTCTCAAATTTTTTAGAATTTATAAATGTATGAGCTGCCTGTGTGTGTGTGTGTGTGTGTGTGTGTGTGTGTGTGTGTGTGTGTGTGTGTGTGTGTGTGTTTGTGTGTTTTATATATATTTATATATATATATATATATATATATATATATATATATATATATATATATATATATATATATATATATATATATATATATAAAATTTAAATTTAACCTTGGGTTAACTGTATTGTTGCATCTCTAGTTGAGAAGTTTCCGTGTTGCTGAATGTTTCTGTGTGCGTAAGCTACAGTGAAGAAAGCACATTGGTTTAGAACACTTCTAATTTTTGAATAATTTTGAATAATTTTTCTTAAATGTAGAGTGCGTGTTAATTTGTGCAATGATAACCTACCAGCAATTTAAAGATATTTTATTATTATATTAGAATGAATACATTACAATATACATTTATTAGAATGTGTTCATTTATTATTTATGTGCTTAAACAAGAAAACAATCAGAATATTGTAAAACCTATGCCATTACCTATACTGTGAGACAGTGCTACAGAGACCCTTCATAATGCAACTGCTTGCTCTGCCTATAGTTAGAAATGTCCTATAGTATAAAGTGTTTAATAAACAGCTGCTAAATTAAATTATACTGAGGTGATATTTAGTGCAGACCCGTATCGTGATATGTATCGTATCTGGATACATATCTTTTTTTGCCGGTTTGATCAAATGAGAATCGATTAAAATAGATCTTTTTAACATGGCCTAGTCATATTGTTTTGTTTGTTTGTTTGTTAATGGCTTTTTTGGCATTATTTTCCTTTAAAAAAAATCATATCATCATATTCTGTAAGTAGAAGGGCCACTGTTATGCAGAGTTCAGCTCCAACCCTAATCACACACACCTGAACCAGCTAATCAAGGGCTTCAAGATTGCTCAAAAGTTACAGGGAGTTTTAATCAGTGTTGGAGTTAAACTCTGCAGGACATTGGAAGTTGCCCATGCCTGAAGTAGAAAACAGCCCAGCCAACAAGTGTCCATCATCAGAACTCACTGAATGCTGTTTAAAGAAATCATCCCAGTAGTGATGCACTGATGATGATTTTTCATGGCATCATCACCCCCAATTCAGTATTTATATATTTCTTCCTATATTTCGAGCAGCTTGCTGTGCCTGGTACAGTATTTGCTCTGCTGGCGCGTCTGTGTTCTCCTCTTTGCATCCGTTTCAGAGCGTCTCATCTCTAGCCATGTTTCCATTACGCAAAACGTTTGATATTTTCTAAATGTTGATAAAAAAGGCAATTGCTACATGACTGTGTTTCCAATATCTGATGTTATGCGACGACAACTCTCGTGATGAGTCATTTTTTTTTCAAAAGATATTTCTATTTGAGAGCTTTATTTTGAGTGTAATATTTGCCACGGCTTCTAGAAGCACTTTTACCTAATATATGCTTCCCTTGGTGCTTCTCAATACTCCAATGGATGCTTCCTCATTTCTTCGCTCCTCCATCCTCCAGCCTGTGACTTGGAAAACGATCAAAAAAAAATCTCGAAGGCCATTTTAATTCTATAAATGCCATTGCAATTCTAAAAATGCACCGCAAGGAGGTGAGGAACGATCGTAAGGAAACGTCCTGAGGAGCTATGAGCGAGGATGCACAGGTGCATAGACATCTGATACTATTAGTTTCTATTATGTTAATTATTAATTGTTAATAGATTAATACTATTAGTATTAGATGTCAAACTTTAAGGGTTCCCAGATCCCTTGTGACTCGAGTGCAGCTGATGACGCTCTGAAGTGAAGCTCAACCTGCCTCTCAGGGATCAAGAATATTCCAATATACAAATAAGATTTCCTCAGATTACCCCGTCCTCGTTTTCTTTTCTTGCATCCTCCCGTTGCATCTGTGGGGTGAAGCTGAGGTGCGAGTAAAGAGATGCATAAATAAGAAAAGAAAAGCACCCCCTCTCTCGTCTTCTGTACAAACATACCCCGCTATCTTTAAAGAATGATGTTGTGACTTGACGTCAGATGACCTGTAAATGTGAAAAAAATGTTTCCATTGCAGTTTTGCAAAATATTCCTTTTTCGAATTGCCTGAAAAACCACCTCATGCGAGTGTAAACTTTTTTTGCGATATATGGGAGTTTTCGTGAAATTGACATGTTTCCATTGAGTGTATTTTCAATTCACAATTTCAATTTGCGCAATTTAAAGGGTAATGGAAATGCGGCTTCTGCCTGGCCTGTGTTTGTAGACTTCATTATATTTTCACACATGATTTTTTTTGGGAAATGATTTCAATGCAGTTTGTGTGAAAGTCCTAAATGGAGATCTGGCAAAATAAAAACTAAAAACCAATCGTGTGTTTGGAGGCAAAACCGTGCGGTTTCGATTTATGGCTGGTGGACCATAAATCCTCTACATCCCAGGATGCATGTCATGATGCTGAATGTCCAGACTGCGCCAAGCGGGAATCTAAACGAAGGCTTTGCTTTATGTTGGGTGATGGGCAAATCTCAGAGCGTTTCACAGTATGCCTGCTGTCACTGTTTATCAGTTATTTTGCTTTGTTTCATAGAAAGGTTAGTTTGTGGCTTGTTCTTTGTTTTTGATTGCTGGATTAGTTACCTGTGCTGAGTACTGGTTAGTTCAGTGCATATTTGGAGTCTTGATTTAACATCTGAGTGCTCGGCCCCTCCAGCAGAGACACGCTCATTGTGTTGGCAGTAACCCGAGTGCTGAGAGCACTGCGGCCCATGAGAAAGGGTGTGCACAGCTACAGGCCTGCAGTCTAGGCTTACGTGGAGGCTTGAAATGGATTCCCAGCCGCTGGCTCTTCCACATCCCACCTGCGTGGCCCACAATGCCTCTTTGTTCCTGCCCTATGGCACTGTGGGATAGCTGTTATCTGAGAGGCAGGGGTTGGCCACCACCGACTTTCCCATTCAAAGTAAAGATGGTGAATTCCTGCTATCCGGTTTCGTTGTGGCTGGCTCATGCTCGTGAGAGCTCCTTTTTCCTAGTGTGGGAGTGAGGTGCTCTGTTGTGTTCTTGCACGCTTACAGTGTTGCCGTTTGCGGTCAAGTTAAAGCCGCACGGTCCTCATCCAGAACATTGAGTGCGAGATTTAGCGTTTGTCAGTACAAGTAATGTGTCCATACAATAGAAAACTTGACACCGTATGCAGTTTGATCATTTAACATTTATCAGAACTTTCTTGAGCAACAAGATCAATTCCTTACCAAGGTGAAATGAAGTTTATTCTCAAACACTGCTTTTTGCATTTCATAATTCTCCATACCAGTGCTGTTACCACATGAACACACATACTTATTTTAAAAGATAAATGTTAATGTAAATATTAACAAATGAAATTACAAAAATGGCATCTAGTCACGCATTTAGCCATTACATACACAAATATTCTAATAAACAATAATCAAGGAAAATAATAGGGCCTAATGGTATTATAAACAGAACGAAAACTGCAATCTCAGAACTAACTTTTAATATTTAATAATATTAAATATGAATTATAAATGTTATATATTATAATATAGAATATTTAATATTATTTATTAATAATGTTTTAATACATTTTAGGGCTGGGGAAAAATAAGGTGTTAATTTCTGTAATTTAACATTTGCTGTTTAACACCAGCAAATATAACTGATTATGCTAAATAAATCCAAAACTGAATGTGACACTTTATATAGGCATTAATTATGTGTTGTGTTCATTTAAATTAAAAGTTATGGTTCATCATGTCCTGTAATTGTTAATAAATTTGTTAATAAAGTCTGTAAATTTGCGGTTAGGATTATATAATGTTAATGATGGCTTTCAAATATAATGTTTAATTGCTAAAAGTACTGTTTAAAGGGATAGTTCACCCAAAAATGAAAATACTGTTATTTGCTCACCCTCAGTTGTTCTAAACCTATACAAGTTTTTCTTCTGTTGAGCACAAAAGAAGATATTTTAAAGAATGTTGGTAACCAGCCATTGACTTCCATAGTGTGTGTGTATGTATGTATGTGTATGTATGTATGTATGTATGTATGTGTATGTGTGTGTGTGTGTGTGTATATATATATATATATATATATATATATATATATATATATATATATATATATATATATATATATATATATATTTTTTTTTTTATATATATACAATTTTTTTTTTTTTTTTTCTCTCCGTACAATGGAAGTCAATAGCTACCGTCAACTGTCTGGTTACCAGCATAGTTTAGTCCAGCACACTGCATTTGGGTAAACTGGAAATTTGGAAATTATAGTTGTGATGATGGATAGATATATCCATGATGGATAGAGTATCCTCTTGAGCAGTCTTAAATGAGTCAAATAACATCTTAAATGAACTTGAAGAGTTGTGAGCAGCCTAATAAACCAGTTGCTGTTTTGTCTGTCATTAAAGTTAATCAAAGAACAAAAGAAACAGAGAAAATTGTAGCTTTAAGGATTAATCTATATTTCATTCATAATTTACGCATTGAAGACTGTAAAGTGTCTGATAACTTTATTCAATTTCTAAATAGTTCCTGCCTGTTAGACAGCCCACAGGTAAATGACATTTATTTCATTTTAAGTTCGCTTAAAGTTATTTTTAAGCCTAATAAATGTTGAACTTGATAGCTATTAGTTATACTGTAATGTTGAATGTCTATAATTCATGTTTAAAAAAATCCATTTCATAGAGACATCAGTAGCAGCAGTAATATCAGTGATACTGGCCTTCATTCATAAAAATATGCCATTTAACAAATATTTAAAATGTACTGTCTTTAAGTTGTTTCTACCTTAATTTGGAGAGTAACTGAATTTATTACAATTTAAAATATTAAAAACTCAAATGTTTAATCTTGATTAATTACAGAAAAATGTGTGATTTATAATTAGTTGTTTTTTTTAATCGATTGACAGCACTAATAGTACTTGAGTGCTGGTGAGAGGGGTTAATAGTTATTCTTTTAATTTACACAACATATTTTTCTCTTCCTTTTTCTCGTTAATCCCTCTTACAAAACTCAAACCATAAGGCATCATGTTTTGTCTTTGTGTGAACTCTGACCAACTGCACAACTCAAAAAAAAAAAAAAAAAAAAAAAAAAAAAAATGTCTCTACGCCCTCTCTGCAGATTACCATAATTATCTTTAACACATCACTATTATCGTCCTGTTGGCTTGACATTCTGTTTTGAAACCACGGCTGGTCATGTTTTTTTAATACAGCATGTCAGGTTAAAACAGTTAAGTTCATATGTCGAAATTCTGCGCTCTTTTACATTCAATTGTATCTAGCAGTTTGAAAGAAGAAAAAAGGAACAAAGTGTTGAATGTTGTGCGTTTGTGTTGCTGTCTATTGAATCGAACTGTAAGAATCACAGAAAGGCCCTTCGTTTGGTTTTCACAGTCGATCATTAGTGTAACTTTTGAATACACGTCCTGTGCTCATCCTCCATTATTATTAATTGATTGTTGATTAATTATAATCATTCTCCAAACAGGACAATGGTGCATGCGTTTATTAGGCTGTCAGTTAACAGCTAATAAACTAGCCTACAAGAGCTGCTGGCCAGTCCAGTGAAAACACAAGCAAAACGCAAAATTGTCATCATATTTCTGTTCTTCCAGCAGAATACTCTCATTTTCGTTGTGGACACAATAAACCATAAGCAATATTTTATCGCAGCTAACCTTACTGTCAATATTTAGACAGTATTCAGAGTTTGTATTCTGCATTAACGATACTGTAGAAAACTGGTAAAGTTACTTTTTGTAATTTTTAGAGCCATGCTTGATGAACACAGTTTTTAGGTCAATGTCGGTGATTTGTATTAGCAATACAGTTTTTGCTCGAGCCTTACCAATCAGTTGGTCAGCAGATAACGCTTCTGCAAAAGAGTAGCTCTTTTTGACGTCACTCCACTTCCTCTTTTGATGTGACTGGGGGAGCACAGGAAGTCTGGCTTTCCTGTCTTGGGTTGTTATTGTTATGCAGCGCGCTGCTTATTGAGGAGCCCAAAAGAGGCGAAAGGACACCAGTGCTCCTGCTGCTCATTACAGATGGAGACGCTCCACAGCTGCCCACCTCTCCTTCCTGATCCTGCCGCCACATGTGGACACACAGCGCTAAATGGGTGCTTAGAATTTGTCTGACTGTCTCTCTGTGTCTGTCTTTCTCAATCTTAAACTCGGTCTCTCTGTCGGGCAGTTTAGGGGCTTTTCCACCATTTACTTTAATGATGTTTAATGAGACCCTCGGTTGTGATTTTCATCTTGTGTAAATAAGCATGATGGGTAAGTTGGCAGTTGGCAGTTCTTGATGCAGTATTTCCTCCATTCACTGTATACTACAAAAATACTTTTTTGTAACGTGAAATCTTTGATGGATAATGGATATGGATAAATTAATCAGTCAAATGACTAATGAAATTATGTTGTCGATTCAGCATGTCAAATTTATGTATGTTTTTAAGATGCACATTTATTTTGACACTTTCAAGCATACAATGTCTGTTGAACGTATTTTATTTAAAAATCTAACGTGTTTTTTTCCCTCGATGTTCCAGTTGAGACACATGATTTCAGAGAGTTTCATTAAATGTTCATGTTAAATTTTGGTTGCATTTGTCAGTTAATAAAAATGTAACTGGTTTTGTAAAATAGGCACATAACATTGTAATAAAATTGATATCAACCTTAGGCCCTTGAATCTAATCAAATCGTAATCGTATTGTAGCATGTTTTGAACTATCAGCAAATATTGTATAGATGAGAATGAATGTCTCAGGGTGAAAATCAGACATTTCACCACATCAGTTAGTCAGTCAGATTAATTCAGATAACATTAGCTATGTTTCCATCCACCTGTTTTTATGCATATTTTGGGATATCGCATAAAAAAACTCGATGGAAATGGAAATGCCAAGATGCGCATAAATTCTAAAAATGCGCACAAAAACATATGTGCTACAATAAGCTAAGATGGACGCACATTTACTGAATAAATCCATGTGATATGCAACAAACTCACATGAATTTGCCTCAGCAGAGGATGTGATTGAATGGTAATGTCTGTTGAAATACGGTGGAAAAGGATAAATATGGTGAAATACAAGTTCATGTACATGCTTATTAACACTCAGACTTAAGATCATAATTCCTTGTCTTTCTGCAGCCGGGACATGGAGAACAAGGAGACTCTGCGCGGGCTGCAGAAGATGGAGGACCGGCCGGAGGAGCGTTTGATCCGAGAGAAGCTCAAGGCCACGTGTATGCCCACCTGGAAGAGCGAGTGGCTGGAGAGGCGGAGCAGAAGAGGCCCAATGGTAAGAGACAACGAAACCATAGCTATCGCAACTCTTGTGGTTTATTGCACATCTCACCACAAGCACATTTTTGGTTGACCAGTTTTTAAAAAGGCATTCTAACAACCTTGTGCTATAGCCGGCTGGTTTTGAAAGCAAAAATGGATATTTAAATGTGAAAACATGTCCCGTGACAGTCAGGTGAACCCGTAACCAGGCTAATTGTATAGGGCTTGCTTAGGACGTTAAAATTAAAATCAACTAGTTGTTCAGGCAATGAAATGTAGTCTTGCACATGCCTGTTACTGTTGTGCTCATGTTTGCCAAGATTGAGTTTTTGTTTATTACTAGCATTTTTCTGCAATAGTGTGTTAAATGGTTTATAAAATTATATTGGTAACAATTTATAACAAGTTTTCATTAGTTAAAATTGTACATGTTAAGTATTTCTACAGCATTTAATAATCTTAATTTCAACATTACAAAAGTTTGTGTAAGTCTGTTTATATTAGTTAATGCATCCTGAACAACATGAACAATGAACAATTGTATTTTATAAATACAATTAATCTTTGTTAGTCTGTGTTATATAATGCATTAACTAATGTTAACAAATGAGACCTTATTTTAAAGTGTTACCATTATATTATTAATAAAATTTATGTAATTATAAGGGTAGTTTTAACACAAAAAAAGAGATTAGTTCTGGCCTCGCATACATGGCTTATGAACGGCTCATTTTGAAGAATGCCATTTAAAAAAAATTAAAATTCAAACTCTTTATATTCTGTTTTTAATTGTTTTGTTTGGTTTAGCTTGTTAATTTATAGTTAATTTTACAAAGATGTTTTTTTCTATTTTGTTAAAATAAGATTAATTTCACAATACATTGTCACCATTGTCTTCCATTTTATTCATATGGCATCATTACTGACTCTTCAGATTACTGATTTTCTACCTTACTACTGTTAACGATTAAATCACTGGATTAATTAACTAGTTAACTATTGCTAAGTACTGTTAATGGTTAAATCATTGGATCAGGTGCCCTGTTAACAAAAATAGCTGAAAAACAGTTGGAGTAAGAAACAGGAAATGAGAAGTTTTGAAGTGGAACATCTCCTTCTGAGAGCAGCAGGCCTTCCTTACATAACCATTAGAACAACTGACCCTGTTAATGGACTTTCACACTGTCTGCTTGAACGCTTTGCTGCAGTTTCACTGCGACTAGACATTAAGGGGCCATTTACATGACACTGTTTTCAAATAAAAACGTAAAACTTTTTATGCATTTTGGCCTTTCATTTACACAATAACTGTGTTTTGGGGGCCTGAAAAAGCAAACTTTTGCAAAATGTGAATTTGTGAAAACCGTGACGTCATGCTCATGGGCATACATGTTCAGTCTATAGGGGTGTAGTGTTTCTTTACAAAATTACATCACCAAGTATTGGCCTGGCAGCAGAATATAGTGTTTTTAGTAGTTTTTGCTGATCCATGTGAACAGGGATCATTTTGACAATGTTGTCATCTGTATGCGAAAAACGCAAAAGAAAACATTTCCATTTTTAATATATTGTTATCATGTTAACTTACCCTAAACTAATGTTTTCTCACTGGAAATAACAATTTATAGTAAAAGCATAATTTCAATGTCCAAATATTGGCCGATATGACTCACCCCTACAAGACAAAATAAAAAAGCAAATCAAGGGACAAGAAACTGGATGGAAATAGTTTTTGATTTTTCTTGTGTCATCGTATCTCAGGTGGTGAAGCCCATTCCTCTGAGAGCAGACGGCACTGAAGCCGGAAGTGACAGTCACAGCTCATCTTCCTCTCAAAGCAGAGGCCATCGCAGCCCTTCTCCTGGACCTTCCTCTTTCTCAGCCGCCTCCTCCTCTTCATCGTCCTCCACAAAGACTGCTGGGAAGCCTGATTCTCCTGGTCTGCGCAGACGGAGAGGGTCCCCAGTGCCTGTGAGTTTGTCACATTTGTATTGTCTTCTGGTGGCATGAATTTTGTTGTTGTCTAGATGAGTGTTTTGAAAATCTAATTCGACAGGGTTTCTGCAAGTCTAGTTCACCCAAAAAGTCATCATGAATAGAATAGAATATCATGAATGTGCAATCTAATCTAATCTTAAATGCTTTATATAGCTTTTTGTTAATTGTATGACTTTTGTTATTTACTTTGTTCTTGCCATGAAGATAGCCTTGTTGCTGACATGGCGTTAAAAAATAATAATAATAATAATAATAAAAATAGTAATTTCATTGATTAAATTTAAATTTAAAAATTAGAATATTTCTGGGAGTTTGTTACATTTTCCACTTAGGTTGTCTTAAAAAAAAGGCCCCAACATCCGTTTTGCCGTGGAGCTGATATTTTAGTCTGATTGTGTTGTTACAGAGCGGCAGGGTGACGCCCCCTCGCAGAGCTCCCTCCCCTGATGGCTTTTCCCCATATAGTCCAGAGGAGACAAACCGCAGGGTCAACAAGGTCATGAGAGCCCGCCTCTATCTTCTGCAGCAAATAGGACCCAATTCATTCTTGATTGGCGGAGACAGTCCTGACAACAAATTCCGGGTTTTCATTGGTCCACAGGTATGTCCCTATGTCAAATATTTAGTACTCCTGAACAATGTACCAGTCAAAGAAAAACCCTTAAAGATCAGGCCCCTGAGATATCAATTGCCATATAAATAAATATGATGTTGTTAAGTTGAAATGATTGTATTACATGAGAAGAAACGCATAATAGGTCTAGGCATGGAGCTACAACAGCTAGTAGGCAATTGGTTGCCTGGGACAAATACATATTTAATGTTATACATCAGTACAGTAAAGAAAGAGAACTGAGATTGTCAACCGATTTTATGGGTCAGAAGTGTGTTGGGACACCACAGGGATGTTTGGCATGTTTGGCCTGCCATTTACTGTGGTTAGTTTCTGTAAATCAAACTATTTATGAAAATCGGTAGCATAAAAAAAACAAAAACAAAAAACAAATGCCACTGTTGTAATAAAAACGGTTTTGTTTCCTCACTGCCCAATATATTATATATACTTTAACATAATTGTGTCACTATTTAGTTATTCCTCATAATTTCCATTGTGTTGTTTGTGATCAGACTTGTAGCTGTGGCCGAGGGACATTCTGCATCCACGTGCTCTTCGTCATGCTCAGAGTCTTCCAGCTGGAGCCATCAGACCCTCTACTGTGGCGCAAGACCCTCAAGAACTTTGAGGTGAGTTGCCCCACAATGCCCCACAGCAAACACTGTGCCATTCTTCACACTCAGAGTACATTGATGGTTTGATTTCATTTAGGTGGAGAGCTTGTTTCAGAAGTATCACAATCGCCGCAGTTCACGCATCAAAGCTCCCTCACGTAGCACCATCCAGAAGTTTGTGTCCCGCATGTCCAACTCTCACACGTCATGTACCTCCAGTGCCTCCCCATCCAGCAATGAGAGCAGGTTTGTAATCCTCAAGAGCCACTTATCTTGTGGAACTATTACCCCCTTTCCACCAGCATGAACCGGGTGCTAGTTCAGAGCTAGTGCCAGTTCGGAGTTGGTTTGAGGATAAGAACCGGTTTGCTTTTACATGGGCTAGAGAGCCAGCACAGAGCCAGGTCGTACGACACTGTATACGTCTCATATTTCACAGCAAAGCTAGCGCTACAGCGCCAAACACAAATACACCAGGCTCATTTGAGATGCATCGGCTTCTCGCATAGCGATCGGCGCATGGTATCAAAGCTCCGTATGCTCTACAAACGCTCCCGCGGATCCGCGGCACCCACCGAATCGGTCCGATGCATCTCGAACAAGCCTTCTATCAACAATTACGGATGTTTCACTACTGTTGATGCTCGTGGCTTTGCGAACCTACATCGGCATCCAAACACGGCTCGCCGTAATTTGTATATAGACGGAGATTACAATCGAGCTGATATTAGCTTGATTAGCTGCTATTTCAAAAATGGCGCTCACACAAGTTTCTTGTTGGTCACGGTAACACCGCCCCCAGCCCCTGACGCAAGCGGTTCTTATTTCTAGTCCAGCAATGTTTTGGTGCTACTTACGAACCACTTTTCCTGGTTCGGAGCTCTGGTGCTTTGTGTGTCGAAAGACAAAGAACTGATTTGAAACTAGGCTCTGGCTCCGAACCAGCACTCAAGCGGCCATGGTGGAAAAGGGGTAAAAGTGATGTTTTGCTGACTGGATCTTGTGAGTGTTTTGTTTTGTTTTTGTTTTGTTTTTTTCTTGTCCTATCATCATTGTTTTAGGGCTGCCACTGAATTTAAAATTTGCACTTTGAATCTGGTTTTACAAAATTTTTACATTTTCAGGCCCCCAAAATGGGGTTGTCGAGTAAATGAACGGCAAAAATACATACGTTTTCGGTTTTTAGTTGAAAACGGTGTTGTGTGTACAACCCCTTACATTTCAAGCATCTTCATTATTAACTTAAAGGAGCAATTGAGCAAAATCATTCAATCTGAATTAATAGTTTACTGCTATTATGTCATCTTCCTCTATCTCTTACTTTATCCGTATTACCTCATGAGCTGACTGGGCGAGCCAAGTTTGCGAACCCCAAATAGGTGGTATTGTTGTGTTAGTGTGCACAGTGATGTTGATGCTGTCTGAAACTGTGTGAAGTCAGTACGTTTTAGAATGTCAGAACAATTAATGTTTGCGTTCTAAAAATGTTATGGTTTGTTTTCATGGTACAATCTCAAAAGAAAAATTTGATTTTTCATATGATCCATTTGAAACAAAGTAGATTTTCTCTCTGTCACTGCCCCCATGTCTTAGTAACTTTTAAAACTGTATCTGTGTGACTTCTCTTGTGACCAGTATGAAGGATGAGGAGGAGCAGATGTGTCCTATCTGTCTGTTGGACATGCTAGATGAGGAAAGTCTGACGGTGTGTGAAGAGGGTTGCAGAAACAAACTCCACCATCACTGCATGTCTATATGTAAGTACCAAGAAAAAATATCAATGCTCATATCCCAGATTATCCCACATCACCTACTATTATATTTAGAATAGTCAACAGAAACTAGAATTGACTTCTGCATCTGTCCACATCAAAGGAGGGAGACTTTAAGAGACTTTTTTGTGGGTACAGACACTTTTACAAAGGGCTGGTAAATAGAGCCCATATAAAGGACATGATCCTGACTAGTCTGTCTTAAGGGATCATGAAACTGAGCATATCATATACATTTTTACATGAGAGGGAGGGCCTTTAGATTGATTTCCCTTCAGTTACTGTGCAAGTTCATACAGAACATCTGGTCCGGAATGAGCATGTTTAAGCTTTTTCTGCCCATTTTTTTAAGCTACCCTAGTGCTTTAAACATAAACTAGGCCTTTAGGTGCCACATATTTGTTTGCATCAAATCTATGTCTGCTAATAAAAACAATAGCTACGCTTACATGGACACCTTTTCTTTCAATTGATGAATCTGAACATAGTGTTTACATGAACGCTAAATAAAGTGATCAGGTTGATGTGCGCGTTTGTCACAAGCTTTCCGCTGTTTGCGCGTGCTAACCATTTTCCTTTTCTTTGTTTTAAAGAGCAGAATTAATATTAATCTGTTTTCGTTCCTAATTGGGAAATGACACATGAATTTTAGTGCTGTGCTGCTTATATTTATCAAGCAGTAAAAATGCCCTTTCCCACACCTAACATGAGATGTCTTTGGATGAGAGTCTGAAGCAGAGACTGATGGGTCATTGTCTTTGCAGCACTTCACAGACAATGAGTGGAAGGAGAATTTTAGACTGACACGACGCTATATATTACACTATATTCGACAACAGCAGCTCGTTCCATGCGTCATTACGCCATCTCTACATCATTGCACTTGCACAGTACTTTCCAGTTTCGGTTTTCAATCTGATCAAGTGTTTACATGTCGTCTCCATACGATTAGAAAAGGTTTAAACCACCCCTTACAATCTGAATGAAATTTCCATCAGATTTGGCCAATTCATTCCGATTGACATGGTTACATGTGCTTTTGATATTCCGACTGTGCTACTAGTTCAATTACAAACCGATTATTAACACCGCTATTAATAGGGCAGTATATATAAAGATAAAAAAGGCTTTTTAAATGTTCTTTCTCAGTTTTGCAAATTTGAAATGCTCATTCATTGTCTCAATTACAGAGCTCTTCAAATGATCTCCACCATGCTAAAAACACTAAAAACAGCCAACAACCAGAGATTGTTGCTGACTGACAAATAAAAAATAAAAATGCTGCAGTAATAATGCAGAAGGAATACAAAATTGTGTACCCCCTTAGGGTGTAAATAGGCTAAATATTGCACAAATCTGTCATAATACCCACAAAAGACAGATACATGTAATAACAGGAAGATTGCTCAAAGGAGACGATTTGAAGTCTTACTAGTTGTTTGTTGAAAGAGCGTCCTTGACCCATTTCTAGCCCTATATCTCCTGACAGCCTTCATGTAATGATGATGAGTTTTGAGAACATCTCTTGTGTCCTGTTTTTTTTTTTTCCAGGGGCCGAGGAGTGCCGGAGAAATCACGATACATTAATCTGCCCTCTGTGTAGAGCCAAGTGGAAGTCTCATGATTTTTACAGGTAAAGATGTAGAAGTCAAGTCACCTTTATTTATATAGTGCTTTTTGCAATATAGATTGTTTCAAAGCAGCTTTACAGTGATAACAGGAAAATAATGTTACCAAGTATGTTTTGTCTGTATAGCAGCTCTAGAAGAAAATAGTGTCACTGTCCAGCTTAAGTATGTTCAGTATTGATTCTTTTCCATTGTAAAAATCATTAGTTCAGTTCTCATACAATGGTGTCAATGCAGGCAGATCAGTAATATTGTTGAATAGTAGGTGTCCCTAACTAAGCAAGCCAGAGGCGGCAGTGTGATTAAAAGCCTGGAGAATTCAACCGTTCATGAAAGCTTCAGTTACAGATGTTTTATGACTAACAGACCCAGAGGAAGAGAGTCCTACATAAACACAAGCAGGCAGATGCTAACGGGACCCAACAAGCCCAAACACAGATGTAGGTTAAGAATGCTGCCGTCATCAAACCTAACGTGTCAGAACAGCAGACGGCAGTAACTGATGAAGCTGGCAAGCTCTCAGCTCAAACCCAGCGCTGATGATTGTGCTGTGAAACAGCAGGGTGCTTCAGATGAAGTCATGTGTCTTCATCCAGAACATATGCCTGTGGGATTTCTCCTGTTTGTATTTGTTCTTAGGATTTGAGACTGAGATGAGGTCATGTAGAGGTCAGGGTAGGCAGATGTAGAACTCCTTTCTGGTGGTTAGGTAAGCGAGACAGCCCGGCACCAGCCATGTTTGTGTGTCTGCCCGGGATTGACATGCTAGCGGCTAGTCTGTTTTTGGTGATTTCCAACTCCCCGCAAACCATCCAGAGATTTGCCCCACACACAGTGATTCCGAAACCAAACCCTGCTGTTTCTTCTTTAGGAAACTGCAATTATTCTAATTTCATGAAGTAAATCCCCTCCATTTGTCTTAGCTGAATGTAAGATGGCATGACTTTTAAGAGGTAGGTCTTACCATCTCTGCTTATGAGAACACAAACCACGGGTTTGGTCTGTTGCCTTTTGTGATGTTTTGTAAGCTATTAGACCATGCATGCGTTTTGCTGTGTTATGAGAGACAAAGGCAGCCATTAGTATAAACTGTCACCACTGCAGTGAAAGAACAGTTTTAGGTTTTGCCACGGGGCCGCTCACCTGCCATGCATTGGCCAGTATTTCAGTACCCAAGACTCAAAATACTGTTGTTACAACAGTTTTTTTTAAAATACCACAAAGATGGTAGTACTGTAACTGATGCTATAATAGAAATTTTTGGTAACACTAATTTCTTATCAATTTAATGCATTCTTTCTTAGTAAAAGTATTAATTAAAAATCATATTGTTTTGAATAGTAGTCTACAGTGGATGTTGTCTTAAAGAGCTTTGTCTTTCTGTTTTTGTGTGTGTAGTTATGAGGCATCATCTACAGTGGAAAGCACAACAAACCGCTCCCAGACACTTGCTACTTCTTCGTCATCTTCATCTCTTCAGGCTGAGAGCCCCAGGGCGGGGCAGGAGGGCGACTTCTCTCTTCCACAGTATGGAGTGCAGCACATCCCCCAGACATACACAGAGCTCGCTGAACCCTGGATCAAGGTGCGCTCAACTTGAATACACAAAGACAAAGATATTAAGATGCAATCAATGTATCAGGTCAAAACTCATTAAAGTGACCATTCATGAACAAAAAGTACATGGCTTTCATGTATTCTATTCATGTAGATTTTGACAGGACGATCATTCCTTGGATAATCAGGCTCTAATTGTGGTTCACTGGAGCCAAAAAGCCTTAGAAATAGCTTTGTAACCTTTTTCAGACTGATAAACTTCAACTTTTTTGCAAAGGTCTTCAGAAGACCTTATTTTCTTTCCTTTGTGTCATGATGTGCTGTAATTTAAAGGGATAGTCCACCCAAAAAATGAAGATTCTGACTTGCACTGTTTCAAACCTGTATGACTTTCTTTCTTCTATGGAACACAGAAAAGATGTTTTGAAGAATTTTGGTAAACAAACAGTTTTGGTTCCCACTGAATGTCAAAATAATGTCAATGGGAACTGAAACTCTTTTGTTACCAACATTCTTAAGGATAGCATGTATTGTGTTCCGCAGAAGAAAATCATACAGGTATGGAGTGAGTAATTAATGACTGAAATTTAATTTTTGAGTGAACCAAGCCTTTTAAAAATGTGCAGAACAATATAGATTTAAATATCAGCCATCAATATCATAAAAATTATTGTTGGCTGTCATATTCATCAGTATTCATATATCACTTCTCACATAAACTGATATATTTTCCATCTAAATTGTCATTACCGCAATGCAATGCAAAGCAAAAAAAAAAGTTTTAAGTGCAGCTGTAAGTATACATCATGGTAGTATTCTTTTACATTTAATTTATAAAGATTTTTATTAAAATCGAAAATGTCACAATGTAAGAAATCTTACTATTGTTTCTATTTTATTTTTTTGAAGTTTCAGTAAAAATATGACCTTGCTGTTTTGTAATGTTATATTAACTGATGTAAACAAGCTCTTCATGGTTGTGTGTGTTCATGCTCCCTCTCAGGTGTTTGGTTTGGAGCTGGTTGGCTGTCTCTTTTCCCGGAACTGGAACATCAGGGAAATGGCCCTTCGGAGGCTGTCACATGACGTGAGCGGAGCCCTCCTGTTGGCCAACGGCGAGCATTCATTGGCCGGTGCGGGGGCAGGGCTGGGCACAGCTGCTGGGAAGGTCTCTGGAGACGTGGTGGTTGAGTCCTGCTGTAGTGTGCTCTCCATGGTCTGTGCAGACCCAGTCTACAAAGTCTATGTGGCAGCACTGGTGAGATGCTTTACCTCTGTCTTAAAAACACTATTAAGGCACAAAACAACATCACTTTAATAATATGGTCAGTTGTGTATTATCTGTTAGACATGACAATGAATAAGTACTTAGGGGTATGCGATATCACAGTTTTTGATTGTGGACGATTAAAATGTCTCCACGATCTGCTTATGAAGAAATATTGCAGTATCGTGCTAGTGCATTCTATCAGTTGCAGTTCTAGGGCCTCCGTCACAACATACTGTACAATGTGACATACATTCACATCACATTTTAACGCAGCAGTAGAGTAATATTCGCGGGACACTCGCGTGACATTCGCATGCTGATGCGCTGTTCTAACATTGTTTTTCAGAATGTGTACACCCGAAGCGCACAGGTACTAAAAGCCTGTCAAATGGCGTCTGATTACCAAGTTATCTTTCGAGTCTGATTGTACGAATACTGTCAAATACACACAAAGTTTACATAAACACAGTTGGTTATGTCTAAAGTGAAAGTAAACATTTGAGAGAAAACTGGATGCATGGCTGTATATATGTGACGATCTTTAATGTGACAGAGCAGCCTAATATTAACCATGCTGCCGCTTGTATAGTTGTGTAGTGTAACTTGGATAGTTCACACAAACATGAAAATTCTGTCACTTACTCACTGTAATGTTGTTTCAAACCTGTAATAATTTCTTTCTTGTGCAGAACAAAAAAATAAAATATTTTGGAGAATGTGGGTAACCAAACAGTTGCTGGTCCCCATTGACTTCCATAGTAGGAAAAACATACACTAGTCACTGTGGACCAACAACTGTCTGGTTACCCACATTCTTCAAAATAACTTTTATTTTCAACAGAAGAAAGAAACTCATTAGGGTTTAAAACAACTTGAGAGAGTAAATTATGACGCTTTTTGGGGTAACTATCTCTAATAAAACAAAACAAAAAGAGAAAATCACCCTCTGCTCTTGATTGAGAACTTTAATACATTAGCTTTATTAAGAATCAATGTATAATTTATACAGTTAACTGTAGTGTTTTATTTTTATATTTGTTCATTTAATTTTTTGCTTGAATGCTACTGTTAAATACACCTACAGTAGCTGAAAAAACTAAAGCAACGTTGATTTTATTTGTATAATGCGTAGCCTATCTTTTTCTTTTTTAAGATTTTTGTCTTCGCTACTTTGGCCTAATGTCTGTCATTCTTTTTTGTTTTATATTTTAATATTTTGTAAGGCTTTGTTTTTAAAATATGGAAGTTAGTTTGGCTGTAATGTTCAGTGGTAAAATGGTAAAACCAACATGAAGAATCATGATAAAATCGTGAATCGTGATTTTCCAGGAAAAAATCGTGATATGATATTTTTGCCATATCGCCCACCCCTATAAGTGCTTCAATTAATCAGACTGCACTGGTTAATAATGGTTCCCAAATATTTGTCCCCTTTTTGTAAAGAAAAACCTACATGCACCCACATAAAAGAGACTCTCAGACATAACCTTGCTTGCACAATCCTATAGGATTTATTTAAAACTTTGTAATTAATACAGCACTACAACTACTCAACTTCAGCGGTCTTCTCTTTGTGCTCGTGATAAGTCTATAAAGTGCCCTCTTAACTTGTTCGGCTTCATACTGTCAGAAGCTAATATTTGAGGCACATAACACACTGTGGTATCTATTCATTACCTACTGTTGAAACCAAGGGCAAGATATTTTCATTTTACTGTCTGAGATGTTTTTGTTGTGTTGCGTCATATCTAGTGTAGACATCATCATTGATTTATAATGGGTTTTTGATGCTTTGCGGCGTTCGTGTCTGGTGTAGATATGGTGTTTTGGTAGCTGTGATGTTCGATGCAGTAATCATCTTGAGGTTATAAAATGTCAAATTAATATTTTGTGTTCAATTATTTCATTATGTGGCAAGTAGCTGCATAATAAGCGGGATAATTTCGCAGTGGAGGTTTCTTTTGCATAACAATCTGCTGACTGCACACTGTACTTTAGCCTTGCCCTAACTCTGGGCCCCCTCTGGGGATTGCGCCCCCCCATTTTTGGAACCACTGGGTTACATGCATGTTTTTTTTTTTTTTAGGTCATTTAAGCACTAGTATGTGAAGCAAAGGTCTTTATTATTCAAATACTACAGTCCTTATGTCCAAGTGTAATGCATTCAGAATGCTGAAATGCTGTGAACTTACTTACCACTGTTCACATGCCTGACCCACTGCTATTATCATGTGAACACTTCAGTCACATGAAGTGTTCACAGCGTGTCATGCTACTGTTAAGATCATATGAACGAGAGATTGTGGCACAGCAGAAGGAAGTTGCACAATACTGCACCAACCAGGAGCTCCTACAGTCATCAGGGCAGGTTAAACTGAGACTAGAGAATTGGGACATAATATTGGTTTGATGGCCTTAGCCATTTCATTTGGGAATTCACGTTTCTTCTTTGAACTCTTTTCTTCATTCACACCTCAATTCAGATTTTCTGTTCAAATGAGAATGACCTGGTCCGAATGGGTGATGCTCCTTAACTGAGCTGCATTCAGAGAAGCCCTACCCCATAGAATACAGTCCAGTTTTTTGTAAATTGAGCAAGATTTGATCACTTCACTGGTCTACTGTTTTGAGTGTCCTTCATTCCTTCATTACGCCAAGGCCACATCCAAATTAGACTGGGTGATATAGGTAAAAATTCTCAGTATTTTTCCACAGTAAAGTTTACTGCAAAATAATCAAGATAATAAAAATAATCTAGGCATATTACCACTCACTGCTTTTTACTGAATGAACACAAAAGGAAAATTTTAAAATCTTTCTTTTTAATAGGTACCAGTATAAAAATATAAAAAAAAATATTTGAACAAAAAAATGTGTGGTTGTCACAAAACATGTTCTTTAAAGAACAAAGAAACAAATTACACATTACATAAAACAAGTGACAGTTCTTTCAATCTGCATTTACAATCCAAGACTTGAAGCACAGATCTATTTTGACATGCAGTATGAGATTTTTTTTTTTGTCTTGTCCATTGCTATGGTTATCACTGTCAGTCATCTCAGTTTGGGATTTAATCCCACATTTAAATAAGGTTGACAATCCAGAAACTTTGCAGTGTGTTTGCATTGTGAAAAATCTATCTTTTGTTCAAACTGTGACTGGGTTTAATACAGATGGCGAGCTAAGAGCACTCCCTTTATAATCACTGAAGCTGTCAATCACTTCAGTCCAGTGCAAGCTCACTGACTGACTGAGTTTCACACTCATGCAAAACTGTTATATTAAAAAAAAATACAGCTGCATGAGCATACAGAACACAGTGAACCTTGCAGTCAAAAGAAATGGGCATTTAGAGCAGTGTTGAGTGGATTCTGTGTACCTTAAACATCTCTGTTTGACCATTGTGTTCATGCAATCAACAGACATGTCTGTGATTGGCTGCAATGCTCAACTCTTCAAAAACACTTAAAGGTACACTATGTAACTTTTTGTTCAAATTGTACAAAATTAAAGTCAATACATCAATCCTTCCAAAACGTGTTTTCGTATTACCCTGATTCACTGTGGTAAGCCTATTATAACATTATAGGGCAGTTGTGGCCTAATGGTTAGAGAGTCAGACTTATAACCCGAAGGTCGTGGTGTCAGTACTGGCAGGAAATGTAGGTGGGGGAGTGAATGAACAGTGCTCTCTTCCACTCTCATTACCCACAACTGTGGTGCCCTTGAGCAAGGCAACTAACCTCCAATCGCTCCCCGGGCACCACAACAAAAAAGGTCGTAATAAAACCAGAATCAACATTGGCTTGGCTTTTCGAAGATGACGATAACTGAGGGATTTGAAATGTTGTAAAGGTGACTCAGAGAGGGCTTTTATTACTCAACAGGTGAATAAGGTATTTTATTGAACAGATAAATTGCCATATGTAGCTCTCTAACAGAGTTCATTGTAAAGCATTATCTATTGTGAATTTCATTATGGTTGTTGTAGCACTGTGCTGGAATTTTTAAGGAAGTGCCGTGTCTATTAATGGGTAAAGCTACCGAAACGTCTTCAGCTAGTCAGCTCCTTTCCATCTAAACTGGTAAATGATAACCATATTCATCTGCAGAGTCACGCAGAGCCGAAGCACAACAATGTTCTTCCACAAAATGCATGCAGTTTTGTTTTTTAACCGCTAGAGACCCAAAAGTTACATAGTGTAGGCTACCTTTTAAATAGAAAACATTGACTCTTTTCACAGTGTGCTTACACACATACTCATTCCCTAATTTTATATTGCAAGCAAAATGATGCAATAATACCGGAAAAATGCAATAATACCAGTAAT
Source organism: Megalobrama amblycephala (assembly GCF_018812025.1). Taxonomy (NCBI): domain Eukaryota; kingdom Metazoa; phylum Chordata; class Actinopteri; order Cypriniformes; family Xenocyprididae; genus Megalobrama; species Megalobrama amblycephala. The sequence continues at coordinate 33,165,392 of NC_063045.1, forward strand.
ATTTGATCACCCAGCCCTATACCTTAAGACTGCTGTCAATAAAAAAATGACAAAAATCCCAACAAATAAAACAGAAATAAAGCAAAATACCATTTCATGGCCCTTAATACTTTTCACTTGCCATTGTCTGCAAAAACCTCTTCAGTGAATACAATGTATAGGTATTTCTTTTCCTCTTGTCAACTTTGATCTGAGGTTATCTGAACCGGGCCAGAGTACTAAAGTGCAACGAACCACGCTGGCTAGTTTTAAAGTTCACTTCAAACCAGGAAGTCTGGAAGCAGCAGGGATCCTGAGACTGAAGCTGGAAAAGAAAGGTTTCCCTTTTTTCTTTCTCTCACAACCTATTTCTCTTCCTTTTAAAACAAAAAACAAACAAACAAAACAATAGTTCTTGCTGCTTGGACTTCTGGGATGGTGTCTTTCCCTCAGGCTCTGTGCTCCAGTGAGCCGCCTTTATGAAAACAACAAGCGTTTTGTCCGTTCGGGGCTTTCCAGCAGTTTTCCTATATTCTTCGAACACACACCAGAAAGAGGGCTGTCTCTATGAACTAAAAATACTACAGACAAAAGCTTTCAGGATGTTACCTTGTGTTAGACAGCTCTATAAACACTGCATTGTATTGAAGTTGGGTAGCGGTCTGGCTGATCTAAAGTCCGCTTGTGAGCTAAATGTGGCAGTTTAGATGTCATAATGTTTCACTATTTATACTTGGTGTGGAGTTGCATGCAGACGAGCATTGTTTTATACTTTTGTGTGTGTATATGTGTGTTGGCAAATGCGTGTTTGTTTTCGGTTGGGGAGTGTGTGGTGGGTTAATCAATGCTGGGCCGCGCTCCAGTGCACTGTGCTATCAGTCACCACTCCCAGCTCTCTCTGGGAGTCAGGGTCAGGGTGAACTCTTTCTCACACACGCACACAAACACACTGTGTAGCACTGTTAATGTACTGTACCCCAGTGGTTCTCAACCGGCAGATCGCAGGATTGTTAAAATTAATAAAATCAACTAATCATATACTTGTTTGTGTAGATAGGCTAGTAAAATAAAACTTAAAAATGGAGAAAACGCATCCCATTTCTTTTGCTGTTGACATCGGAGGCTGTACATCCAATGAAACTCAGTCACTTTGTAGAGGCTAGCAATGTTACGCAGATGCCAGATGACTTTTGGACAGTAAACAATTTTGGTACTATATTTGGCCATCACATGATGCCCAGTGTTGGGATGCATGATTAGAATTGAGTTTTTTTCTGATAACATTTGTTTTGTTTTTTTTGATTTAATAAAAGCATTGTTTGCTTTGCTTGTTTGTAGCACAATTTCACCAAAAATGTTGTAATTATATATCAATATGATAATAATAATAATAATAATAATAATAATAATAATAATAATAATAATAATATATATATTAATAGTATTATAAAATATTATTTTATTGTTTTGGTTGCTATTGTTATTACTACTAAATATTATTTTTCTATTTATTATTATCACTAAATAAATTAAAATAAAAAAATACTATTGTAATTTCACTGTAAAGGGAAAAAAAGAATATTTACGAAAAATAAGAATTTTATTTTTAGAGTACAACAAAATTTCCAATAGTAATATATATTATTCATATTTATTCCAATATTAATATTTATTGCTTAACAATCAAGCTTTTATTTTGGAGAATACTCTTTAAAAACTCTCTTTTGTTGACAACATGCACTTTCAGGCCTGGTTTCACAGGGTTTAGATTAAGCCAGGATTAGGCCTTAGTTCAATTACGATATTTTAGTAGCTCTTATAAATATGCTTTAAAAAAAAAACATAACTGGTGTCCATCTTGAGACAAAACAATGCCACTAACATATTTTAAGATATGTCAGTGCAAATTGCTTTCAGTTAAGACAGCTCAAACGTGCATTTTAGTCTTCATTAAATAAATATTTCAGTTAATCATGCAGTCCTCTCTGGGTCTTAAATCAAAACGGTCTGAGAAACCCATCTTGACTAGACTAGAGAATTCACAACACAAGACATAGTCCTGAATTTGGCAACATTGTTTGTGCTTTTGTATAGATCTGTATTAAGAGTCGATCTTTGTGGTTTGTTTCAGAAAACTCTGCGAGCGATGCTTGTCTACACCCCCTGTCACTCTGTGTCAGAGCGGACTCGATTACAGCAGCTACTGCGGCCCGTGGTGGAAACCATACTGGTCAAGTGTGCAGATGCTAACAGGTACAACTTAACAACATATCTGATTGGGCCTGTTCGTCATGCATAGTGGATAAATAAGTTGCCTTGTTGTAATTGATGGTGATTTGACTTGATCCACGATTCCTCCATTATTCAAAGCTAGTAAAAAAGGAATGATCACAATCAGAAGATCTGGTATACATCATGTTTTAAGTGTCAGGCTGTCATAAAGTTAACAGGCTATCGCCACCTAGTGGACAGGCACTGTAATAAACACAAATGATTGCTGATGTTTGTTAAAGAGTGATGATTTTGTTTGAAAGAGTAGTGAGTATGAAATCAAATGTTGCTGTTTATTATGTCTATTATGAATGATTGATTGGTGCATATTATTTTAAAGTAAACAATCTTTCATCAGTATGTAGTAACTGAAACATCTTTGCGGACATCCTCTTTTCCTCATCCAATCAATTCTTGAAGAATAATCACGTGTTTGTTTATTTTTAGTGTCTTGTTTGCTCAGAAGTACCTCTCACATTTTCCTGTTGACTTTCAATGCTCTTTTGAAGTGGGTTTGCTAAGTGTACGTGTTTGTCTTTTTGTGCTCATAGTCGCACCAGTCAGCTGTCTGTGTCCACTCTGCTGGAGCTGTGCAAAGGTCAAATGGGGGAACTTGCGGTGGGCAGAGAAATCCTCAAAGCAGGTACAAATTTGTAATCATCAAATCTATGTCTTAATGAAATTATCCTATGGTTAATGTTTCGTGCAGCCTCCATGCATAAATTAAATTTAAAGGTTTAGTGCACCCAAAAAATGAAAATGTTCTCATTAATTACTCGCCCCCATGTCATTCCAAACCTGTAAGACTTTCGTTCATTTTTGGAACACAAATGACGATCTTTTTGATGAAATCTGAGAGCTCCATAGACAGCTTAGCAACTGGCACTTTTTGAACGACGCTTCAAAAAGTTCATAAATAGATCATATAACTAATCCATATGAATTGAGTGGTTTAATTGTCAATTTTAATTTAGTCAAAAAGAGCTTTATATGATGAACAGGTTGAATTTTGCCTTTTATTCACATAAACATTCATAAACTCGCACATCATTTGTGGTAAACGGAAGCTCAAGCATGTTTGCTTGATGTGTGAGAACCAATGAGGTTCATTCTCTTGTTACGCAGCACGTTTGAACTTCTTCAAGAGGTTTGTTCTCATGCGTCAGGCAGGTAATCAATATTTATATGTGAATAAAAGGCCAATTTAGTTTTTTTGTGGCTGTCAGTGTACAAGAAGAGCACCATAAAAGTAGTCCATTTGACTGCATTATATTCCGTGTTGTTTGAAGTTATTTGTTATTTACTAAACTATGCACTTATACTATGCACTATGTACTCAACTGTCAAGTGCAGGGGTATAAAGCTGACCTCATGGCAGGCCACAGCCCTGCAGAGTTTAGTTCCAACACTTCTCCAACACACATTCCTGTAGTTTTCAAATAAGCCTGAAGTGCTTGATTGGAGTTGAAGCTAGAATTTTGCACCCCTGGTCTAGTGTTTTTTGTCATCCATCATTGAAGCCTCTTTCCGTACACTATAAGGAAAGCTGTCACAGAGTGCATGAAGTGTCAAACGTTCCACACTTCATTATTTTTTTTTTGTTAGATATACTTTTCAGTGTGAACACCCTACTGACACTTTATACTACAAAGTGGCATAGGATAGAGCATAAGTACAAGATTTGGGATGCACCTATACTTTAGCTTTGTGTGAGGAACAGAAAGCTTACACTGTTATTGACTCATAAACTAACCTTTTTTTAATATTTGTTTGCTTTTCAATAGAAATATGTGTTCATCTATGATTTTCCATTAGGCTCTATTGGTATTGGTGGAGTTGACTATGTCCTGAATTGTATCCTGGGCTCTAAAACGGAGGCCAATAACTGGCAAGCACTGCTGGGTCGGCTGTGTCTGATCGACAGGCTCTTACTGGAGTTTCCTGCTGAATTCTACCCTCATATTGTGTCAGGTGAAGACTGCAACCAGGCCCAAAACATTGTGGAGAGGTACAGAAATGCATGCTAATCTTGCTGATCTTCTGTTCTCGATTTATGAAATATGAACATGTATAAAAGTTAAGCATTTTTGCAACCGTTTAAACAATTTTAGGATGTTTGTGTGATGTCATTATTTTCTAGTGATACAATTTAAATTAGCATAAAATTGTACAGTTAAAAAAATGAATGCCAGAACAAGTACCAGGATTGTAAATTTAACCTAGGATCATTTCTTTTATATGTAAGCAAAATGGACATTATAACTAGCAATGTTCACTCAGTAAGAGCTTGCCAAGTTGGTATGTGTTTATTATTTTTTTTTTTTCTACTCTCAAGCAAAATTCTTCTGGGAAGAAGAATTTATTGAAAGTGGTAGTGTAACATAGCGGTTGATTCTTTCATGTCTCATCCTTCTTAAAATCTTAGCTCAAGGTTCTGTCTGTGCAACCAGACCTTTACTTCTGGTAACAAATTAAATTTGTCTCACTAATTTTAAGGGCCATTTAGGTCACACCTTTGCAGACACCGATACAATTGATTACATTACAGACCCCATTTAGAGCAGGCATTAAGACATTTTGGGTGTTTTACCAGGGTTGCAATCAAAACATAGCTCAATATTCATTCAGTTTTTGATAATTGAAACCCATTTAAAAAGGAAAGGGATGTTCTTTGCTGTATCGTCATGGGTTTTAACTCCATTATTTTGCCTTCGTAGGTACCAGAAGCTGCTGCCTCTTCTAAGTTTCGCACTGCAGTCCATCGATAACTCTCACTCCATGGTGGGTAAGCTTTCCCGTCGCGTCTTCCTGAGCGCTGCCCGTATGGTAGCTCGTGTGCCTCATGTCTTCGTCAAGCTACTGGACATGCTCAACGTCACCAGTTCTACTCACTACGCCCGCATGCGCCGACGTCTTCTGGCCATCGCTGAGGAGATGGACATCCTGGAAGCCATCCATCTGGGACTAGATGACTTACAGACTGGGCACAGTTCGCACTCCAATGCTTTCCTCGAGCCCACAGCCCCCCATAACTCCCCATGTACGACTGAAAGGAACTCTCCCACCCATGGTCTACAGCAGCCGACTGCCAGGGTGGCGCTTTCAGGTCAAGCCAGTTCAACTCCTGTAGATGATATAACAGAGAGACTCTCAAACATCGTCACAAGCCCTGCTGAATTTCCAAAGCCCCCCGTTCAGGCCCGAAACAGACCTATGAGTCAATGTTTGAACTCCCCCTCATCCAGTCAACCCCCGAGCCTTCCTTCTCTGTCCATGGCCAATGCCTCAGCCTTCCCTCCAGAAAGCCCCAAAGCCCTGCCACAGAGTTTTATGCCCAACAAACTCGCCCAGTCCTCACTGAGTACCCAGCGCAAGTTGCCACTGCAGAAAGGATTAAGTGGAGGTGTCTGTAGTGGTAAGGAGCCGGAGAAGCTGCCCTCCCCTGTGTTTACCCAAGCTCGGCCACTTCCCTCGAGTCAGATCCACTGGCCCAGACCCTCTCGACCCTCTCCCACTGCCTCATCTGACGGAGCTAAAGCTTTAAGCCCAGGGACAAAGAGCAACATGAAACTGGACCTTCAGGAGGTCAGGTCCAGAGACGACATGGGCTGTAGTGGCGGTTCTGCTCTCATCCCCAGTGAGGACACAGTCTTCACACCAGTAGAGGAGAAATTCCACGGTATAGATGCTTCGGCCGATCTCAGCTCCAGCATGGAGGACCTTTTAGAAGCCTCTATACCTGCAGCAGACAGCACAGTCACCTTCCAGTCCGAAGTGGCAGTGCTTTCACCAGAACAGACCAACACAAACGACGACACGTACAGCGAGGACATGACCAAGAACCAGAAGTGCAAGGAGAAGATGGAGGCTGAGGAAGAGGAGGCGTTGGCTGTAGTCATGGCAATGTCCGAGTCACAAGATGCCCTGCCTATCATCCCGCAGTTACAGGTGGAGAAAGGAGAAGACGTGATCATTATTCAGGTGGATGTAAGTGCATGACTAAATATTAATATCATAGTCAACTTTGCTCAAAAATAAAGGTGACTCCTGTACACTGTCAGAAACAACAGCTTGTCTCTTAAAAGGACATCTTGGTACCTTAGCTACCCCAAAAAGGGTGCATATTAGTAGTTTAGAGTAGTAATATGTATCCTTAAGGTGCTACTATGAAATATGATACAATATGGTAAGGTATGATGTAAATAAAGAAGAAAGATGCCCCATTAAGGGCACTGGCCCAGTGACAAGCTGTAGAAAGAGATTTGACTCCACTAATATCTAGTATCACTAATATCACAAATGCTTGTTTAATCATTCTGCCTTATGCAAGCACTGCTCGTGTATAATTTTAAGATCAAAACGTTTGTTTGGCTTAATTTTTCCCTGCCTTTTTTCCTTTTCATGGTCAGACACCAGAGACTCTGCCTGGTCATACCAAAGCAAAGCAGCCATACAGGGAAGGCATGGAATGGCTAAAAGGGCAACAAATTGGCCTGGGTGCCTTTTCGTCATGTTACCAGGCTCAGGATGTTGGCACTGGTACTCTGATGGCTGTCAAACAGGTGAGAATATCTGTTACATACACCACCCGATACTTCACATGAGGATTTTCTTCATGATTTTGTGATCTGTTGCACTGTCGTGTTCAGGTTTCAAACCTTACCTTTACTGGTCAGTCCTACTAACTGTTGATGTACACCATTTTTTTCAAACACTTTATGGGGAATCTTTGTGTTTGGATAGTTGTAATGCAAATTATCTGAAAATGCTGAGAGATGATGTTGACTGGTCACTTATAACAACAGTGGCAGTGATGACTGAACATGTACAGACAGATGACGGAACAGAACGTACTATATACAGTACAGACATGATGCCTGATTGTGATTTAATTCTTCAGGTGACGTATGTGAGGAACACCTCCTCAGAGCAGGAGGAGGTGGTGGAGGCACTACGAGAGGAAATTCGCATGATGGGTCTCCTTAACCATCCAAACATCATCCGGATGCTGGGGGCAACCTGTGAGAAGAACAACTACAACCTTTTTGTAGAGTGGATGGCAGGTGGGTTGTCACAAACATGCAGAGAGTAAAGGTGTGGTCACATAAGCGAAATTTCACACACAAAAAACGGGTCCAGTATTATTTTCAAACCTAGCATCTTTTCATTGGCCAAGGTAGTGAATCTGTGCAACTTGAACTTGAAACTGTTGCAAAATCTGCACTTGTGCAAAATTCCCATTGGCTTGGAGTCCTATTGAAATGTCTGGATTTCGTCCATTAGAATTTGCTGAACAAAAGTAAACAGCACCTTAAAGATAGTGGTCATGTTGGGATCTCACCAGGGTTGCCAGGTCGCAGAAAAATTTCCAGCCCAAAGACTCAGAACCCACCAAAAATAAATGAAAACTAGCTCAATTAATTATATATTCTATATATATATTCCATATTCTATATACAAAATTACTTTAGCAACCATGTATGAATGAAAATGTTTTGCAAATTACATTGTAGTTCGTATGGGTGACTAAAGAATACACTAAAAGTTGATAAATGTAAAATATTTTTTTCTATATTTAACATTACCTTACAGTAGCGAAAGATGACTTCCCTTTCCCTCACGTCTTTCCTCATGTAGATTGCAGGTTTTCATATGTGGCTGGATGGGCACATGCAAAATCCCTTTAAAACTAGGTGGCCTTACAGCGTTTGTCTATGTATACCCTAGACTACATTACGGCCTATACAGGACAAACAGGGTTTAATATGGAATGCAGCCTTGATGACTTTAACTTCAAATGCTTGTATCCATGCTTATGAATGAGTAATGGGACGATTCTGTATTATATGTAACATTGGCAACCCTAGTTATGACTTATAATAGCCTACATAATCTTCTTTTCATTCACTCTAATTCTCTCCACATTCACTCTTTTTGTTTGCACTCAGGCATCAATGTGCAGTTTATCTGCAATGCCAAACTCAATTAAACCAACTTAAAATTCTGGAACTCACAATCTCCATCTCGCAGTCCTTAGGTCGCCAGGTATTCTTTCTGAGGATCAATACACGTTTGTAAAAGGGTCCGATTTAATTTGTGGAATAACTTTTTTAACTGCATTTTCAAAATAGCCCAATTGTGCAGGAAAACGTGACCTTGGCAACAGTGGATCTCACAATGCATTATTACACGAGGTCCTTTTGGCTTTTAATTACTGTTTACCAGATCTGACCTGGTCTATAAAAGTCATACTTGAACCCCTCTGTTTTCCTCCAGGTGGCTCTGTATCTCATCTCTTAAATAAGTATGGCGCCTTTAAGGAGGGTGTGGTCATCAACTACACTGAGCAGCTCCTACGAGGTCTCGCCTACCTCCACGAGAATCAGATCATACACCGGGACATCAAAGGTAAGCTACTGGAACATGGCTACAGAAAGCACTGCTATTGTCTCAAGCTGGGAGGAATGATTTCCAGCCTACTCTTGTGTCCTTTGATGAATAAAGGCGGCATTGACTTTTTCAGTTCAGTTTTTGTGTGTGTGTGTGTGTGTTTTAAGCTCTGTTCCAAACCTAAACAGGTACCTACTGCCTACTGAGACAGCATCATAATGTAGGTGCGCTCCCAACTCTATTAGAAAGCAATGGAACTCTGTTTGTGTAACGTGGAGTTGTTGCCCAAGTATGACATTTAATTTCAGTTCTGGTACCTTATATGGTAGCTCTCTATGTAGGCAGTAGACGGCAAGGCAGCTCACTAGGTTGTGGAACAGAGCTTTAGGATGTGTTCTCTTATTTATGGTCTCCTTTTAACCGGTGTAGGTGCCAATCTGCTAATTGACAGCACAGGCCAGAGGTTGCGGATAGCTGATTTTGGGGCAGCAGCACGTTTGGCTTCAAAAGGCACGGGTGCAGGGGAGTTCCAGGGTCAGCTCCTGGGAACCATTGCCTTCATGGCTCCTGAGGTAAACATTTGAACTTAAAAATGCAAAACCTGCCTCGTCACTACATAAAATGTGTTGAGATGGAAGTGTTCACCCTGAAGTGTTTAAACAGGCCACTGTTTAACTTCTGTGTTCCATGAGCGTCCGTGTCCAAGTCAGACACAATATCAAAACTGTTTACTACTTGCATTCAAATAGGACAGTATGTGGCAATGGCAAAGTTTCTTTTGTTTTCAATAAATATTGATGTATTAAATGCAGACAGTACAGCCAAAATATACATCTGTTTGGTTTTAAACTGAGACGCACACCAGTCACTTTTCTTGGGTCCATTTAATTCAACTACTTAAGGAAGATGTAGAGGTTAGTCTGCTCAGACTCTGCTTAAAGCTTTGGTTGGAAATTGAGAGACTGAGAGAAAGAGACCTTCCCAGACAAAAGAAAGCTTGTTCATTTTGAAGAGGTTTCAGTCATGAATACCCTGCCGAGGGAGGCAGGGCAAGCTGAACCGCTTCCTAATTAAACAGAGTTTGGGCACACAATAACAACAACGAATTAAGGGGTCAGCCAATTGTGGCTTCCTCAAAAGAACTGCAGTTTACTTTCATTTCAAGTTACTCAGAGATCTAAATCCACTTTGTCCTATTTTCCTGACTGGGCATGTAACTCTGAAGACTACACAGAGAGGTCACGAACACCCTACTGAAACCTAAAATGACAAATGGGACACCCTATGATTTCATAGACTTAACGGACACACACACACATGTGGCAGCCATTGTAAGTCCACAAAACCGTAAGTGCATATGAAGTGTGGCAAGTGTGGATCAGGGCCTTATTTTAAAATGTAAAAAGACCACTATAACTAGTAGATGGCAGCAGAGGAGCACTGATTGGTTCATTAGCCATTTCCACTCCCTTTTATATAGGTTTTTTTCCAAGTTTTGGTTTTGAATTTATTTTTAGACATTATCAAATCACTATTATAAAATATAAAAAATCTATTTTTTATCTGTTTTTGCCACTTTTTGTACTGATGCAGGAAAAGTCACAAATTGCGAGTGCAGAACTTGGTAAACTTGCACTAAACATAAAATCGTTTAGTGTTTTGAGATACTGAGTGGATTCTGACAACCGGTAACTTAAACACCTCTGATTGGTCATTATTTTCAACACAAATGCCTGTGATTTTGCTAAAAAAAAAAACTCAACACTGCAAAATTGTTATATATATATATATATATATATATATATATATATATATATATATATATATATATATATATATATATATATATATATATATATATATATATATATATATATACTACCGCTCAAAAGTTTGGGATCGGTAAGATTTTTAATGTTTTTAAAGAAGTTTTTTCTGCTCACAAAGGGTGCATTTACTTCATTAAAAATACAGTAAAAACAGTAATATTGTGAAATATTATTACAATTTAAAATGACTGTTTTCTATTTGAAAATATTTGAAAATGTAATTTATTCTTGTGTTGGCAAAGCTGAATTTTCAGCATCGTTAATCCAGTCTTCAGTGTCACATGATCCTTCAGAAATCATTCTAATATGTCAGTTTGCTGCTCAAGAAACATTTATTTACAATTGTACAAAATATTTGTGTACAATATATTTTTTTTTTTTTTCAGGATTCTTTGATGAATAGAAAGTTCAAAAGAACAGTGTTTATTTGAAATCTAATCTTTTGTAACATTATAAATGTCTTTACTGTCACTTTTGATTGATTTAATGCATCCTTGCTAAATAAAAGTATTAATTTCTTTAATTTCTTTTCAAAAAAATAAAAATAAAAATTCTTACTGACCCCAAACTTTTGAACGGTAGTGTAAAATGTTACAAAAGCTTTGTATTTTAGATAAATGCTGTTCTTTTGAACTTTCTATTCATCAAGGAATCTTGAAAAAAATAAAAAGTATACAACTGTTTTCAACATTGATAATAATAACAAATATTTCTTGAGGAACTAATCATCATATTAGAATGATTTCTGAAGGATCATGTGACACTGAAGACTGGAGTAATGATGCTGAAAATTCAGCTTTGCCAACACGAGAATAAATTACTTTGTAAAAATATATTCAAATAGAAAACAGTTATTTTAAATTGTAATAATTTTTCACAATATTACTCTTTTTACTGTATTTTTAATTAAATAAATGTAGCCTTGGTGAGCAGACAAAACTTCTTTTAAAAACATTAAAAATCTTACCGATCCCAAACTTTTGAGCGGTACTGACCAGGCAGCCAAGGTATGGCAGCCGCCATACCCTGCCATACACCTCCACCACTCACAGTCAGAAGGTCCCCGGTTTGAGTCCCAGCTGAGTCAAGAAGCATTTCTGTGTGGAACACGTTCTCCCCGTGCTGGCGTGTGTTTCCTCTGGGTGCTCTGGGTTCCCCCACAGTCCAAAGATAAGCAGGATAGTTGGATAGATGAATTGGAGACTGTAGGGATGAGTGTATGCAATGGACCAATAGACTCCATCATCCCTGCAACCCTACATGGGACAAGGAAAATGGATTGAATTGGATGGATGTTTGTTGGGACATTTTATTTCAGTGAACCATTTAACTGGTGTCATTTATGGATGTGTGCGATTCCAGGTGCTGAGAGGGCAGCAGTACGGTCGCAGCTGTGACGTCTGGAGTGTGGGCTGTGCTATTATAGAGATGTCTTGTGCTAAGCCTCCCTGGAATGCTGAGAAACACTCCAACCACCTGGCACTCATTTTCAAGGTGAGGATTGAACTGAATGTGTGCACACTGGGGCTTTATGAGCAAAAAATAATTGTCATGTTTGCTGAAAACTTAACCCATATAATACATGTCATCATGAGTTAATGTCTATGACTTCAGATGAATTCATTTTTTGACGTTTCCTTCAAAACTTCTTTTTTTTTTTTTACACATTTTCATGCTGAACAAATAATAAAAATTACTAGTTAAAACATGTAGTTTCAGTACTCAGTAGCTTCAAGAAGTGAAAAAGCATTAAAGGGTAAGTTTTTATCATCTTTGTATTGTTACTATGTCAGTAGGATGTGTAAATGAACAATGTGTTCTGTTTCTTACCTGCACCCAGATATCCCTTATTGTTTGTCATCAAAAGTCCACCGGCAGACGCAAAGCGAGTCATTTTGTCTGGACCACTCCAGGGCTTTTGTTAAAACTACAGATCAAAATTTTTGTATTCCAACCCATGCAGCACCAAAATCAAAATTGAATTATGGCAAAAGGGAACATCACAGCTCTTTATCTCTAGTCATGTAGCACCGATTAAAAAACAAAATGTGTTTCTACTGCATTAAGGGTTGCACGATATATTGTTTTAGCATCGAAATCGTCATGTGTGCATCCGCTATAGTCGCAGAATGCACAGTGTCAAGTATAGGGATCGTTAATACGGACCAGGTTCAAAACGCACGTGATTCTCGGATTAATTGCAAATTTTGAGCATCATACAACTGTCAGTTTAAACATTCATTTGAATTTAAACCATTTAAGCACACAAAGACGCGAAAGAGAACTCTGTTCTGAATGTGTGGCTGTTTTCTATGCGTACACACACAGAGCTGCGTGCTTGCACATGAACACCGAATGTGTTCCGCGTCTATTTGTGCCTGAATGGACACGTGCAAAAAAAAAATGGTCAAAATGCACGTAAAACATAGAGTATCCTTATAAACACAGTTACTTATGTCTTAGGTGAACTAAACAATTGAGAAAGAAATATATATGTAACAGTACGGATATGTAACAGTATTTTTGATCCACGCATTCCGGTCTTAAAGTGACAGCAGCCTAATATTCTTGCTGCTTTCTGTGTCATGAATGTTAATCAAACAACAAAACACAGAGGAAATCACTTTTGTAGTTTTAACACAGATTAATTATATTTAATTTATACTTTAAAGACTATGCAGTGTTATTTTACATTTGATTATTCAATTTATGCACCTGAATACTGTTACTTACCTGAAAAATATAAAGGCGTATTTTTTTTTTCTTTTGTATCTTTGTTCTATTTCTCTATGATTATAATTTGTTGATTATATTCTATGCGTATTCACTCACCTACAAAATCACCCTGATGATTCTAGAATGAGTAATTCATTCCTAATAGAGCTATTCAAGTCATACAGTGAATTTTTTTTTTTCTATATCGCAGAAAAACAAAGTATCGCAATGTCAGTTTTTTTCCAATATCGTGCAGCCCTGTACTGCGTAGACAGCCAAGTTGGATTAAAGTCTATCTTGGTGAATTACCCTTTTAATTGTATAATTTTTTTTACCATGTTATTAATCACAGAAATTAGCGTATTCTTTTTCCCAGCCCTGATTATTGTTATACGCCCAGCCCTACTGTGCGTGTATTTGAAGTGCCTCGCTTTAGACATGTTGTTTGGTCAACTGTCTAATCACTGTCTCCTCCCTCAGATTGCCAGCGCTACCACAGCACCAACTATCCCAACCCACCTGTCTCCAGGCCTGCGGGACGTCACCCTGCGTTGCCTTGAGCTTCAGCCCTCCGACCGGCCGCCCTCCAGAGAGCTGCTGAAGCATCCCATCTTCCGCCACAGCTGGTAGAGTCCTCTCACTCACCTGCAGCTGCAGAGACGTCGTACTACTGAAGGCCGCGTCTGGCCTGTGCCTCATACTGCTGTCATGTTCTTAGTGCTAGTTTAGCCACTTTCTGTCTTTCACTTGCCTAAACAAACAAAACACAGTCATTGAAGAGGGCCCTAAATGCTGTATCCTCAAAACATGATGCAAAAAACATGATTGCACATGTAGTCTTAGTACTAAGAGTGTCTGTATAAACGTGCCATTTCTGTTTTTAAGTTAAGATCTCTGCTCTGTGGTGAGTAGTTAATTTACCTTCTGGAAGGCTGAAAATCAGGTTATCTGTAGTAAAGGTCAGCCTGTTTGAAGAAGAACAGTTTCTCATCTGTTAAATCCCCTCACATTTAACACATTAGATTTTAGACTGATCCTCAGTGAGTGCATGTCAGGCCTCATGTGTTGTTTTACACCGTGAATGTGTTTTGGTGAAAGACAAATCTTTGCTAGTTGAACTAGCGCACCGCTGAATGTGAATGCTTATGATGCCGGTATGGTTCGCTTTTCATTTCATTTCATTTCTAAATGGAGATCGTGTGTATAAATGTCTGGTTTTACTTGTTTTAGCTTAATGGGTGTAATTGGGAATCTTTTCAAAGCTATCACCCAATTTTAGACTGTGATGTGTCTGTAAATCATGTTCGAAAGTCTCACTGGAACATTATTTCTGATCTCCAACTCTATTCAGTTTATATGTTGTGATTTGACTTATTATTTTGGGTGTTGACTCATAATTCAGTTGAAATTTCATTTCCTTTTCAGCTGTTATTTACTCAGCCATGTTATTGGTGCTGTTCTGTTCACGTTCACGAAAATCCAACAGACGTTTTGTAAACGATTAAGCTTCCTATAGGAATATTCAACACGTGTAACTGAATATTTCCTTATGTGTTATTTACTCTATTACACAAGCGTTCATGCTGTTGAACATTTCGGTGGAGGGATCATATTTAGCTAATGAATTTAAGTGCTCGTAAACACTGTTTCCCCCAAATCCATTAACATTATGCATGTTCTGAAAACATGTCAGGTGTATGAACTGTAGCTCTTCAAGCGTTGTTGCTGTTTTGGTTTTCTGAAATTTTTAAAACCGTTTTAAAAGTATATTGATGACCTTATTTGGACTCTCGATGAGTTTTAAATGTGACAATTTCAAAACTATTTTTAAAAGTAAAGTTATTTAATGCAAATTCTCCTCATTTATGTGGAATACAGGCTGATCAAGCTTGAAGAGTTAAGATGTAAATATGAATTTTGGTAGCTAAATGTATTTTACTTGACTCCTGCGTGTTTTTTTTTTTTTTTTTTTTTTTAAGCCACACTTCTCATCATAAATACATATTTTTGTTCCTGCATTGGGTGTTTTTTTTTTTTTTTTTCTTTCCTTTATGAAAGCTTTAAAGTTATGCACTCTGTCTTTTTATATACTGGAAAGGTGTCTGCTTCAGTCAGCTTCATAAAATCTAATCAGTATTACTTGAGTTTTTCACATCTTCTGTCATTTCTTTTCAGTTCTCATCATCTCACTTTGTATTGTTGTTCTGTTATTTCATGGGCTTTTTGATCTGGGCTGAACTGACCTGTATGAAATGATGCTGTTTCTTGTCACTTGGTGGTACTTTTTATGTGAAGATTGTCTATTGCTGTTTTATTCCAGTCTTTTCTACCTCAGGTGTCCTCTAGAGTTTTCTTCTACCAAAGTTCACTTTCTCAATATATATAAATAATTATATATATAAATATATATATAAATATATATTCTTTTATTATAATTTTATATCTCTCATTCTTTGTTTTTGTTTTGTTTTTTTTCCTCAAAGATCTCCAGGGCTTAAGGGCTAACTTATATTAGCACCTTTTATTGTGCAAATAAATCTCTGGGTTCAGCTAAATAAAATAAAATTGGCTAAAGCTGTATCTTTTAATCCTGTGTAGCTTTTGTCAAAATGTTTTAATTATTAGGTTTTTACCCCATTTGAAGCATTTTATAATGAAATCTACCTATTTTGGTCTTTATAGCAAATAAAACGTATAGGAAAATCTGTTTGTTCTTTGTGGGTTTTTTTTCTTTTCTTCATTTTGACCTTTTCATCTCAGTCAGTTCTGACCAACATACAGCAGCACTGGATGTGCTGATTGCATTTGCTTAGATCAATCTATGACATCTGTAATGGAAAAATTGGCTGTCTTAACATGCTAAACTTTCATTGCTGTAACTTCCTTGCTCACTTTAGGACAAATTTATTATGCATTAGAAGTGAATTCACTGTGCACACAGCCGATTGGTCCGGTATCTGATATCACTGAATGAGAACATTTTTGTTTGTTACTATGGTGATGAAAACCAGTAAAAACCTATACATCTTTGTGGAACTGAAATCCAGAGTTAGGTGAATAGATGTTTAAAGAAGACCCACATTTATTTTCACCTGCACAATCCTTCTGGAGCGTAGTGTAGACATTGCAACACTTGTATTGATCACTTCCAGATTCACTGAATGCTAATCAATATTAATAGACATCTGTCTATAGAGCAGATTTGTTTTCACCAGTGCCTACAAGGGAATCGTAATAAACTGGAACTCCCACTCCCGCCAAAACGCTTCTAATGACGTAATTGAGCAAGTCTTCCTAAATACTCAAACTTCTTACGTATTTGTATTTATCTGAACATTTTTAAATGTAAAATATATTGTTTCATACTTGTAATTTATGTCCATATATCAATAGGGTCTTTTAAATTGTTAGATTACTTGAAGCAGCTTCTGGAACAAGAATAAATGTAGGGCAGGGCTTGATTTTGTCCACAGGGAATTGATTGGATGGTTGTGATTTGCTTTGATCTCGTATGAGTGACAGGTTGCCCCACCCTCACACCAGTTAACATCAGAGAAGAGATGAGCTGCAAGAGGGAAGTCATTTTGATTAAAGGGGACCTATAATGCCCCTTTTACAAGATGTAATATAAGTCTGTGGTGTCCCCAGAATGTGTCTGTGAAGTTTTAGCTCTAAATACCCCACAGATCATTTATTATAGCTTGTCAAATTTGCCCCTATTTGGATGCATGCCATTTTTGTGTCCCTTAAAATGCAAATGAACTGCTGCTCCCAGCTCCCTTTCCAGAAGAGGGCGGAGCTCACGCTTCAGTTGCTCAACAACAACAAAGCTGGAGAATCTCACACAGCCAAAATGACGATTGTCAGTATCGGTGTTCAGACCTACATTGTTCAAACCGGAATCGGATGCTGATGGAGAGACTGTGAATGCAACGTTGAGAATGCAACGAATGGATACATTTATGTAGTTGCTGTGGAGTATATTCAACTCATTGACTAGCATGTGCCGTCATGTTAATCTTATGTGCAAATCCAGCGTTGAATTGACCCTCGTTTTGTAAGCAGTCCAGCGTAAAATGATGGAATTGTTACGTTCCTCCCAGTCTAGGATAGGGGAAGCAACATTAAAGATAACGATAACTAAAGCATTAACATAAAAGCAAAACTTGGCTCTAAAAGTTACATGCCAAAACACAAGAAATGTAGTACAATCAGGTTTATTGGCGTAACAAAAGTGTAGGAAGTATAAAATAACTTCAGGAGTGGGGAAAGCCAAAAGAAACCAACCAAACAAAAATACCTCTTACTATAGGGAATTAATCTACACTTAACTCAAAGAAAGAAAAGGAAATAAACAACAAGATAGTTCCCTGGCTCCCTCTCTACTTTTAACAGGAGAAAACCAAACAATTTCCAAATAAAAATATAAAGTGGCACCCACTCCCTAGAACTTCCTAGTTTGGTCTATGTACAATATTTACAAGAAAAACGTCAGTTCAACAGTTTAACAACAACTTGAGTGAGCAAGAAAAGTGTCTACATCAATGTAACACAATTTATACAAGCTTGTAACAAAAAGCTATAAATAAAAATAAGTCTTACAACAGATCAAAATAGGATAACATCAGACAAGGGAAATAAAATAAGCTTTGTAATGAATCGCAAAGGAACAGCAGCAGTAATACACATCAACAGCAACAAGGCAAACCAACAGTCAACAAGCTCTGTCTTCTCTGGAGACTAGCCAGGATTTATACACACTTCCTTTCACTGAGGACCAATCAGCAGATGATAAGCAGTCTCACCCAATAGGGGTTGGCTGCCTGACGGTGGAGCTCCACTCAAGAGTGGAAATACGTCACCTCCACTAGTGGAGCTAGCTACAGCTATGGCCGCTGGGCATGCACACATCAATATTGCGTCATTTAATTACTTTATTTGCATTATTATTATAAGGGTATGTTTAGGGTTGGGGTAGGTGTAGACATTAATAAAACACAATCTGATAAGTAGTCATTTTCTTTTATTAATTGTTATTTTATTGTGAGATTTTGCCTCACTACGTTATTTTAACACAAGCCATCAAAACATAGATTATACCTATGCTAGCTGCAGCATCAGTCTGCCAGTGTAGCACTGCTGAGGTAAAATTATTCAAGTGGAGGTGATGTATTTCCTGTTCAAGACTGGAGCTCCACTCGCCCATGGTCTGCAGCCAGACCCTTCTCGTCTCACCTGGCTCTACCTGCTCAGACAAAGAAGGAGAAGAAGAAAGGGGAAAGAAAACAACCACTACTGCCACTTAGTGGACTAAGGCCCACATACAAAAAGTAAAAGAAATAAAAGATATGACATCCGTAACAGCATGGTAACAACACTCTACTACAACAACTCTTCCTCTTGTCTAAAGCAGCCCAACATGGCCTCCTTTGTTGCATGTTCCCGGGGGCAGGGTTTATGTAAATTTTGGGGTTTGTGATGTCACCAACCCTGGAAGAAGCTTGTTGTAGTCTCTACCAGCTGTAGTGCTTAAACAGAGAATTCTCCCTTTGCGTTGAACTTTGAGCATTGTAACTTTGCAGATGTTGTTTCTGCTCTAATAGCAACATTACATACTAACTGGTTAAAAACGTGAAATCATAATCAACCATCCCTTTAAAGATTACGAGGACATGTGAATTAAAAAAAAAAAATGTCGTGCACAGATCAATCATTTATAATAAATACTGCAATATTCCATAAAAATAGGAATTGTTGATTTTGATTTCATGGTGACTTTAAAACACTGTCCTGCAGGACCTTTCTTTTCTCCCATTCTCAGTTTGTAATGCAAGTTTGTGATTCACCTGGAAGGTGTTTTTTTTCTTCTTCAATAAAAACCTTTATTGTGTTTTGGCAAAATAAAGGAGAAAAATATCTTCTTTGTATGTATATATATATATATATATACAAAGCCGATTCAATGCAATAATTTACAAATCTCATAAACGTATATTTTATTCATAATAGAATATAGATAAGTTAAATGTACATATAAGGAACAGCTGGAGGACCAATTTGCAACTTATTAGGTCAATTGGCAACATGATTGGGTATAAAAAGAGCCTCTCAGAGTGGCAGTGTCTCTCAGAAGTCAAGATGGGCAGAGGATCACCAATTCCCCCAATGCTGCGGCGAAAAATAGTGGAGCAATATCAGAAAGGAGTTTCTCAGAGAAAAATTGCAAAGAGTTTGAAGTTATCATCATCTACAGTGCATAATAATATTCATAGAATCTGGAACAATCTCTGTGCGTAAGGGTCAAGGCCGGAAAACCATACTGGATGCCCGTGATCTTCAGGCCCTTAGACGGCACTGCATCACATACAGGAATGCTACTGTAAAGGAAATCACAACATGGGCTCAGGAATACTTCCAGAAAACATTGTCGGTGAACACAATCCACCGTGCCATTCGCTGTTGCCGGCTAAAACTCTATAGGTCAAAAAAGAAGCCCTATCTAAACATGATCCAGAAGTGCAGGCATTTTCTCTGGGCCAAGGCTCATTTAAAATGGACTGTGGCAAAGTGGAAAACTGTTCTGTGGTCAGACGAATCAAAATTTGAAGTTCTTTTTGGAAAACTGGGACGCCATGTCATCTGGACTAAAGAGGACAAGAACAACCCAAGTTGTTATCAGTGCTCAGTTCAGAAGCCAGCATCTCTGATGGTATGGGGTTGCATGAGTGCGTGTGGCATGGGCAGCTTACACATCTGGAAAGGCACCATCAATGCTGAAAGGTATATCCAAGTTCTAGAACAACATATGCTACCATCCACACGTCGTCTCTTTCAGGGAAGACCTTGCATTTTCCAACATGACAATGCCAGACCACATACTGCATCAATTACAACATCATGGCTGCGTAGAAGAAGGATCCGGGTACTGAAATGGCCAGCCAGCAGTCCAGATCTTTTACTCATAGAAAACATTTTGAGCAACTTGTCTCCTCATTCCCCAGACATGTTCAGACTGTTATAAAAAGAAGAGGGGATGCCATTAAAATGATACATTTCCCTTAAAATGATCATTTTTCTCAGTTTAAACATTTGATATGTCATCTATGTTGTATTCTGAATAAAATATTGAAATTTGAAACTTCCAAATCATTGCATTCTGTTTTTATTCACAATTTGTACAGTGTCCCAACTTTTTTGGAATTGGGTTTGTATGTATATATATATATATATATACAGTATTAACTGATTACATGTAATCTGGATTATGTAATCAGATTCCAAAAATTAAGTACTTATAATTAGATTATATTACATTTTAAAATACTTTTTTTAAACTTGATTACATATTATTCACACAATGGACAGTACATTGTTCATAATTTATTGATTCTCCTTAATTCTTCTTATATTAAAATGCACAAATTCATGTAATTTCATATTTAAATGTAATGCATTCCCAATTTTTTTAATTCCCAAACTTTTTTGTCAGCTGAACCTCTTTGATTAATATATATTTATATAATGTTTAATGCAAATCATGTTGTTGCTAAAAAAAGGACTATATTTTCTTTTTTGTTAGATATACAGTATATGGTAACACTTTACAATAAGGTTCATTAGTTAACTACATTAGTTAACATGAACTAATAATGAACTGCACTTCTACAGCATTTATTAATCTTAGTTAATTTTAAACATTTACTAATACATTATTAAAATCAAAAGTTGTATTAACATTAGTTAATGCACTGTGAAGTAACATGAACAAACAATGAACTGATGTATTTTTATTAACTAACGTTAACAAATACAGTAACAAATGTATTGCTCATGGTTAGTTCATAGTTAATACATTAATGTTAACAAATTAACCTTATTGTAAAGTGTTACCATATATATCTTTTCTGTATTTTTAGTTCAAAATTATTTTCAAAAATATTGTGATAAACAAGTTAGGTCAAAAGTAATTTAAAAGTTATAAAGAAGCAGTCATATTACCTAGAATAAGTAATATGTAATAGATTACATTACAAATGATAGTTTTCCCCCATTTAGGTTTTTCATGTGTTACTTTGCACTATTTTAACTACACCACTTAAAATGTCCTAAAAGTGTGAAGACATTAGAAGCATGAATTTATTGGTTGAGTTTCTGTGGGTCAGCTCTTCAACAATCACTCTCTCCCATGATCTCTAGACATGTCATCTTAGTCATCTAAATGTAGTAACTTGTTAAGAAGGGGGAATTAGACATTGTTATATTTTCATGAATTTTAGATTATCAAATGAATTACACTCTGTCATTTCAATGAATACTTGATAGAAGTTTAGCGACTTGAGATGTGGTGATACTCCAAAATCATGTTTTTATCGTTCAACCTCTTGTAGTCATGGAAACGATATGCTTCCTTGCCGATTCGCGCAGAAATGGCGAGCAAATCAGACGTATGCTCTGATTGGCTGCCGCTCTCTCACCATATACCGTCATTCACTCACACCATTGAACCACCAGGCGCACCTCGTCTAGCGACCCTCCTTTCTGAAGCTCCCACTGGATGAGGACGTTAAGGGGCGGGAAGATGAGGACCTTCAGAACGCATCTGTGTTTTGATTGGCTATGCGAAAAGCGCTCCAGAAACAGACGCGCGCGCCGCACAGGTATCGTCCGCTTGCCATGTATAAATAGTATGTCTCTAATACCGTTTCACTTAATGACAAACGACTGTCACCACCCGGGAATTTAACTGTTATAAAGGTAAGTCCAGTCAAAAATTGTTTTCAGCTATAATGAACTTAATTCTGAGGTAACTTTGTTAATGTTAATCTTAATTAATGTTATATTTTATAAAATTCCCAGCTACACTAACGTTACATTAATTCCAAGATTACTGATGAATGAATGTCTTTCTCTTAATAGTTCAGTGTGCACTTAAAAAGCTCTTTTATTAATGACTAATAATTGTTATAAAATACATCATAAAGAAAGAAAGTGAAATATAATAAAATCACCTTTCTGAATTAAAATAATATAGCAGCGCTTGAGATTAAACTCTATAACTTTACAGATAAAAACACTTCCTCTGATCGTGCAGCTCAGTTCTGTCCCTGCAACAAGTTGATCCTCAAATCTCATTTACTATCATAGTGACGTTACTAATATTAGATACTAAAATAGTACAAATCACGTTAATTGAATATTTGAAACAATTGCCTCGCGCCAATTTATACATTTATAGGGCAAATATACATTTAAAGTTTTTATTTGTTTTAAAAATTCACAAATTCAAACGGTGTTTACTAAAACAAAATAGGCTAAAAGCAAAACAAAACAAAATGTTGGTTTAAAAACGGTTAAAAACGTTCGTATTCACGCGTCCTGAATATAGTAGGATTAGAAACACTGGAGTAACATCGAAAATTCTTGCTTGTTGTATATGTGTAAATGTACGCACTGTGTAGTACGTAGTAGACGTCCGTGAATTGAGACGCACTCCTCCGTCGACGGAAGGCGGTCCGTTCACAAATACTGCTCGACTACACACTCACCAAACATCTGACCTTATGAGATCTCCGGACGGGACTGGTCTCCGAATCTAGCAGTCTCGTTATAGAAACTAATATATGATTGTAAGGTAAGTAGAAAATATTCTGAATGCGATCATATATGTTAGTGATGAATGTGGCGTTCGCGGTCTGCCATGTAGGTACACATGTAGGTGCGGTCAGATCCTTTCCTGAAGTATTACAACACTACATCTTATGGTATGTATGTTTAATGTAAATGTATTTTATTAGTTACTAATAAAAAAAGAATTATTACTAAGAGAAGCATCAGTGAGCAATGAAAGCGTTTCCTCATCACTGTTAGCGACACGACAAACCAGAACGCTCAATGTATAGCGAGTTATTTAGGCTACTTCATCACGTATAGAACTAGTAAAATGACCACATTAGTGCAGATGGGATGATTAAGAGGCAAAGATTATTACAGAGGAGGATTAGATCATCCGAATCTAACCAGAACAACAACTTGTATTGGTATAAATCATACCGACTAAAGAAACACGAGAAGTTAGCTGTTTTTAACCTAAAGAAGACTGTAAGTCTCAAGATCACGTGATACCGAAATACAACTACTTCTGTTCCTATGAACTCTTTTATGCACATGCTCTGCGTGTAAATAAATAAGTTACCAATAGTGTTTTGTTTTTTACACATTGACTGGTCCAGTCTGTTTACTTGACACCGAACAAGACAAGCTGCTCTGCAGAGCCATATCTATGTAGGTTAAAGGTAATGTCCTTTACCCAGTTAAAGGGTTAATCTCATTAGAGGAGAGCAGAGCTCCAGTGGCTAACAGGCTTTGCCATGTGCCTCTTTCACTTCCTAATGGCTCTTTTCTCTTTATGTCATTATGTTGCACAGATACATTTGTTTCATTTTTGTTATTACAGTTTAAAATGGCTGTTTTCTATGTGAATATATTTTAAAATGTAATGTATTCCTGTGATCAAAGCTGAATTTTCAGCATCATTACTCCAGTCTTCAGTGTCACATGATCATTCGGAAATCATTCTAATATGCTGATTTGTTGCTAAAGAAACATTTTAAAAAGAAATTAATACTTTTATTCTGCAAGGGCACATTAAATTGATCAAAAGTGACAGTAAAGGCTTTCACATTGCTGCAAAATGATATTTCAAATAAATGCTGTTCTTTTGAACTTTCTATTCATCAAAGAATCCTGAAAAAATCATGAAATATGAAGCAGTTTTCTACACTGATATGTTTCTTGAGCATCAAATCAGCATATTAGAATGATTTATGAAGCACACTGGAGTAATGATGCTGAAAATTCAGCTTTAATCACAGGAATAAATGTTTAGTTTAATTTAGCCTTGGTGAGCAGAAGAGACTTCTTTCAAAAACATTAAAAAATCGAAATAATTCCAAATTTTTGACCGGTAGTGTACCTCTGCATTATATCTGTAAGCTGTGACCCAGTTCTCTAGATAGCAGTATTGTCTGTTGAAAAACCTATACGGGTCGCCCATTTAGTGGGACCGTTACTGTAATAAACCTGCTTTATGTGAGTCAGTGTGTCAGCTGAATTTATACCGGACTGCACACTTTTTTTGTCTCAGTCCATTCAGAATGCCTGGATCACTCCCTGCAATTTGTGAGGCCACATGGCCTAAAGATGTGGGAATCATCGCCATGGAGGTGTACGTGCCCTCTCAGTACGTGGACCAAGCAGAGCTGGAAGAGTACGATGGCGTCGGGGCCGGCAAATACACCGTTGGGCTGGGACAGGCGCGCATGGGTTTCTGCTCGGACCGGGAGGACATTAACTCTCTGTGCCTGACGGTGGTGCAGCGATTAATGGAGAGGAACAGCCTGTCCTACGACAGCGTGGGTAGGCTGGAGGTGGGCACGGAAACCATCATCGATAAATCCAAATCCACCAAGACTGTCCTGATGCAGCTGTTCGAAGAGTCGGGCAACACTGACGTGGAGGGAGTGGACACCACTAACGCGTGCTATGGAGGAACCGCTGCGCTCTTCAACGCCGTCAACTGGGTGGAGTCCAGCTCCTGGGACGGTGCGCATCTCAGTCGTAGTTTACAGAAGAAAATCAAATGTATCTGTAAACTGTCATGAACATATCCAGATCATGTTTCACCTCAAAATGAAAGCAAAAAAAATATTATAAAATATATTATTAAATATATAATATATTTATTTATAATTAAATTTTGCTTAAAGAACAATAGGACAATGTGATTTTTGCATTGTGACACTTTTTTTTTAGGACGGTTAAACACATTATTGTAATTCAAAAGCATTATTAATAGCTCTTATTTTTTGAAAGGATGTTTTACATTTACATTTTTGCATTTGGCACATGCATTTATCCGTGCATTACGTTCAAGGGAGACGTTTTTATCAGTCTTTGCTTACATTTACATTTTTATCAGGCATTGCTTGATTCACTGGGAATCGAACCCATGACCTTGGTGTTTCTAGCACCATGCTCTACTGTTTGAAATGCATAAATGTTATATTACATAAGTTTAATATATATATATATATATATATATATATATATATATATATATATATATATATATATATATCATGGTAGTATTTGAAATACTGCTTTTAATTTAAATTATACAATTTTTTTTACAGTACTGAGAATCACCATTAAGAATAAGGGGAATTACAAATGACAAAAAAGTAAGAATTTAGGGGGGAAATATCACAGTGCAAAAGATCATATCAGTCCTAAAAGATGCTTCATTACCTTCTATGCAGAATAAATCTTATTTTGGGTTAGTTTTTAGATCAGCTCTTATTTTAGGGTGAAATATGACCTGACCATGGCATGTTTCCACATACACTTTAAAAAGCACTCAAATATTGCTGCTTAATTTTGATTTGAGTTGTTTGCCTATTGAGCATTGACTAACTAATAGGTTTTGATGGCGCAGGTCGCTACGCTCTGGTTGTTGCTGGTGATATTGCCGTTTATGCCACGGGCAGCGCCAGGCCTACAGGGGGAGCTGGAGCCGTGGCCATGCTAGTTGGACCCAACGCCCCTCTGGCCTTTGAGAGAGGTATGAGGCCTGCCTTAACAGCCAGCTGTCATGACCTTTGTCACACTGACATAGAGAGCTCTAACAAAACGGGGTTTGTTGTCTTTGTGATACCAAGGTTAAAATCCACACTATGTTTATGCAGAAAACACCATTTATACCTAGTTATGCTCTGTATTCTTTATTTCATGAAGTAATTGAAATGTAATCACATATTTTAACAGGGCTTCGTGGGACACATATGCAGCATGCATATGATTTCTATAAGCCAGATATGGTGTCTGAGTATCCAGTGGTGGACGGCAAGCTTTCCATCCAGTGTTACCTCAGTGCTTTAGATCGATGCTACGCTGTCTTCAAGAACAAGATCCATGCCCAGTGGCAAAGAGGTTGGCAAATATATCCACATATTCTCAAACAGTGTAAATCCATCATAGAGTTTCTTGAGCCTCTTTTATATATTTGCTTTAATCTATTTCTTTATTGTATCTATTTAAGTATTATTCTGCCATATTGTGAAAGTAAATAGTGACTGAGGGGATGCCAGATAGCAAAAAGGATCATTAAAAATTCTAGACACAAATTCTATGTACTCACTTTTTTACTATGTACTTACATTTAAATTAATCATTTGATACAATGCACTTATTGTGTACATGCATGTTTTTACATTCTATATATAAAAAGTAAAGCACAAGTGTTTTACAAGATTATATCAACCCAATATAAAAAGTGTTTGTACAAACTCTGTCATAGTGTCTAGTATTATTAGTTTGTTTTCTTAAGGGCTTCTCTTGTGTTTCAGAGGGTCTTGAAAGGCGCTGCAGTCTTGAAGACTTTGGCTTCATGGTGTTCCACTCTCCTTACTGCAAACTGGTCCAGAAGTCTTTGGCTCGCCTAATGCTCAACGATTTCCTCCATCATCCCAGTCCAAACACAGAGAGCGGCCCCTTCAGCGGCCTGGAAGCTTTCAGGTTAATATCCTCCTTCCATTGGCGTTAAAAATGGTAGCAGCACCAAATGAGTGTCACACAACAGACAGTTAAAAAAAAAAAACGCGTACACAATCAATCCCACTGGATTTTTATTTAAAGGAAAAGTTCACCGGAATGGAAAATTCTGTCATTAGTTACTCATATTATTCCAAACCTATATGCTGTTTTTTTTGTTTTTCGACACAAAAAGCGAATTTTTGAAGATTATTCTTACAGCTCTTTTCCATATAACAGCAGTTTATAGTGACCACATCATGGATAAACCAAACGATTTAAATTTCTTTCCCATTTTTTGCAGAGATGTGAAGATTGAGGACACTTATTTTGACAGAGATGTGGAGAAGGCCTTTATGAAAGCCAGTTCAGAACTGTTTGAGAATAAAACCAAGGCGTCTCTCCTCATATCGAACCAGAATGGCAACATGTACACACCATCAGTGTACGGCTGCTTGGCTTCAGTTCTCGCACAGTAAGTGTCACGGGTGCTTTGTCTTGTTTTCCTGAGTGTACATTACAGCATTCATGATTATTCAAAGCCACTGTAAATTTGATGCACTAGTGATTATTATTATTTTTTTCAAATCTCTACAGACATACACCCCAGCAGTTGGCAGGGCAGAGAGTTGGTGTGTTTTCTTACGGCTCAGGCTTTGCTGCCACACTCTACTCCATCAGAGTCACACAAGACGCCACACCTGGTACACATGCGCGCACACACACACACACACAAAAGCTGGTCATGATATAAGACATTTTATGAATTATCTAGAATTTCAACACCAAATGTTTTTAGTTATATTGTATTATTATATCATACATAACAATGTAGTAATGGCTATATTTTTAAAGGGGGAATTAAATTAAATGAACTTTATCTTTTATTTGGAACTAACCTAATAGTAATTGCAACATTGCTTGGCAATTGTAAAAATTGCCAAGCTTCAGTTAAACCGTGTCTACACCGGATGCAAGCAGTGCGTCATGTCTAAGGCAAATGGAGCCATTAAAATCACTGATGCTGTCTCCACTGAAGAGAGAGCATCAGTGGCTCTATTTCTGGTGTACTACTTTTGACAACAGGACATATGGATTTGGAATATGTTTTGAAATATTCAGTATAGACACAGACTTACACATTGGACACAAGCGGCATGCAGTGTACTCATAATCAACAAAGCTGCCTGAAGTTATATAAGAGGCTAGTCGTATCACCCAGCCATTGTTAACTCAAGGTTGATTGACAGTCAGTCAGTTGTGCTAATGTACATCTTTATTTTAAGGCTCTGCTTTGGATAAGTTGGTCTCCAGCCTGTGTGACCTGCAGGCCAGACTGGACTCTAGAAAGAAGGTTTCACCGGGTGTTTTTGCTGAGAACATGAAGCTCAGAGAAGAAACTCATCATTTAGGTAATCAAGCATTTGCATTCTGTTCTTCCCTCATTGATTTTTTTTTTTTTCTCTTTCTTTATGAAAATCTTTTGGATCCATTTGGCCATGTGATGTTTCTCATATTCCCACAGCAAACTACATCCCTCAAGGCTCAGTAGATGAACTTTCCCCAGGAACATGGTACCTCACTCGTGTGGATGAGAAGCATCGTAGGCAGTATGCCAGGCGCTCTATGAACGATGACAGACCTCTGGAGGCTGGACTGGTCACTTCCAGCATTGCTGCTGAGGTATGCTGTATGTCTTTTGTCATTGTTAAAATACTTACCTCTGTAGCAGTTAAACATGTAGATTCAGCTATAAGTAAAGCTCAAAGTATACTTCAGCTTTTACGTGTACACTAGGGCTGGGTGTTGACACAATTTTGGAACACATGGGAGTCATTTAGTACTACTATAATAATACTGAAGGTTAAATTAACTTATTTATATACAAACACTTAAATTACACTCTGTGTTTATTATAAATAAAGTTTAGAATTACATAATCATATTTCTACTCCAATTCGTTTTTTTGAAATATAAACATTTAAATCGTGGCTGTCATAACTGATTTATTCAAACATGCATTAAATATTGAAGAACATTAAAAATAATGAATATGTATCGGTGCATAGCTATATTTATCAGAATGTTTCTTTCTAGAGTTCACTTTTCTAGCTGACTAATGAGTTTATGGTCACTGAATATGTTTTTCTGAGGTAAATGTGACGTTACGTGACATTGTTTACAAGCTGTTTTATTGATGTCTTTCCGAGGTCGAAACACTGATTGAGCTATTACACGAGACATGATACGAATTTCGGTAGGTTGTACTGTATATTTTAACATACCTTCAGATGTTTAGTCGCGTTTATTTCGCGCTGTAACTGGTATTAAAGCGGAGGAGAGGACGTTCACATGCGCTCCGTGCTGACGCTTCTCTTTAACCAAGGCGCTAAAGAGATCTGTCACGCCACATTAAACAGCGCCAAAACGGTATTTATTTTTTGAATCTCATAATAAGATGGACGTCATTTGAAATCTGAGACTTTGCTTCATACCATAAGTAACAAAGCACAAAGATAATTGCGATTTATTGGATGGGAGGCGCTACATATTCTGCTCATTCATTAACTGAAAACAAGCTAGACTAATCGATTCTTGGGATTTAAGAATCGATATTGTTTCGTAAAAATGAGAATAGATTAAAATTGAGAAATCTTTTTTTTTTTTTTTTTTTTTTTTTTTTTTTTATTACCCAGTCCTAGTGTACACTAGTGTATGTGTACAGCATATGATGTACATTTTATCATCAGCACAGTAGTTCTCTGTACGCACACAGCCAGATTGAAGAGAAACAGAAGAGACAGAACAACAACAATCTTCTGGAGCGGCCAACAATAATAGACACTCGCATTGAGAGATATCACAGCTCTAGTTTAAATGAGTACAAAGACATTTTAGCACTCATAACTTTTGGAGAGAAATAGCTCAGACACTAGACAAAGATGAAACTTTCTAGTGCGCATGTGTCAAGGCCTGTGTTTGTGCATGTTGTCAGACTTTAAATGGCTAAGCAGTCACATCAAAACTGAAGTATACTTTAGGCTTTAGGCATACTTTAGGCATTAGTAGGTTAATTTCTCTGAAAAGTGCCCTAATCGAAATAAACAAACCTTGAGAGTGAAAAAGATTCACAACGCTCACATTCAAGTTGGTTACACGAATCTGTCACGCCGACCAACAGAAAATGTGCCACGTTCGGAAACAAACACTCTAGTCTTACCACTGTTGACTGATTTTTTTTTTTTTTTGTAGTAAAACAATTCACAAGTGTTTTGTGTTTGGCTGATTGTGTTTTTCTGTCGTTCTCAGCATGTTCCCAGCCCACTCAAGAAGATGCCCCGTATCCCAACTACCACAGCTGGCCCTGAGGTGGTCGTCATTAGTAACGGGGATCATTAATTTACCTCTGTGAGGTGCACATAATGGCAGATCACATGATCTGTAAAAGAAACAAGCTAAAAAGGGCCCCAGGACTTCTGAAGCCGTATCACTTGTCAATGAGTGATATGAAACTCAAACTCAAAGCTTTTTAAATGTTCCAGGACAGAATTGGTTTGACCGTCACTGTGTTGAAGATGGCAGAGGGGTAGTTTGGAAATGAAGTGTTAGTACATGGGAAGGTTTCTCTGTGGTGAACTCCCACAAACTGCTGCTCAGAGTCATCTATGCAGATATCCTGACTTATTTAATCCTTTTAAGTTCAAATATCTACCTGTTGGCATTTCACAAGATCTTGTCATTTAACTGACATTTTAGGACAGCCAAGAACTCGAGGGTCCGAGCATCAAAACATGGATGTTTTAGGGAAGAGTTTCCCTCGTTTTTAATCGATCTAAAAGCTGCCGTTTTCACTCTCATGACTCTATCATTCTGTCCTCGTCAACTGACAGCTGTCAGGATTTCTGTTTTTGCTAAATTGTTCTTTTATAAAACTCCTTCTAGTCAGTCTTATCACCTTGTCGGGGAAATGTACCTGGATCACATATTAATGAGCCATAAACTTCAAGTTTTAATCACATTAAATTATTAAGTAATTGTTTCGTCGCTGCTAAACTGGTATTTATGTCCTTTGAAACGAGAGTCATTTCGAAGGACCTAAGTAGATGGTGTTCATTTATATGAACACAGACCAGGAAGTAAAGTCATGATTATTGTTAAGAGAATTTAAGCTTGTAACACGTCAAATGTAATCGGTCACACTGGTAATGACAAATTCATTTTGGACAACAGACAGTTTTAGGTATTGAAGTGAGAAGTGAGTCACTTGTAAATCACAACTAACCCTAATATTCCCATCCTTGATCTGTTGAGGAATTGCAAAGTGACATGATTTCATACCGATGTGAGCTCAAGTGATCAAATGTTTGACCTTTGATTGTTCCAAACCACAGAGCACTTCCCAGTAATGATACAGCTGTTTAAGAGATTTGTGAGAGGAGAGAAGCAATATTAATATAATAATACCACAATATTGTAAAAGTTAGCACCTTAAAACCTTGATGTTAAAGGGCTTAAGGCAGATATTATAGGCTAAAAGCAAAGAAGAGCTATTTTCAGAAAGAGATTATGCTTAATTGCACAAACGCTGATAGCAAGATAGCATTTCCTTCCAGAACATTCTTTAATCTGTGGGTCCATGTTATCATCTGAATAAACAAAAGCACTTCTGCTCCAGCTGCATATCCATCAACTTTGAGAAGCCTTATTCTAACAATGTACAAAACACAAAAGGGTATATTCTGAAAACTGTATAGAGGTATTTTTCTTTCTTTTCATTCTGCTGCCAGGACATGTTGACTGTAAAGATATAACTTGAAACAGCCAATGTTTACAAGAGGTTTCCCTGAGATCAGTTCATGCCAATAATTGGTAAGTAATGTACAGTACTAACTTATATTTGTAGATGTACAAAAAATGGTATCTGATCAAATGCAACTTGTAGAAAACAAGCTATATAGACAATGTGTCACAATTGTACATGGGAATATATGAACTGAGTATTAAATGTTCATTTGCTGATGTCTCTGTTTATTCTTTGACTCTCATGGAGGTTTGAATCTCATTGTTTTACATCCGTTGAATTACTGCAGGGCCAGAGTAATGTGTATTATAATTTACATATTTAACATGGGCACTCTGCCTTTGTCAGCAGCAGGGGCGATTCTAGGATTTCAGTGTTAGAGGAGCTCAGCCCCCAATGAGGGTATGATTTAAAAACAAAAAAATAATATATTGTTTGTATATTAGGATAGGCATGAACAATACAGAAGATTCTACTACCTCTATCAAGTCAATCCCTGAATATAAAATTAATTTCAGTAACACTTTACAATAAGGTTCATTAGTTAATGTATTAACTAACATGAACTAACCATGAGCAATACATTTGTTACTGTATTTACTAATCTTCCTTAATGTTAGTTAATGGAAATACAGCAGTTCATTGTTTGTTCATGTTAGTTCACAGTGCATTAACTAATGTTAACAAGATTTTAATAATGTATTAGTAAATGTTGAAATGAACATTAACAAAGATTAATAAATGCTATGTAAGTGCAGTTCATTATTCGTTCTTGTTAACTAATGTAGTTAACTAATTAACCTTATTGTAAAGTGTTACCTTAATTTCAAATCATTTTAAATAACCAGCTAATATTTGTTAAGAATATAGACAAACATCATCATATGATTGGCAATATATGTGTATATATATATATATATATATATATATATATATATATATATATATACTTTTTTTTTTTTTTTCCCATTACATTTAGGCCGGTTTCACAGACAGGGCTTAGATTAAGCCAGGAATAACCACCTAATATTCGTTAAGAATGTAGACAAACATCATATTACTGTGATTTTCTAGATTGGCAATATATATATATATATATATATATATATATATATATATATATATATATATATATATATATATATACAGGTGCTGGTCATATAATTAGAATATCATCAAAAAGTTGATTTATTTCACTAATTCCATTCAAAAAGTGAAACTTGTATATTATATTCATTCATTACACACAGACTGATATATTTCAAATGTTTATTTCTTTTAATTTTGATGATTATAACTGACAACTAAGGAAAATCCCAAATTCAGTATCTCAGAAAATTAGAATATCACTTAAGACCAATACAAAGAAAGGATTTTTAGAAATTTTGGCCAACTGAAAAGTATGAGCATGTACAGCACTCAATACTTAGTTGGGGCTCCTTTTGCCTGAATTACTGCAGCAATTTGAGTGTTATGAGAGCCCAGGTTGTTCTGATAGTGGCCTTCAGCTCTTCTGCATTGTTGGGTCTGGCATATCACATCTTCCTCTTCACAATACCCCATAGATTTTCTATGGGGTTAAGGTCAGGCGAGTTTGCTGGCCAATTAAGAACAGGGATACCATGGTCCTTAAACCAGGTACTGGTAGCTTTGGCACTGTATGCAGGTGCCAAGTCCTGTTGGAAAATGAAATCTGCATCTCCGTAAAGTTGGTCAGCAGCAGGAAGCATGAAGTGCTCTAAAACGTCTTGGTATACGGCTGCGTTGACCTTGGACCTCAGAAAACACAGTGGACCAACACCAGCAGATGACATGGCACCCCAAACCATCACTGACTGTGGAAACTTTACACTGGACCTCAAGCAACATGGATTGTGTGCCTCTCCTCTCTTCCTCCAGACTCTGGGACCCTGATTTCCAAAAGAAATGCAAAATTTACTTTCATCAGAGAACATAACTTTGGACCACTCAGCAGCAGTCCAGTCCTTTTTGTCTTTAGACACTTCTGACGCTGTCTGTTGTTCAAGAGTGGCTTAACACAAGGAATGCCACAGCTGAAACCCATGTCTTGCATATGACTGTGCATAGTGGTTCTTGAAGCACTGACTCCAGCTGCAGTCCACTCTTTGTGAATCTCCCCCACATTTTTGAATGGGTTTTGTTTCACAATCTTCTCCAGGATGTGGTTATCCCTATTGCTTGTACACTTTTTTCTACCACATATTTTCCTTCCCTTCGCCTCTCTATTAATGTGTTTGGACACAGAGCTCTGTGAACAGCTAGCCTCTTTTGCATGACCTTTTGTGTCTTGCCCTCCTTGTGCAGTTGTCCTCGTCTTTTGGACAACTGTCAAGTCAGCAGTCTTCCCCATGATTGTGTAGCCTACAGCAGTCTCCCTATTTCTGACACACCCATTTCAGGTCCTGCTGTCTCTACTAATGAGCACATGAGTTGAACAACAGACAGCGTCAGAAGTGTCTAAAGACAAAAAGGACTGGACTGCTGCTGAGTGGTCCAAAGTTATGTTCTCTGATGAAAGTAAATTTTGCATTTCTTTTGGAAATCAGGGTCCCAGAGTCTGGAGGAAGAGAGGAGAGGCACACAATCCATGTTGCTTGAGGTCCAGTGTAAAAATTTCCACAGTCAGTGATGGTTTGGGGTGCCATGTCATCTGCTGGTGTTGGTCCACTGTGTTTTCTGAGGTCCAAGATCAACGCAGCCGTATACCAAGACGTTTTAGAGCACTTCATGCTTCCTGCTGCTGACCAACTTTACGGAGATGCAGATTTCATTTTCCAACAGGACTTGGCACCTGCACACAGTGCCAAAGCTACCAGTACCTGGTTTAAGGACCATGGTATCCCTGTTCTTAATTGGCCAGCAAACTCGCCTGACCTTAACCCCATAGAAAATCTATGGGGTATTGTGAAGAGGAAGATGTGATATGCCAGACCCAACAATGCAGAAGAGCTGAAGGCCACTATCAGAACAACCTGGGCTCTCATAACACTCAAATTGCTGCAGTAATTCAGGCAAAAGGAGCCCCAACTAAGTATTGAGTGCTGTACATGCTCATACTTTTCAAGTTCATACTTTTCAGTTGGCCAAAATTTCTAAAAATCCTTTCTTTGTATTGGTCTTAAGTGATATTCTAATTTTCTGAGATACTGAATTTGGGATTTTCCTTAGTTGTCAGTTATAATCATCAAAATTAAAAGAAATAAACATTTGAAATATATCAGTCTGTGTGTAATGAATGAATATAATATACAAGTTTCACTTTTTGAATGGAATTAGTGAAATAAATCAACTTTTTGATGATATTCTAATTATATGACCAGCACCTGTATATATATATATATATATATATATATGTTGTTCAAGAGTGGCTTAACACAAGGAATGCCACAGCTGAAACCCATGTCTTGCATACGGCTGTGCGTAGTGGTTCTTGAAGCACTGACTCCAGCTGCAGTCCACTCTTTGTGAATCTCCCCCACATTTTTGAATGGGTTTTGTTTCACAATCTTCTCCAGGATGTGGTTATATATATATATATATATATATATATATACACTACCGCTCAAAAGTTTGGGATTGGTAAGATTTTTAATGCTTTTAAAAGAAGTTTCGTCTGCTCACCAAGGGTGCATTTACTTAATTAAAAATACAGTAAAAACAGTAATATTGTGAAATATTATTACAATTTAAAATGACTTTTTCTATTTGAAAATATTTTAAAATGTAATTTATTCTTGTGTTGGCAAAGCTGAATTTTCAGCATCGTTAATCCAGTCTTCAGTGTCACACGATCCTTCAGAAATCTATATATATTTCTTTTTTTTCTTTTTTCTTTTTTTTTTTTCCCCACTACATATTGGTCTGTTTCACAGACAGGACTTACAGGCAGGAATAACCAGCTAATATTCGTTAAGAATGTAGACAAACATCATATTACTGTAATTGTCTAGATTGGCAATATATATATATTGCCAATCTAGACAATTACAGTAATATGAATTGTCTTAATTCAATTAGGGCATTTAAGAAGCTTTTATAAATGTGACTTAGAAAAAAACATTACTGGTGTCCATCTTGAGACAAAACAATGGCACTGATATTTTAAGATATTTCAGTGCAGATTGCTTTCAGTTAAAACAGCTCAAACATGCATTTTAGTCTGGGACTTGTCTGTGAAACTGTGGGGTAGTGTTTTATTTTTTTATTTTTAAACTACATTTGTTCAGTAAAATTAACTTTAAAGAAGATCTACATTTCTCATTTTCATTCATGGAGATAAAATATCGATCCACCATGGCAAACAGCAAATATATTTGTGCTGTTTAATGCATTTGAGACATGTTTTTCTCAGTGGATACCAGACATATCACAGCTATCTTCTTCATCTGTAAATGTTAGAAATTCATGCAAATATGTTCATTAACATATCCATTTTGCTGTCAGGAGTGGGTGAGGCTTCACAGCGAACAAGCGCTGCTGCGCGCCAAACAGACGGAGTGGAACAGAATAAGAGCGCAATAATTCTCACTACAGGTCACTACAGTGGACAACTATTCAAAAAGCATTTCTTGCATATGCAGGAGTTTTGATGGCAGTTGCACATCAACCTCTACAGTGGACTCTAGTGCATCATCCTATATATTTTTCCCTCCAAACCTATGATGGCCGATGGCCAGTCAGAAATGCCAAGTTGCTCCGGAATATCTGTCCATTCCTTCTATCCTAGGAGACTCTTGCAGGTAAAAAAAAATGTTTTAGCATCAAACAATATCCAATGAGTCATATCACAGTTAAAATTGATTTTAGATTGGGAGAAAATTCTGATTAATAATTTGTCCACTATAGTGGGCATCATGCATCAATAGCTATATTTCAGCTACAATTCATACTATTACTGTGACTGTTGTTTTTGAAAATACTTCATCTGTAGTAAGACCTCGTTCATCTTCGGAACTCAAATTAAGATATTTTTGATAAAATCTGATGGCTCAGTGAGACCTGCATTGACAGCAAGACAATTAACACTTTCAGTGCCCAGAAAGCTACTAAAGACGTATTTAAAACAGTTTATGTGACTGCAGTGGTTCAACCTTATTGTTATGAATCGACAAGAATACTTTTTGTGTGCCGAAAAACAAAATAACAACTTTATTCAACAATATCTAGTGATGGGCGATTTCAAAACACTGCTTCTTGAAGCTTTGAAGCTTAACAAATCTTTTGCTTCGAATCAGTGGTTCGGAGCATGTATGCGAAATGATTTTGTTTAAGGTTTAAAGGTGCCCTAGAATTAAAAATTGAATTTATATTGGCATAGTTAAATAACAAGAGTTCAGTACATGGAAAAGACATACAGTGAGTTTCAAACTCCATTGTTTCCTCCTTCTTATATAAATCTCATTTGTTTAAAAGACCTCTGGAAAACAGGCGAATCTCAACATAACACCGACTGTTACGTAACAGTCGAGGTGTACGCCCCCAATATTTGCATATGCCAGCTCATGATTGAGGCATAACACAAGGGCAGTTAGTATTACACAAGGGCAGAACGTCTGGATGTGCACTGCTGAATAATCAGACTAGGTAAGCAAGCAAGGAAAACAGCGAAAAATGGCAGATGGAGCAATAATAATTGACATGATACATGATAACATGATATTTTTAGTGATATTTGTAAACTGTCTTTCTAAATGTTTCGTTAGCATGTTGCTAATGTACTGTTAAATGTGGTTAAAGTTACCATCGTTTCTTACTGTATTCACGGAGACAAGAGCCGTCGTTATTTTCATTATTAAACACTTGCAGTCTGTATAATGCATAAACACAACTTCATTCTTTATAAATCTCTCCAACAGTGTGTAATGTTAGCCAGTTAGCCACAGAGCATAGCCTCAAACTCATTCAATATCAAATGTAAACACCCAAATAAATACAATACTCACACAATCCGACGCATGCATTCAGCATGCATGACGAACACTTTGTAAAGATCCATTTTGAGGGTTATATTAGCTGTGTAAACTTTGTTTATGCTGTGATAGAGTTGAGAGCTCGGGAGGGGGCGGAGAGCGCGCGATTTAAAGGGGCCGCAACCTGAAATCGGCTCGTTTGTAATTATGCCCCAAAATAGGCAGTTAAAAAAAAATAATTTAAAAAAATCTATGGGGTATTTTGAGCTGAAACTTCACAGACACATTCAGGGGACACCTTAGACTTATATTACATCTTTTGAAAAAAAGTTCTAGGGCACCTTTAAGCTAAACCACTGCAATAAAGTAGAGCACTGACAAAAAATGCAATGTGTTTAATACCGAATCTGATACAACGGAAATGAATAAATTATATTGATAATTCTATCATGGATTTTCACTGGCTATGAGGAAATAAGTGTTGTTCCTGAGTTACAAACACAACTTTTTTTTTTTTTTTTTGCAGAATATTGTCAGGCAGGAAGTCAGAGCCCTGAATGTCACAATAGTATTTATCATAATGGACTTTTAAACAACATGAACAAATAATATCAGAAAGATATCAGTTCTTCTGTTGTTCAAATACCAGTAGTGATGTTGTACAGTAGAGCCATCAGTGTCCCCATAGATATCCAGCTCCAGACACGTCAACACATCTGCCATCTTGTTACAGTTAACATGGCGCTGTTCATCACTCACACTAACAAATCTATGAATTTTCATTGAAAATGTCAGCATTGTGCAGCCTATGGCTGTAAAAACCAGAGGTTTCAGAGATGAGAATGTGCTGGTTTGTGTTTTTATGTGTAACTCAATATGCAGAATTATCACATTAATGATAAACTAAATGCTGTGGAAATCATTTGCTAATGTTTATTGCAGACATAGATATTCACACATGTGAATAACTAGGTTGAAGATTCAGTCATCTTGCTCTTGAATGTTCATGGAATGGATTTGACTGTTCAAATATGGCGGACAGCTTACATGTAGTGACCCATAGAAACAGGCACTAATGAGGCATCTATATGTCCCAATGAATGCGAATCAGGGTCCTTACTATCCTTATCTGTACCTGAATTCATGTATGCTGATTCATGACCTAGGGAACTGATTGGGATGCACCCAAGGTCTAGAGGCAGGTAAGTTGGAGCGGGAAAGTAGATCTCAAGTAGCCTGGTAATACCAGACTCTGCTACTTCACTTTGCTTCGTAGATAGAGTCTGGAATGGCATAATAGAGAAGTGTTTTCTCTCTCGCTAGGGGACGCTTGTCTGAAGTTTAAAATCATTGGTTACCCGTAAGCCAATCAGATACGTTTAGTTATGACGTATGTTATCCGCCTGTACAGCCGCATCGAAGCACAGACATCATGCATCGAACTCAAATCTATGATTGAACTTCCACTGTAAACCTGTTGTAAACACATGATGATGTGAGCGAAATACCGGAGTGAACATGGCTGTAAACGACTTTTGCAGATTATGCGAAGTTAATGCATCCCGAAGTTTGCATCCCGTGTCTCGTTTCCCATTTCCGCGGTCGTTTCGGTTTTCGATTTCTCTAACCCACAATGTAAAACTCGGCGCTTAGCATCTACGTCACGGCTCTCAGCCCGCCCTCTGTTCGTTGATTGGCCCGGCTGTTTCCAGACTGGTGGCAAACACAAAGCTCTGACGCTGTATCAGACTGAGTACAGAAGCGAAATGAAATTGAGCGGAAGTAGGAAGTCTGACGTAGTCAGGCTAGATCTCAAGTGCCAGAGCTGAGAAGACGGAGCACTGAGAGAAAGCGTGACTCGGACATGACAGAAGTGCACAGTACTAGGCTGTGTTTGAAAGCTTAGGCAGCTGACTTGTTGCCTCTCTGCATATCAGGCAGCTTTGCAGGCAGCATTTGCACACAAAGGTACCTCACAAAACTAATATCAGACTTCTGAGGCAGTGTAATGATTTAATTATGTACAACAAAAATATAGAGAGCTTTGGTGATAGCATATTTAATTACTATAATACTAATTAATACTAATAAAAAGTTGGTCAAAAACAAACCTTTATACACAAACCACCAACTGCAACTTTCAGAAGCCATCTTTATTTTTTGGCTCAAATATCACAGAATGGAAAGCACAGGATTGTGGGATATCATAGGCAGTATGATAAGGATACATCTATGCTGCCTTCAAACATCAGTCAGGTATCTCAGGAGACAGGATGTGACACGATAAAAGGATTTAGATGCCTCTCATATGCTGGAGGAGGACACATTTTTTAGATTTCGTACATAGCCCTAGTGAGTGTCATATGCGGAGTAAGATAAAATGGCATGCACTCAAGGGAAATGTTTTAATCACCGCATTTGAAAGAGCTGACCAAGAAATGCTTGCAGGAAAGACAGAAGAACAGGTCGGTGTTGTTTCGTTTAATTTATGTAACACTTCCTGGCAAGACAAGGAACTGCTTTCTGTGGTGATCATGAAAGTTATTGTAATTTCAATAAGAGAAACTTACTGGAGATAGTATGACCATCTCAAGTCAGTCATAGAACAAAAGCACTGCAAGACATGTCCACAGTTGTGTCTCCTTTGTTGTTTCAAGATGCAACCTTTTTTTTAGTTTTACTTGATGCAACCACTGACATCTCCCATACAGAGCATCATTTGCCATAATATTTGTGCATCAGATGGTAATAAAAGAGCACTTCATTGATTTGTGCACAATAGGCAAAGAGCAAAGAAAAGAGCTTTAGCTCACCCTCAAAGAACAGTTTTGTAAGTGATTTCACTATGTCAAGGAGACGCTCTCGTTATCTGACTCGTGCTCAAACTGGTAAGTCAGTACCAACGCCATAGTTACCATAGATATAATACTGTTTACATCTGCTCATGAAGCCTCATGAGCTAAAACATGAGGGCTGTTATATTTCCGACACACGCTCTAAGCGGTTGACCAATCACAACAGACTGGGGCATCTGACTAACCAGAGCAGACTTGGCTTTTCAGAAGGGAACTTTAAGGAGAAAGGAGCTAAACCAGAGGATTTCAGACAGAGGGTAAAAAGAAGCGCTGCAGAAATGTACAGTATGAGGAAAAAAGTAATGTGTTTTGAACTTTAAATCATGTATTCTAGCAGATCCCAAAAATAAATTAATGAATTTGTAAATGTTACAAAACACAGCAGAACATTTAAACAAATACAATAAAGAATATGAAATGGGTAAGATAGGGGTAATGTGGTCACATACCTGGTACCAGTCAGGCTGCCATACACTGTATAAAATTTACGGTAAAAAAAAGCTGTGGTTGTCAGAACTTTATCGTAAAAAATACGGTAGCAACTTATGGGACAGAACTTAGTTTACTGTCTATTTTACAGTTCAAAACTGTATGATTTAAAGGTTTATATTGTAATAATTACGGTTTATAACTGTTTATTTTACACACTGTAAAAAAAAATTTATTTCATTAACTGATATAATGTTAATTTACCAACCTACTGAAGTACTAATATCTGTTTTGTATCTTTGTAATACATTGACAACCACCAAACACAGTGGTGATGAGAGTCACATGATGAATAAAAGCTCATCACAAGCAGATTTTCCACAAACTGAGAAGGACAATGCTAATTGTGACGAGCAGGGCGGGCGAGAGCCGTGAGGGAATGGCGCGAGGCCAGTGACGCAAGTGATAACGAGCATCACCTGCGAGGCACACCGGCCTTGAGTCTCTCACGGAGGAGCTCCGGGAGCATAAAAGGAAGAGCGACGACAGTGAAGGACGAGAGAGGACCAGGCCTGGACTTTATTTTATGTTTTATTATGTTTGTGTGGCCGGCAGACGTCCGCGAGGGTCTGCCGGCATTACTTTCATTTTGTATTCGTTTATTTTGAAATAAGGTTTTGTTGAATGTTCGCTGGTTCTCGCCTCCTTCTTCCCGTACATACGAACTGTGTTACACTAAGATATAGAAGGTGCACACAGTTGCAGCCATATCAGTCTGTAGCCCAAGACTGGTTGCCCACTGAAGCTAAGCAGGGCTGAGCCTGGTTAGTACCTGGATGGGAGACCTCCTGGGAAAACTAGGTTGCTGCTGGAAGAGTGTTAGTGAGGCCAGCAGGGGGTGCTCACCCTGTGGTCTGTGTGGGTCCTAACGCCCCAGTATAGTGATGGGGACACTATACTGTCAAAAAGCACCGTCCTTCGGATGAGATGTTAAACCGAGG
This sequence comes from Megalobrama amblycephala, assembly GCF_018812025.1. Taxonomy (NCBI): domain Eukaryota; kingdom Metazoa; phylum Chordata; class Actinopteri; order Cypriniformes; family Xenocyprididae; genus Megalobrama; species Megalobrama amblycephala. The sequence goes on from NC_063045.1 coordinate 33,207,179, forward strand.
TCCTGACTCTCTGTGGTCGTTAAAAATCCCAGGATGTCTTTCAAAAAGAGTTGGGGTGTTACCCCGGCATCCTGGCCAAATTTGCCCATTGGCCTGCTAATCATCCCCATATACTGATTGGCTTCATCACTCTGTCTCCTCTCCACCAATAAGCTGGTGTGTGGTGGGCGTTCTGGTGCAATATGGCTGCCGTCGCATCATCCAGGTGGATGCATCACATTGGTGGTGGTTGAGGAGATTCCCCCTTCTAAAGCGCTTTGAGTACCCAGAAAAGCGCTATATAAATGTAACAAATTATTAATTATTATTATATTATTAGTGTCATTCACACAAACACTAAACACCATCATGGTAACACACATTAAATTTTAAAAATGCAATAAACATTAATTTAACAACATTAGATGTAATATAAAACCCTAATGTACATAACTGATTAGAAAAAACTAAGAAACATGTTATTTCGCTGTAAAAACATCAAATTTGAAGTGTCACAAATTGTAGAAATGCCAATTTACATTTTTTAACTGTAAATTATACGACTTGTTATTTTCACTTGAAAAACTGTAAATTTAATGGTATTTTACTGTAAAATTACATTAAATGTATCATTAGATCTATTACAGTTATTAATAGATCTGACTGAGCTTGATTTGAAAAAGCTAAATTGTCATAAATACAAACCAAATTTCGGAAATGTTGGGACATTTTTTAAATTTTAATAAAATGAAAACTAAAAGACTTTCAAATGAGCCAATATTTTATTCAAAATAGAACATAGATAACATAACAAATGTTTTTATCCACTAAATGAGCTCATTTCAAATTTGATGCTGGCTACAGGTCTCAAAAAAGTTGGCACGGGGGCAACAAATGGCTGAAAAAGCAAGAAATTTTGAAAAGATTCAGCTGGGAGAACATCTAGTAAGTAATTAAGTTAATTGATATCAGGTCTGTAACATGATTAGCTATAAAAGGGATGTCTTAGAGAGGCAGAGAGTCTCTCAGAAGTAAAGATGGGCAGAGGGTCTCCAATCTGTGAAAGAGTGCGTAAAAAGATTGTGGAATACTTTAAAAACAATGTTCCTCTATGTCAAATTGCAAAGGCTTTGCAAATCTCATCATCTAGGGTGCATAAAATCATCAAAAGATTTAGAGAAACTGGAGATATCTCTGTGCGTAAGGGTCAAGGCTGAAGACCTTTATTGGATGCCCGTGGTCTTTGGGCCCTCAGATGACACTGCATCACTCATCGGCATGATTGTGTCAATGACATTACAAAATGGGCCCAGGAATACTCCCAGAAACCACTGTCGGTAAACACAATCCACCATGCCATCTGCAGATGCCAACTAAAGCTCTATCATGCAAAAAGGAAGCCATATGTGAACATGGTCCAGAAGGGCTGTCATTCCTGTGGGCCAAGGCTCATTTAAAATGGACTATTTCAAAGTGGAAAAGTGTTCTATGGTCAGACGAGTCCAAATTTGACATTCTTGTTGGAAATCACGGGCGCCATGTCCTCCAGGCTAAAGAGGAGGGAGACCTTCCAGCGTGTCATCAGCGTTCAGTTCAAAAGCCAGCATCTCTGATGGTATGGGGGTGCATAAGAGCATACGGTATGGACAGCTTGCATGTTTTGGAAGGCACTATGAATGCTGAATGGTATATAAAGGTTTTAGAGCAACATATGCTCCCCTCCAGATGACATCCATTTCAGGGAAGGCCTTGTGTATTTCAGCAGGACAATGCAAAACCATACTGCAGCTATTACAACAGCATGGCTTCATCATAATAGAGTCTGGGTGCTGAATTGGCCTGCCTGCAGTCCAGATCTTTCACCTATAGAGAACATTTGGCGCATCATTAAATGAAAGATGTCCATGAACTCTTCAGCAGCTGGAAACCTGTATCAGGCAAGAATGGGACCAAATTCCAACACTAAAACTCCAGAAAATCATAATCTCGATGCCCAGACGTCTTCAAACTGTTTTGAAAAGAAGAGGAAGTGCTACACCATGGTAAACATGCCCCTGTCCCAATTATTTTGAGACCTGTAGCAGGCATCAAATTTGAAATTAGCTCATTTTGTGCATAAAATTGTAAAATTTCTCAATTTAAACATTTGTTATGTTATCTATGTTGATTATCATGTGATTTGAAAGTCTTTTAGTTTTCATTTTATTCAAATTTAAAAAAAAATACGTCCCAACATTTCCGGAATTCAGGTTGTATTTATGACCATTTAGCATTTTCAAATCCACAAATCTTTTTTTTTTTTTTTGGTCACATAGTGACTGCCGCAAAAGTCACTGAGTTTAGAACCATTCTGATGAAGTAGTGATTTCAAAATTTCATAAAATTTTTTTTTTTCAGTCTAAAATGACTGAACAACACCAGAGGGTTAAATAAAGACAGAGAGGCGGAAGCTTAATATTGAAGTCATGTGACTGTGGTGTAGTTCATTTAAAGCCTACATTTAGCTTTTTACTTCTGCCAAATGAATTTAGTCTTCAAAATTCATAAATGTTCATTTGTGAAGATTATCATGTTGAAAAAAACATGTAAGAGTCATAAAGTTTTGTTGGTCACAGAGCTTTTTTTTTTTTTTTTTTTTTTGTTGAGAGAGCTATGGTGATGCTAAATTACGGTTTGGCCTGCAAAAATGCTTCATCCCTGCAGCCCTAGCAGTTTGAAGAGAATCCTAAGACACACATACAGACTAACAAGATCATAAAGTCATTCCATGCATACAGATTCAACAGGTAGGTGATTGATAAAACCAAGAAAGCTCCTCATGTCCATTGCAACTTCTATGGAGTTGAGGAAGAGCCACTGCAGAGGGAAGTCAAAGTGCTTCACTCTGCTTATACAGTAGATGGCCAGTGACAAGTGCCAAGGTAATGGAGATTTTTAAAGAAAACATTGTGTTCCTTGTGTTCCCAGGCTTCTGTCAACTGGTGAAAATGTATATGCCACACTACCAGTTTCCACAGCCAAAGTTAAGCATTCATTCTTGAAGATTAAGCTGGTCAAGTTCAGATTTTCAAGTTCAGACTGTGGACAGGAAAGATGATTTGCTGCTACTTGGCATAGAGAGGGACATTCCTCTTGACAAAGAGTTATCAGCATCTTTGAACAGATGGTTCCTAACAGAAGGTTAAAAATGTGAGATTAAAATCACAGTTCAGCAAGCGGTGCCACAGTGAAAATGGTAACACTTTACAATAAGGTTCTATTTGTTAACATTAGTTAGCATTAGTTAATGTGAACTAACAACGAAGAATACTTCTAAAGCATTTATTCATTGTAATGCTAATTTCAACTTGGGGGTGGGGGGGTAAAGCATGTGTGAATTACCGGAGTCTGTGCTTCTCTCAAAATAACTACCTTAACTATTGGGACCTTTTTGTAAAGTATTACTGGTAAAAACATCTCTAATTGTCATCATTTTCTTTGCCCCTTCTCTGCACTTAATCAAGCTGTTTATGTGATTGATTTGTAGCATGTCCCCATACAGTTGGCTCTTATTTCAAACTGTGATTTATCATTTTAATCCTGTTGTATTAATCTCTGCACTATTTTTTTCTTTGTGTTGTAATTATTTCTACTCATTACAGCTAGAGACTAGTGTACAGTGTGTTGAGATTTAGCATCATCATTTGAAACTGGAGAGAGACTGCAGTGCCAGTGAGCGGTCTTGGACCTAATCAGTGGAGCTAGAGGGTCCAACTACACCCTAGTCTCAGGCTCAGACGTCACGACCATAGACCGTTGGCTGAACATCTGATGCATAAAAAAGGCACGCAAAATGAAAAAAAAACTTCGGGAGTCCTCTAATTGGTTGAAGTCTACAGGACTTCCGGGAGACGTGTATCCGGTTCTGTCCACCTGGAAACAAAGCCGTCGTGAAGCCAAACCCCCTTATGGAAGAAGAAAGCCGTTGTGTTATTATGCTTTATTTAGTGACAAATCGCACAAAAAAAATTTATGCAAAATAACAACAACAATAATAGTAACAAGCAACAAAAAAAGTAAATAAATAATGGTAATAATAAAAATAAACAACCAAATAAAAGACACAAAATGAAGAACTACATACAAAGGGGTATTGAAATCAAGCTCATATCTCTAATTCCAAAATAAATACAAAAAGGATAAAATTTCAACAGTCTATAGTCTTTTTTGCCTTGGTGTTCCTTACACTGTTAATGCTCTGATAAAGCTTAAAAAGCTTAATACTGATAAAGCTTATAAAACTTAAATTGTACAAAACTAGGTGCCTTTTTTGACCATCAACATTTGTGAATGTGATATTTCAACGCTGATGAATGGAAAAGAAGGCAGGGTCATTAGTCTTAAATATGTAAAATGTAAAGTCATATTTTTTAAACTGTGATTTCACAATTAGTCCCATAGAGGGTGAAAATACTTAAAATGACATGATGTCAGTACCTGGGGTCTGAATTTTAAATCGTCTCTGAACAAAGCTGAGGCAAGTGTAAACAATATGTTGAACACAAGATGGTGCTATAATCATAATGCTTGTTTCATCCAAACAAAAGCTAAATTGATCAAATAAAGCAGTAGGCCTCTTATTCGAATAAAAATAAGGATCTTTAATTCTCTAAAGTGTCTAAATAATTAAATCTCGTTAAAAAGAGCATTTTATCCAAGGTACATAGACCAAAATAGTTTAAAAGGTTTTACAGTTTTTAGATCATCATCTAAATTACGTACATGTTACATTGTGTCGTTTTATAGTAAAGCCATTCCGAGGAAGGCTAAAACAAAAGAGAAATAAATAATTTCGGAGTACTGAAGCTTCTTAGTTAGAGGGAGTGATGTGTGCCTGCGTGCGCGCGGTCGCGCGCTGTAGGGTGGAGTTTAACACACCGCCTCAAAGCAACGGTGCAGAAATCACTTCTGACATTACATACCAGCATTTACTCAACAGGAACTTTCTGCTGGGGGACAGGGATTGTTAAAATATTTGTTATTATCCGAAGGTGGAAAACTAGATATCGAAGAAACCTGAGGTAAGAACTAATTCGCTTTTCCAAGTTGACACACTTGAGCTAAAGCTGCTAAACTTTTTCAAGGGTGGGAAGTTTCCTTCCGATGCGAAGATCTTAAAAACTCAGATATGATCAACAATAGGACTTTGAATTCGTTTGCGAGATTTGGATCGGTTTGGGCTTTTAAAGAAAGCGCCTTGTTTTGACGGTTATTCCTGAGACGCGGTGAATAGGACTTTAAAGGCGACCTTATCACATAAAAGTTGACTTTTTCCCCTCTGAGAGCCTCGGACGAATATGCTGGATATTTTATAACGGAAGAAACAAGGATGTGACGCTTTTAACTCTGAAAAGGCGCTATTAAAGTACGTTTTTAAGAACAGTCATGTCGTTCCTTCCCTGTAGCTAAGTGAGTGATTATGGCCTACGGCTGTGCAAACTCTGAAGTGTAACAGACGCGCGTCACGGAAGGAATGAAGCCCGTGAGATACTGTAACTGTAAAACTTGCGTGAAAACGCGGCCTACTGCAAACGCGTCATTGGAGCCTTATTATTTCCTCAGCTGAGCAGATGTGCTGTTATCCCTGTCATGTTTTTACTGTGATTCATGCGTAAACACAGACGGTCCAAACATGTCGAAACGGTGTCAGTTTATTCCATATGCTTATATTCACGATGGAGTTGTGACAGTTTCACAAGTGTGGCTTGTAGAAATGATCTTTTCGCCTGTGTTGGTTTGAGTCTTTTCTTTTGCAATGTGTGCTTTGATAGAGGAAGTTGTGCTGCAGGAATATGCGCCCTCAGGGAGGACATAACTGAGCTCAGATCGGGTGTGGTGAGACACAGACAAGCAAACTTGCAGGAAGAAACAGTTGCATTTGATTATTGAAGAAGTTGTTACTCATTCCATCCCGGATTGGACATAATTGTCCACTTATATTCTGTGGAATGGCATAGCGTGTAGTTTTTGGATATATTGCATAAGTTCTGTGAGCTTGTTGAGATTGAGAGATTCTGCTCTGATGCTTGAAAGAGCATTCAGTTCAATTACATCTCAGTCTATAAGAACTCGTTTGGACAACCCATTCGTTTGTGTAGTAGTAAATGGGTTAAAAGATCCCACACCACTTCTGCACAACACTGTCACTCAGAGCAAAAGCTGTTTTTATCTTTGTAAAGCCTGACACGTGAAATAATAGTCAGAAAAAATATTTGTTTTGAAATAACACTCATGTTTTGTATCATATTTGATACATCAGACTTTTAAGGTTCATAGTGAGAATATTGAGCTCACACTTGAGGAAAAATCGTTAATTTATTCAGAGGCCCATACTGAGCAAAAATATGAAGTTTTGTGCAGATGTTGCTATTTATATGGCTATCAATTTATATCAAATATGATACAGTAGTTTTATATGGCTAATAACCGTTTTGGAGAATGTTGTCTGTCCATATGTTTCCTGGTATTTTCCTTATTAAAATCCAAGACATGTCTGTGGTGTTCTTTATTAAACGTCAGCACACATACAGTCCACAGCACTGTCTTCCCCAGTCCAGTCCAGTGCAGTGAACGATGTGTGCAGACGGGGCTCCATGCGGCCAACAGCATGTTTCTCTGCACCCACCCCACCGTGTAACAAGCATGCCATTGAAGGCACACTGGGTAGAATTGTGGTGGGCTTCAGAGAAATGAAGGCTCTCTTTGTGTTCAGGGGTCTGAGAGGGTGTAGAGAGAGTGGATGATGACCTGTTCATCCAGTTAACTCTGATCAGCCCACAGTCGGAGCCGTCACGTCAGAACTTCAGACACAAACTTCATGTAGATTCCTTCATGGTTTAAGACTTAGTCACTGGGATGTCTGAACTACTAGTCAGGCAGGGGTGCGTTTCCTGAAGCCAACTATGTCGTTCGTTACCAACACAATTCAACAGAACTTGTGACCATAGTTGGCTAACGATGCTTTTGGGAAATGCACACAAGGTTATTAGTCTTAAAGGAATAGTTCATCAAAAAATGAGCATTCTGTCATCATTTACTCACCCTCACGTTGATCCAAACCCATAACTTTCATTCATCCTTTGCATCAAGCAAGCGATATTTAAAGGGGACCTATTATGCCCCCTTTTACAAGATGTAAAATAAGTCTCTGATGTCCCCAGAGTGTGTATGTGAAGTTTTAGCTCAAAATACCCCACAGATAATTTTTTATAGCATGTTAAAATTGCCACTTTTTGGGGGTGAGCAAAAACACGCTGTTTCAGTGTGTGTCTTTTAAATTCAAATGAGTTGCTGCGCCCGGCTTAAGAGGGTGGAGCTTCAAGAGCTGATTCTCCGGTGTCATGAGTCAGTCAGGACGCACTATAATGTCAGAAACTGCAAATATGGAATAGGTATAGTTCAATTACAGTTATAATGTCTTATTATGTCTTCTTGTTTTTATCCACTATATTAGTACAAGCCTGTTTACCGATTAGTATAACGTTTATTGTACTTCGCACAAAATGTGAAGCGTCTGTTTTCACTCTAAGAAAATCACTATAAGAGCTTAATAAAACACATTGCAAGTGTGCATTAAAATATTATCCATACTCTCTCTCTCTCTCTTGCATTATCATCAACATACATAGCGAATTACACAGAAACACTCGTTACAACAAACAGTAAACAAATGTATAAAGACCTTATGCCTTTTCGGGTGTTGCTTGATAAACTGGTAAACTTTATATCCATAAATCAATTCCGATGAACTGTAATAAAGTGCTCTCACCTTCACTGCTGCCATATCCAGTATCACTCTGGAGACTGCATGTTTTGTATTGTCCCTTTGTATTGACATTCGTTCACAAAGCAGTTTGGTGTGTGTCCCACGGTAAAAAACGCATTCCGGGCTAAATATCACGTTATTTGGGATCGATTCAACCCGCGGACATGAAAAACAACCCACAGCAACAGTGTAAAAGTAGCCCAATTCCGCGGGAAATCCGCAGACTTGGCAACACTGGTCGCTGTGAACTCATTCAGGGCGGTTCTAAGTTAAAACGGCAGTGTCTGTCAACATTCATGGGCAGGGCCTGTGGCTAATGTGATGTCACACTGCCAGGGATCTGGAAACGGCTTGTTCTGAGACACTGCTTATGATGTATGGGGATTAAAAAAAAAAAAAGGAGTGGTTGGATTTTTATCATTATAGGGTGGTTGTGTACACACACTGCCAACACACATTTATGTTCAAACACCATGCAAAAGTGAATTTTGCATAATAGGTCCCCTTTAATGTGCTTTACGTATGTGCTTTTATCAGTGTTTAAACAGTATGTGAATAAAAGTCTAAATTAAATTTGTTCATCATATAAAGTGATTGTCTCCTCAGAAGGCTTGGATTTACATGGATTACCTTTACGATGTCTTTATTAGGTTTTTGAAGTGTCAAAGTTTTGGGTGAATGGACTTTAATTGGAGGAACAGAAGACTTATGGGTTTGGACTGGAGGGTGCATAAATTATGATAGAATATATCCTTTTAGATGAACTAACCCTTTAAGTTTTAAAATGGTTCCCACTGTGGCTGTCATATATCAATCACACTTGCACAAATTCAAACTTGCTCATGTGGCATTGACTTTGAAGCTCATTTCCACTTCCACTATATGTAAAAGAGTGACCAGTACATTCTTCTCCTTTTGTGGGGGGGGTTTGAACAATTTTCATATTTGGGTGAACTATCCTTTAACCAGGACTTGAGCTTTAAGCAAAGAAATGAATAAACTGTATAGTAGTAATTATATAGAAGTAACATGGTAACTTCTTAAGATTGCATGAATGTCTGAGTGCGGGTGCTGAATTCTTCTGAAAGAACAGGATGTGCTCTGTCATTCCCTGGGGAAGAACTACACTAGTAACCCTCAAATCAACACATTCAAGAGGAATGTTTACTGGTGTGACAAGATGAAGTTTCCACATTCAATGTGTAGCATGTGTTTATACATCAATGTTAAAGTTCTAGAGGCACCTGTTAATGTGGCTTTTTACTGGGGTCAGTCAGTAATACTGTCTTTATGCATTTAATCATCAATTAAATCAGTAACACTAATTTACGATTGCCACAGTTTGGTTCAGTATTTGCTGGAACCTGTTTGGCCATATGCATAGGAGACAGGTGCTGGATTTATGTTCCGAGCGTCCGCTTGGTGGCCTACACTCGCTCCCATTTAGGAGATCTGGACTGCTAGTTTGTTTCTCTTGCCAGTATTTGGAAGCAGCCATATTTGGTCAAAGCAACTTGGTCTGTTATTCCAGTGGCAAGAGAAATCATTTGGAGGCCAATTCTATTGCCTCAGCCTCTAAAACAGTGACATAGTCTATTTGATTCATTATGCAAAATTCATTGTCTGGAAACTAGGGTGGGGCGAAATGGTCAAAAAAATTATCACAATATTACCCCCCCCCCCATATAATACAATATTGATATTTATCACGATATTAATTTACCATTAATGGGGAAGAAAATGCTTTCCACATATTTGTTAGACCTTGAGAATGAATGTAAACATGAAAACTTTTAATTTAGGGCCCCATGAAATTCATTTTATTTTTCCCTAAATTCTGTGTTTTCCAAATTATTTTTTGGGATACTATTTTTTTTTTTTTTCAAATAAGATGCTGCACAACAGAACTGTATAAATTTAAAACATGGAATGAAAACGTATCTTGGTTGTATGATATTCCGCAGAAATGATAATAATATTATTACTTAAGTACGTTTTTATGTACATTATTTAGTACATTTTAGTATTCAGTAGTGTTATATTTGTCATAATTTCTTGAAGTTAAACTAAATTCATGTCATAATTTCTTGAAGTTAAACCAAAATTTTATTTTGACGGTTTGTCATGAAGATCTCAGTTTTAGCTTCAGTTTATTTGACAGTATTTTTTTCTTAAATGAAACTGAAAAGCTTGTGAAGTGACTCTCAAAGCAGCACTGGAGATGAAGTTTATGCGTTCATGTCTTCATATATTGAGACGCAGATGCTGAAAACAGTGAAATGTCAGGCCTGTTTGAGATTGTGTATCAAACGAAACCGTGCCGTTCATTCACACAGAGACACACAGACATCTGCTTTGTGATAGGTTGTTAGATTAATCCGTACAGAGCTTATCATAGATATGATATAGTTTATAACCCAGCCGTACTGGAAACTCTGTTAAAATACCAATTAACACTATTAGATTGGACAGTGAATAATCAATCCTCTTGGAGGAGGTGGAGACACAAATACTATCCATTTATATTCAAGTATTTTTATAGCTAAATTAGCTTTAAACATTTATGTTGTTGAATAGTCATTTGAAGGATGTTGGCTGTTGACAGATGGTAACATGAGATTTTAAACTTGCATGACACATTATAGCAGCAAAGGAAGAGGACACAGCTTGCAGTCCAGAGGTACTCCAAAGAGCCCACAAAGATGTAGATGGCATAGTATGGAAAAAATAGTAAATAAAATGTAGAATACAAGTTATGTGTTGTACATGTAAGCTGGAGCTAGTGCTCCACAATAATGATGCTGCAGCTGTGATATTATGATGCATGGTGCTGTACTGAATTCATAATATAGGTAGGGCTGCAACAATCATACTGAAAATAATCCACATTGAATTTGATTATTAATGGTGTCTGTGCACTATGCACACCTCTGTACAGCTGTAAATAACACATTTCTGTGGATCAAACTCATCTGGAAAACACCAGAGGACACTGAAGTGAGCTGCTGCAGGAAAAGTGCACAGCATTGTCCAAAACATGAGAAAGCTTCAAACTAACTCAAACATTTAACGTGGCTAGTCTTGTCAGGTGATCTGGAAGATGCGTATAGATCCTGATCTATAAATGTTAGTCATTCAAGTATTTCCTTTTTGCAATAAAGGCTTATCCTGACAGCAGCAAGCAAGTCTCTGCTAACCTTCATGGACTTCAGCGAACGGGTACTGCCGCATACCAAACAGACTGAGCACAACTGAATAAGGAGTGCAATCATTTTGACTAAAATATACATTTTGCTAAAATATTTCTTGTTGGATATTAAATGTTCCATTTGTAGAATTAAACCTACAAGTAAGAGTTGCATTTTTATGATAGTAGTAACTGTAAAGTGACTATTGTAATGTGGTAATCAAATGTAGGCTAATTTAATTACTGTAAACTCAGATGTGTGAAATGGGAATGTGTGTTCCTCTTACCAGTTAACATATAATCTGTGCTTTGTTTTTATTTATTTTCATTTTTAGTTTAGTGAATTCTCTTCTGCGTTAAAAAGAATTACTTTTGTTTGTAGATTGTAATGTTGTTAGAATGTAATGTGATTTTAACCCCCTTTTTTGCACATAATCTATAGAATAGTCTACATGGTTATATTCACTATATTTGTTTTCACAGCCTTTAATATGAACATTGTTTGAAGGACAGCATTGTGCAGGATGTAAAATAACATTTTGTAAAATAAATAAAATTTTTAAAATCCAAATAGGAAAAAGTAGAAAATACTGAGATAGGCTATACCAGATCACCATTTAGCCAAAAAATACTGAGATGTGATTACCTATTACAGCGTAATACAAGCTCTTAACTTAAAGGGTTAGTTCACCCAAAAATGAAAATTATGTCTCACCCTCATGTCCTTCCAAACCCGTAAAACCTCCTTTCATCTTCGGAACACAGTTTAAGATATTTTAGATTTAGTCCGAGGTAGGGCTGGGCGATATATCGCATGCGATTGTCACACGCATTTCGTCAGTAAAGCCGGTTCCCTGATTACCGCTAAATCGCCATCACCTGCTTTCAAATGGAGCGGCATTTAATAGCCAGAGCCATAGATCACTGACAAGCCACGCAATATCGCGTTCATATCGCAGATGAATCGCCTTCGATAATGAACGCGATATTGCGTGGCTTGTCAGTGAACTACGGCTCTATTTATTAAATGCCGCTCCATTTGAAAGCAGGTGATGGCGATTTAGCGGTAATCAGGGAACAGGCTTTACTGACGAAATGCGCGTGACAATCGCATGCAATATATCGCCCAGCCCTAGTCCGAGAGCTTTCTGTCCATCCATTGAAAATGTATGTACAGTATACTGTCCATGTCCAGAAAGGTAATAAAAACATCATCAAAGTAGTCCATGTGACATCAGTGGGTTAGTTAGAAGTTTTTGAAGCATCTAAAATACATTTTGGGCCAAAAATAACAAAAACTACGACTTTATTCAGCATTGTATTCTCTTCCGGGTCTGTTGTCACTCCGGGTTCACGACTCGGGTTCAGTGAACCGCAGCGCACTGCTGACGTAAGACGCTGCTGACGTGTTATCTGGTGTGCCAGAGTTGCGTTTACAGTCTGAGAGAGACGCACGCTGTATTCAAGCTATTTTTTAAAATGGTGCGTAAGTGTGCATGTCGCGGATGTCCTAATCGCCAAAAACAACGACGTAAAAGTGCATTACCAACGCAGACAGATGAAAGGATTCAGTGGAATCAATTCAGTGGAATCAATTCAATGGAATCAATTCAATGGAAAGGATTCCGGAAGAGAATACAATGCTGAATAAAGTTGCATTTTTTATTATTTTTGGACCAAAATCTATATAAGATGCTTCAAAAACTTCTAACTAACCCACTGATGTCACATGGACTACTTTGATGATGTTTTTATTACCTTTATGGACATGGACAGTATACTGCACATACATTTTCAATGGAGGGACTGAAAGCTCTCGGACTAAATCTAAAATATCTTAAACTGTGTTCCGAAGATGAACGGAGGTCTTGGAATGACATGAGGGTGGGTCATTAATGACATAATTTTCATTTTTGGGTGAACTAACCCTTTAATGAAAAAGCTGAATTAATTGCTTGTTGATTAGCTAATCACTTTTAATAATGATTAGATCAATCGATTTTCAAAATAAATAATTGTTAGTTACAGTCGTGTTTGAAGAAGTTGAAAAATGTGTGTTAAATTAACAAAAGTTCATGACACACTGGATGCGTGTTGATATTGCACATCAGCAAACATGAGCAGTGGTGGCTTAGAGTTGCTCTCATGTGTTGGTGGACTGGTTTACACAAAGTGACACTTCTAGTGTACACAGTGTCTGGATCAGGATAGGTGTGAGAAATTTAGGATTGCCAATAATGTCATGACTGCATTGTGAGCACATGCTTGGTAAAGCAGTCTGACATGGTCATCTTGGCCTGTCTATGTGTGAATGGAAAAACTGCTGAGATCTTGCCAGGTTTAGAGGGGGAAAAAACTGTTCTGTCAGTGTTTTCTCCAATACAACATAACTTACTGTCTAAAGGATGGAGCTTGCACAGCTTGTCTTGTGAATTATTTCTAGTATATTGTAGAAAATATGCTACAATTGTGTCTTTTTTTTTTTTTAAAAACCTATGAGTAGGGTTGCAGTGACTCATCAACGTAATCGATTATGTATATTAGTCAATTTGCGTGGAATGCGTCAGTTCGTCAAGCTATTTATGTAACCCAATGATGGCGGCTCCGACTCCCGGGTATGCTGAAATTCAGCGTTATTACAAAAATATCGAGCCCAATCTAAAAGTGTGAAATTTTTTTAAACAGAAACCGAATAAAATGGTGTTCTGTAAAACTAAAATGTCAAACCACAGCAGCACATCTGTGCAAGAGCATTTGAAAAGAAAACATCCCAGGGCTCTCCTATGTCAGAACGACCAGACGGCAATGCAAGTATTTGGACTATTACAGTGACTTTAAAAAAAAAAAAAAAAAAAAAAAAAAAAAAAATTAAACGGCACTAAAATACAGTTCCTTTTTTTTTTTTTTTTTTTTTTACAAGCTGTAGTGGGTTCAAGGCTCAAAAGTACTCTCTACAACCGGTTACAAAGCATTTAACGCTATTTGTTGGTTATTTCGGGTGAAATAATAAATAATCATTACATTTTTTGATTAATTGGGGGTGGGGGGTTGCAGTGTGTTAATCGAATAATAATAATAAAAGACAGCAACATACAACAGATTTTTTGTATTGCATTACTTTTTGGTATTTCAAGATGCAAGGGGCAAATTTCGCAACCGCACATTGTTTTCTGTGCGCACTCAAAGCATGCACACTCACAGAGGCGCCTTTAAGATGGTGAGCGAACATGTAATCGAGCTCAGTTTTGCGACTCCTTGAGCTTGAACGTGTACATACACATAAAATTATCTCAAAATCCCCTTCTCGACAAGTATTCTTGTATACTGTCAGTTCTAAAGTCTTAAGTGAACCTAAACAGTTGAGATAACTTGTGAAAGAAATCGGATGTTTCATCATATGGGTTCTGTGCTTTTGGTCATGCATTCATACACTGTAAAAAATGACCGTGATTTTAACAGTAAAAGACTGTAAAAATGCTGCAGTGAAAAACTGTCAATTGGTTTACAGAAAGTTTCCATACTATATACGGTGAATAACTGTAATAGATCTAACGGTACATTTAATGTAATTTTACGGTAAAATACCGTTAAATTCACAGTTTTTGGAAGTGAAAAATAACAATTAATTGTAAAATTTACAGTGAAAAAACGTAAATTGACATTCCCACAATTCACTGCGTGACACTTCACATTTGATATATTTTCTTTGAAATAACTCTGTTTCTTCTTAGTTTTTCTCATTTTTTTCTAATCAGTTATGTACATTAGGGTTTTATGTTACAACTAATGTTGTTAAATTAATGTTTATTGCATTTTTAAAATTTCATGCATGTTACCATGATAGTGTTTAGTGTGTGTGTGAATGACACTGTGTGCTCCTTCTATATATTAGTATTGTCCTCCTCAGCTTGTGGAAAAGCTGCTTGTGATGAACTTTGATTCATCATGTGACTCTTACCACCACTGTGTTTGGTGACTGTCAGTGTATTATAAAGGTACAAAACAGATATTAGTACTTCATTAGGTTGGTAAATTAACATTATATCAGTTAATGAAATATGTTATTTTACCGTAAATTTAACAGATTTTTTTTTACGTTGCTACTGTATTTTTTACGGTAAAGTTCTGGCAACCACAGCTGCCGTTTTTTTACCGTAAATTTTACTGGGATTATTTTTACAGTGTACATTGGTTACATGCATTTAATGACAGCAGCCTAAAAATAACTGTCATTAACTGTCAAACAACAAAACAACTTTAACAATAGCTGCGTTCCATTCGACAGGGTCCCTGCGCAGTGTTCACTGCTCCCTACTCCCTGAGC
Organism: Megalobrama amblycephala; assembly: GCF_018812025.1. Taxonomy (NCBI): domain Eukaryota; kingdom Metazoa; phylum Chordata; class Actinopteri; order Cypriniformes; family Xenocyprididae; genus Megalobrama; species Megalobrama amblycephala. The sequence continues at coordinate 33,222,473 of NC_063045.1, forward strand.
ACAGTATATCTATATATTTATAACTATATAAATGTATTCTTAATCCATAGTTTGGGTCTTATCTCGTGCGCTTTCTTTTTCATGCGCAGCCGCATAGTAAACACTCCTGAGGTGGCTCTGCTCCATTGTAGTTCTGACTGGTGACGCAGTGCGCAATGACAGTTTGTAGGGCTGGGCGATATATCGCATGCGATTGTCACGCGCATTTCGTCAGTAAAGCCGGTTCCCTGATTACCGCTAAATCGCCATCACCTGCTTTCAAATGGAGCGGCATTTAATAGACAGAGCCGTAGTTCACTGATAAGCTACGCAATATTGCATTCATATCGCAGATGAATCGCCTTCGATAATGAACGCGATATTGCGTAGCTTGTCAGTGATCTATGGCTCTATCTATTAAATGCCGCTCCATTTGAAAGCAGGTGATGGCGATTTAGCGGTAATCAGGGAACCGGCTTTACTGACGAAATGCGCGTGACAATCGCATGCGATATATCGCCCAGCCCTAGTTCTATAGTATTTATCTCTGTTTTAATTTGTGTATTCTTTTTTTTTTACTGTCCACTTGTCTTTAATGATGTTTGAACTTTATTTGTTAGGAGTTTTTGCTATGGTATCAAAGTACTTAAAGTGTTTTTTTGTTTTTGTTTGTTTTTTTATGTTAAATGTTCAGCAAAGTTACATTTGTCTTAAAACCCCCATTTTTATTTGTATTTTATTTATTTATTTATTTATTGCTGATCCAAAAAATAATCTGATCCGTGAAGAAGACCGTAATTTGATCCGAACCGTGTGTTTTGTGATCCGTTACACCACTGGCTTTGAACGCTTTTGGAACAGAGCCTGTTCTGGTAACGTTAGCCAGAGCCTGTGACATGTTAGGAGTGTTAGGAGAGGAGGTCTGTGCTGTAGCAGATGGTTTTTGTGTGTTAGAGAGAGACAGCAGCTGCATTTCTTAGATAGCTGCATAGAAGACCGACACATGACGGAAGAGCGACGGAAGACTTCCTGTTTGTTTGGGAAAGTGTCCAGAGGAATGTGGCTTCATGTCACTCTGCATATCTTCCCATGATCCATGAGAAATCATCTCACTAGACACATTTATGGATGCAGAAAATGCAAATTTTAAGCAATTGTTTTTATTTTATATTCTTAAAAGTATCTAGGTAAGAACAATTGGGGGTGTGCCTGTGTGCAGTTTATGTTGTAGAACAAAACGTCAAAGTATTGTCAAGTTATGTTTACCACAGGCTTTATTGTACTTTATAAATTGAAAAACTCTTTAGGAAAATCTCGAGGGAACCAGTGGCGAATTAGTCACCCCATGCACTACTCGATTCACACTCCACCGACAAATGCAGACAATCACTAGATTAGAGTATGTCACTTCTTAGACATTCCACAACACAACAAATGCCAACTGAACATGTTCATTTGTGGAAAACAATCGCTGATCAACGCCAACAGGGGTAATGTACTGATCCGACAAAACCTGATAAGGTCTCTGTTGCAGTTGGTTGGCATGAGTCAACACAGTGTGGATTGGCCTTAAAACCTTTTAACTCTTTCCCCATCATTGACAGAATTTCAGACAATACATGTTTTCACTGTTGTATAGTATGGGTTGCTATTATCCATCTTCTGAAAGAATACAGAATCTCCAGATCAAAACACAGGCAAAGAAGAAGCAGAAACAAGCTGGTGTAAAAAAATGCTGGTGCTGGATGGCTTTTTAAAAAATGCTGGTGGGAAAATAATTAAAGGGATAGTTCACCCAAAAATGAAAATTCTATTATCATTTATTCACCCTTAACTTGTTCCAAACCTGTACGAGTTTCTTTCTTCTGTTGAACACAAAAGAAAATATTTTGACGAATGTTGGTAACCACTAACCAGACAGCTGACTGTAGCCATTGACTTAGTAGCTATAGTATTTTTTTTTTCCTACTATGGTAATCAATGGATACCGTCAACTGTCTGGAACACAGCTTGGTTAGACATGTGGGTTTGTCCATAATAATTGGTATAATATATATTTTGTTAAAAAAAAAAAAAAAAAAAGGGGAAAAAAAAGAAAATGTTTAGTTCCGTATATTTTGCTTTACAGTAAAATTACTTTCACTTCTACAATAATCTGCTGAGTGTCTTCTTTAAAAAGAGACCAACCTTAGGTCTGTATTCAAAAGCATTCATGAATTACAACCATTTCAGCTCAGATCTATGCTCAAAAAGGGGTGATGGTTAACAGGTTAAAGGCCTTGTCTTCACTTTGGCCTTTTGTTTTCAAATTACGACCCTGGCAGCCATTAGAGCTGCACGATTCTGAATAAATTGAGAATCTGTTTATTTGAATGAATGAAGTTTTTCATCTAAAATTTATATTCAATTTTAAGTCAGCTCTATTTCAATTACTGAAAATGATTTTTAATAGTTTTAGTTAACAATAACAGCACTACCACAGAGACACTTGTGTGTCTGAGAAAATAAATCTAAGAGTGGCTTGCTTATAGCTGTCTCTGCAAATTATGCTGGGATAGGAGAAAGGATTTTAACACTGAAAAAATGACATACTTTGGCTTTATTGTGCCTGCTTTTCTGTGGAATTGCTTCTATAAAACTGCTTGTTCTTTCTTTGTTTGCATTTTAAATTAGCTGAGTCATCACTAAAATCACCAATCTTGGGTGAAAATTTATGTGAGCTGGCTATAGCAGATATGGGTCCCCTAATCAGTGTAGGGGACAACATTATCGTTGCCACTCAACAACGGACCTTGTTATAAACATGCATGCATACATACATAGATTGACAGCATCTACACCGGACGCGACTGTTGACGCTTCGCATCGTGCCACGCTGCCACAGCTAGAGCTGTCTACACTGTGCGACAAAGCGACCGTTGAAAATCCATTTATATTTCCCCTGGGAAGTATCGCGAGTGCTTGAAGTACGTCATAAATGGAACCCCTTGACTGCCGGGCATTTGTCGTGTTGTGTCGCACCATGCCACGCCACTCCACATCCAGTGTAGATGACATCACTGATTATAATTGTCTTTTATCACGTTGCATTGTGCTGCATACATCCAGTGTATACTTGGTGTGAGTGTAGAGCCACATACTGCCCTTACTGAAATTCCGCAGTGATTATTTCGGTGTGACATGAAGGTGTGTCACTGGTTCAGCTGACCATGACTTTGTCAGAGCTGCGTGAGCTGTCTAGAACACTTATAACCTATAAATACACTGCAGTTTTGGACTGTGTGAAGTGTTTTGTGGCATTGCTAACTTCACCTATTTACACAGTACTTGACGACTACACATTATGGGTTTTACTCATTTGCTGACATTTATCTCAAGAGAACAGGGTGGCCAATGGATGGATACATTGGCTCTGATTCCATGGGTGTTCGAGCCCCTGAGCAACATATTCATAAATATGTGAATAAATACAACATATTCTCCATTCATTTTAAGTAATAAAAAGAAAGATTGCAGCTTTCAGACACGACTTTCTTCTCGTTTTTATAGTTCATTTGAGGCCATTTGTATGGCATTATTTTAATGACAAATGTCGAGAGTGCATTATTGTAATGCGAGAGTGCATCCATGTAAAGAATCTCTCCAATCACAGGCGGATTTATTTCATTCTTTCAAATACACTGTGGTCTCATGGCTCTGCTCTAGCTCAGATTTTACGTGCACGCTCAAACTTTGTCACTCGTGAATCTCTGCTTGCTCTTTCTCTAGAATTGTCTTCTCTCCTGGATTTAACGTTTCCAGAAGCTTTCAACCACCAAACTTTCATGAATGACTGATGAAATAACACGGTGTAGGCCTACCTTTAAATTGTAAAGAAATTACGGATTCACCTTTATTAGTAGTTATTTTTGAGTTAAGTTCTTATTGTAAAAAATTACTGAATTTTATTTAGTGAACCGCTATTGATCATCTGGTATAGGCTATATCACGCGACGGGAGTGCGATCGTGACAACACTCATGGATAGAATGTGCTTTTGTTTGGTTAGTAATATATTTGCAGTTTGTGCGTTTCTCTTCTCGTTAAAAGATATCTTTTGTGTATTCCATTCATCAAGTGCACCATTAAATGGAAAAACTACAGAAGTCTACTCTTCAAAAGGGGGGGTGGGGGTTTGGAGTGTGGGCACTCGCTGGCAGAAACATAAATCAGCGCCTATGGATGGATATACAATGTTTAATACATACACTACTGGTCAGAAGTTTGGAGTAATTAAGTTTTTTTTTTTAACGTTTTTGAAAGAAGTCTCTTCTTCTCACCAAGGCTGCATTTAAAAGAACTAATATTTCTGTGGTTAAAAAACAAGCCATAAATAAATGCGATAAAACATTTAATAAAAACAGATGGCCCCCTTCTTCCCCAAATCAATAAGTGCAAATGCTGTTTGTTTGCACATCAATAATAACGGCCTCACGCATGCCTAATGTACTCCTGTATGTCATTGTAATCGTCTTTACCTTCATTACAATCGTCATCCATCAAAACATTTAGTGACACTTGTTTTCTTTATCCAAATGAGAGATGTAGTTTGCGTATCGTACGTTCATGAAGCAGTTGGGTGTTTTGAGCCACCGTTCAGTCTATATTTCATACAGCGCAATGAGAAACTGCTTGAGCTGATGCAAAACATTTACAGAATGCGTACGAGAGAGTTTTAATATATATTTTTAAATGTATTTAATTTAGCTTTTTATTAATTTAATGTATTAATAATAAAATTAATGAATTATTAATATATTTAAATTACTTTTAAGTTATCTCACTGGCCCCCTGGAGAATCACTGAGGTCCCTTAGTGGGCCGCGGCCCACAGATTGAAAACCACTTTAATAGATAATACGAAGAAGAAGAAAAAACCCAAGTCACATCAATGTTCATTTTACAAGTATCATCTTTACATGATATACATTAACCTGCTCTCTCTGTGTGCCTGCTTGTGTGTAAGAGTTTGCACACTCAAAGCCAAGAATGCGAGGCAATGGTATTATGTATAAATAACTAACATAATGCTTTTCATACAAAGTGAGTATGTGGAATAATTAGTTAAGTTATCAGTAACAATGTAATATAATATACGTTTCTCAACTTTGAGAATTAAAGGTTTGTCAGTCGTCCATGATTTCAGTTTTAAAAACTTTATTAATCTGCACTCTGTGTTTTTCCAACTCCAAGTTATTGTAGTGCTAAACATAGACTAGGACTTTGCAGTAGCATTTGAACACACATTAGTCACACATTAGAGCGACACGCGCCTCTCATCAACAGTAAATACCAGCTCTCTTCTGCAAAATATCATGTCATCAGATGCTGTTTACACTAAATATGATTAAACCAGGATCAGATTACACACACTACTGCTTCTTTATTTCAGCGTTTGTTTTTTCTGCCTGTTAAGGTTATTTTATTTGTTCACATTTGCCACTATTTTCAGTGGCCAATCTTCCGGAGTATCACTACTATTCACCTCTTAATGTCATCTTTGAAACTGTGTTTTAAAGTTTTGTCTTTTTCAAACTAACCAACAGCACGTCGGTATTTGCGCTCACATTGGTTCAGGCTTTTTGAAGTCAGACTGGCTTTTATCATGATGCTGATATGGTTGTGTGATAATTCTGGTATTAGATGAAGCTATTATGTGCTTAATGTGTCCAGTAAGATTAAAGCTGTTGGATTTGTCCTGCAGATTATATGCCAACAGATGTTCAGCCTTCCTGCAAAAGTCATTAGGAGCTCAGACCTCACACACCACTGTGGGAATACAGTTTGGTGGCACTGTGGCGGCTTAAGGCCTTGACACACCAGCTGATCGTTGGCCAATATCGGGCCATCGTTGAGAGCCTTTTGGCCTAGATGTTGGCCGGTATGTCCGCAGTCATAGCTCTTCCAGTTTCCATTTCTGAATGATAAATGCAGACTACTGCCACCTGCTGGTACGGAGTTATTTCCTACCACACAGCAAAACATGCATGCTAGTTGGCTGTTTGCTGTAGTCTTCATGGTGTGTTCAAGCGAAACTTTTTGGCCCAGATGCATCACTTTCATTGCAGCTAGTTCTTTGATGCCGGTTTGGTGTGTCTGGGCCATTACTGCATGACCGTCTACTTGATAAGCATGAGCAAAAATGGAAAAATGTCTTTGCTGTTAGTCCTCTTGCTCATTCATTCAGAATATCCACAAAAATCCTTTTGTGAACCTTTAATTGAAAACTGTAAAAACGGCTATAAACAAAACATTTAAATACCCATTTATCTGGACAATAATTAAGATTTTTAAGGATGATTCAAGGATCACAGCTAGAAAAAGTGACCTGCACGCAGGTGAGCATAAACAAACCAAGTATACTTTGAGCTTTACAGTTCCACATCACCTCGTCTTTTTTGTCTACCATTACACCCCTATAAACCATTTTGTATTTATTTCCAATATTACTTTTTGAATATTTTTAAATATTTGAAAAGCAGAATAATTGTTGATTGACAAATTAAGGTACAACCAAATATAACAGGCACGATATCACCTGGTGTTGTGTAGTAATTTTTTAATAATTCGGCGCTCATTAAGCTATCCTTTACATGTGTTTTGGTTCAGTTGATACTAGGGGTGTGACGAGATCTCGTGGCACGAGATCTCGCGAGACTAATATGTGACGAGATTTCTCGTCGAGGCGACAAGTAGTCTCTTGATATTGTTGCCATGACAGAGTGTTAGGATGATTGGGAAAGAATATGCCACCTCTACGTTTACATTACGCCTCCACTGTAGTTTTGCTTTGTATTTAAATAAAAAACATTTAATTCAGTTGAATAACGGTTGCCGCCGCTCCATATTTACAGAGTTACGCGCGATCGCTAAAAGTGAAAGTAAACGCGCGCGCGCATTCAAACGCGATTTCAATACCCGCATTTTGAAAGCGGCTCCCTGATGAATGCAAATATCTCTCAATATTAAAGCTATTTTAGGCTGGGCAGTGTAGTTGTAACCATCTCTTAGCTCTGTATCAAAGAAAAAATTGGTCTTATTTGCACTTTTGAATATTGAGAGAGTGCGATTATGGTTGCACTTATTGTAAAGTGTTACCATAAAAACAAATAACAGTTTCTCTTAATCTTATTAAGCACAAACAATAAGGTTTCATTTGTTAACATTAGTTAATGCACTGTGAACTATCATGAACTAACAATGAATGACTATTTTTATTAACTAACATAAACAAAGATTAATAAATACTGTAGCAAATATATTGCTCATTATTAGTTGATGTTGGTTAATACATTAATGTTAATAAATGAGACCTTATTGTAAAGTGTTAACATTTTTATTTATACTGTTTTCATTTCTATGATCAGTTTGTGGAAAGGAGTTCAGTTAGGAGGTCAAAGGTTGTAGAAGCTCATAAATCATGTACAGTAAGGTCTGAAGAGACTGAAATACAGAAGAGAAGTCAGTCAGTTGAGTTTGTGGCAAAACCTTTTACAGTACTAGAGTATTGTTGTCTTTTACTGCATATGATAATTCATACTAAGAAAGTAGAACTGAAATGACATTCATTACGAGATGATTAGTTAAAACATTTCAAATACACCTGCAGAATATTTTTTCTAGTCATGTATTTCGCCATTGAGGATTTCTTAAAAATAGTGTGTAAAAATCTTGTCTCGTCTCATCTCGTGAACTCAATCTCGAGTCTCGTCTCGTGAGATACCCATCTCGTCACACCCCTAGTTGATACCATAAAACAGATCTGCGACACTAGACTTGTGTGCTGTGTAAATACATACTGACTTTCCACATGATTTGACTGGGCGTGTGCGACCGCTGTATGACACTCATACAAGCAATGCTGAGTGGGCCATCAGACTCTGCCCCACATACATGATATTAATATAAAGTTATCATGACAGCTGACTCCATCCTGTACTGAACCGACATGTCAGTCAGATCTGAGAGCTAAGAGAGACGCTGCAGCCTGCGAACAAAGATAAAAATGTTGTCATGGACACTTAACACTACATGGTTAAACAGTTGTTTTGAAGTCTTTGGGTGCAGGAATTGAATCGGCAGTGCATGTTAACAGTGGTCATAGAGTGTGTAGAGCTGTTTTCGCAGTGCATTGCTAACAGATCACACCTCAGGATATTTGTTGCACCGCTCGTCAACTGCATATTGAGTTAACAATCCAGCTACATGAAGGAATCAGTCATGCTATTAGTCAAATCCAGTCAAGTCAGTTTTATTTGTATAGTTCTTTTCACATTACACATTATTGAAAGTATACATTATTGCCTTATAGTCCATAGGACCTAGACTATATAAAGACATGTGGTTCTGATTCGACTGAACACTTGGAGAGCATATTTAGGTTCTGGAGTTTTTTTGTTTCTCAAAAAGTTCCAACAAGTTATTACAGTGGATTATATTGGTGCAGATAAATAGAAAATATTGTATATCTCTTTTGAATCTTCCAATTTATATTAAAACAAACAGTGCTTCCCACAGGTTTGAAATATACTTGCGGTGGTAGCCGGGCGAAAAATCCTCCTATTACCCACGGCACAAAAATGGTCTACTACATGTGGCAAACAAATAATGTGTGATTTTTAACAGTATTTTTATTTATTGAAATTATTTTTAATTACATAACATATTACATTTAATTACATACTAATATTATGCATTGTAAATTATGCAAAATTACAGCATTTAAATGGTTTACATTTTCCTATGTTCTCCTTGCTGTCATATAGTGTCTCTATCAGTGAATGGGACACAGATTTTACTAGTAAAATTTATAAAATGAATAATATATGTGTCAAATAATGTTCTTAGTGTTTTTTTTCCTGTGGGGGAGACTACAATAATTTACTATAAATTAAATGAAAATCATATTAAATACAATTTATAGTGTAACCAAAATACCAATAATGCCCAAAAGAAAAAGACAAAACTTAGCGTGTGACTTTTAATTATAAACAATCCCGAAATACACAGGTAATCTTATTTTGAAATGTCTGTACTATTGCAGGTCCTTACAATCGTCTAAAACATTTTATATAAAGGCCATAAAGTAGACATTTTAATAATTCATCAACTTGAGTTCATTAGCAATCGCTTTGCATAAATCTGCGCTTTTCATTAATTGAGAATCACTTTGAAGTAGTCTGAAGCGTTGTCGCGTGAGCTTGTAGGACTCGCAACAGCGCCCCCTTGTGACTTTGCAAAATGCAGCGCCCGTTTGAATGTTAGTGGGAGTAAACAGTTCTGACGCACACATAACGAGCAGGTACGAAACGACTAGTTAATCGATCGCGGATGGTTTCATTATCTTGCGCGGATATAAAAGTATAAGAGGATAAAAATAATAAAAGCAAAAATGTGTCTCCGAATATACTTGGGCGGCCGTTATTATATGTGGGCGGCCCGCCCAAGTAAAGTCTATGTGTGGGAAGCACTGAACAAATATGCCTACATATTGAGAAAAATTATCTTCAAACATCTTAAAAATCTTTATCAATGCTAGTCCTAGTGTCAGTTGATCAGACACTGTAGTTCGCATGCAGTAAAGACATTTTTCTGAGCTTAAGGGGGATGAACTCAAACTCTGAATGTAAGGATTTGTCAGTTGTTGAAACTGTTGAAATGCTCCAGCAACTTAAATGTCAAAATCAAACTGTTACAAACACAAGGCATTTCTGAATAATGACCCCTCATGAACCCTGCTGAATATTGACCGGCCTACTACATGTTTAGTTCTAACCTTCACTTCCACATGATTAAAGTTATTGATTTGCAGTCATTTTTGATTAAACGCAGTGCATGACATGCATTTGTTTTGCGCTCTATGCGGCATTACAGTGTTGCCTGTGAGAATGTCTGAGCAGTTCTCTTTTGTTTAAGTGTTGTGGTTTTTCCACAGTTGTTGATGTACCATAAAATGTGTGACAACAGAGCCAGGAGGAGTTTGGGAGTGCTGTTGAAAGCGCTGTGGTTAAGTGACTATGCTGGGCTAGATCATAGATCAAGTGCTCTGAGAGGGACTGTCCACTCTGGGTGTGGAAGTCATGAAGAAATGCTTCCAACAAGGGGAAAAAATGACACAGGCTGAATCATGGGGAAACTCCTATTTCTCAATCTCTTGTGTTTTTTTTTAATGTTTCCTTTAAGTCCTTGAATGGTTAATTGCTTTATGATGTGGGAAATGTGCCATTCAACTAGTGATGTCTGTTAAAGTGATCCAGTCACAGAGAAGTCATTGAGATTTGTTTGGATTCAGTGATTCAAATATTAACACTGGCAATATGGATCCTACTGTACAGTGAAGAGAGCCTGTGTTTGTGTGTGCGCTTATGTACATGGCCATATAGACAAGAATACGTGTGTGTGTGGACAAATGCCCACGTTTGATAAAAACTTTGACAAACAACGACAAAGTTACAGTAGACATTAATAGCCAGAGAATAATTTTGGAAAACACATTTGCTGTGTCTACTGCAGTATAAATTGTAAAGAAATGTCTAGCGGGTGATGCGTTTGAACAGTTATATACTGCCATACCACCTAGACCTAGTTATACTGAGGTCATATGAGGTCATGTGAGTGTTTGCGTGTCATTTAAGATTCAAGCAGGTCTGTGAGGTGAATCGGTGAGAACAACACCTGACCTTCCTGAAGATCTTTCCCATCTTTGCACTTGCTCAGCTGCAGTTCTTGAGCAGCAGGAAGCATGTGTGCGTCTGTCTGTGACTGAGGTCACGTTCACTAAAGCAATCAGACGAATTGAATTACAGGAGCTGTGACTGATCTGGTGCTCTGCATTGTCTGCTGTCACATCAAAAGATATGGGCTGGGCCTTAGTTTGTAGCACTACACATCATAACTTTACCTAACTTGGGGTAGGGGTAAGTAAAACCAAAAGTATGTCTCAGAATTCTGTCACACCACAAAAACGCTCATGCATTCTGGAGCGTGAGAAAGGAAACATCAAACAATACCTGTATGTGTTTTACACTAGTGCTGCACGACACAAGCCAGTCAGAAATTGATCAAAACTGATCAGTTTATACTTTACTTTGTAGTATACTATGGGTTCAAATGTACTATAAGTGGCATCTAAATAAATTTTTTAAATACAGAGATAGTATATTAAAAGCACATTTTAGTTCATATTTAATGCTGTCTCAAAATAGCACAGTTGAGTACACTTAGATGTTCTTAAGATGATCTTAAGAAGTACTAAAGATGAATTTTTAGTATATTAAGTACAAAATTAGTGCACGAAAATAGAGCACTTTAAGTATATTATAGAAATGTACTTTTTTTCACCTGGGTAAACACGGGTGTTCAAATGCTTGTGTGATGCGCGAAAACAACATGAGTGTGTAAATGTAGAATTTAAATTTTTGGATGAACTAACCATTTACAGTTTGGGAATAGTCATTTTGACATATGCTTTTGTGCAATTAGACCTGTGATTGATTGCATTGATCATCTGAAGTGCCTAAGAGCTGTGCTTTGCTTTCTGCCATCTCGGTCTCAATTGAAGTTGAGTGTGTTACAACAATGAGCCAAAACTCAGCGTACACTTGCCTCACAGACATGAGAAATATATCTATAGAAATTTTGAAATGTCTAAACGAACCTATTCAGTTGGAAAATAAATATTCTAGGGCTGCACAACGATTAATCGCGATTAATCGTTTGCAAAATAAAAGTCTTTGTTACGTAATATGTGTGTGTTCTGTGTATAATAATTAGGTATATATAAATACATGCACATACATGTATATATTTAAGAAAAAAATTATATTTATATATAAAATATTTATGTTTATATGTAATATAAAATATATATAAATATGTATATTTATTTATACATGTATATATTTCTTAAATTTATACATGTATGTGTGTGTGTATTTATATATACATAATTATTATACACAGAACACACACATATATTACGTAACACAGACCTTTATTTTGCAAACGATTAATCACGATTAATCGTTGTGCAGCCCTAAAATATTCCCAGATTGTCATTCGTATGAAACGTGCATATAGGTGCATCAACTACTGCGGATATGACTAGTCAGCATCGTCAACTTCATCTCTGCAGCCGAAACACACAAAACACTAGTTTATCAATAAACTAAGATGTTTAGAAAGTCTCCTTCTGTTTTTTCATGCATTTGCTGGTGTGCCACTGCAAGCTTTATGTGTGTAAGAAAATAAAGAAAATAAAAGACTGTCAGCCATAAATATTAGCATTGTAACTTTACCATTTTACTGTAAAATAAAATGATTTTACCATTATTTTCTTACTCTTTTTTTTTTTTTTTTTTTTTTTTTTTTTTTTTTTACTTTTACAGTGTAATATTATAATAATAAAATTGTGTCATTTTATTTAGTAATATAACAACAACAACTAGGGATGTGCAGCAGCGACCGAGTACTCGAGTACTTGACCGTGACAGCGATGATCGATCATGTAAACGATGATCGAAATGTATTTTTTCTTTTTTTTCTCCTGATTGGTTATAGGGCGGCGCCCTGAGCTCCGATTGTTTAGCTTTCCACAGTGTGCGTCAAAAGACGCGAGAAGAGAGAGAACGGCCTCAAAGTCACATAGTGATGTCTAGTTTCACTTTGGCAAGATAGATGAAAATATAATTCAATGCAAGCTGTGCAGCGCCAGGCTTTTATCTTGTGCTGTTTTCATACTGTAAAATAACATTTTGGTTATTGCTGAAATATTAGTGACACTTTTTAAAGGACAATCAGAGTTACACAGTACTCGATTAACTGTTTTTGAAACCATGATCGAAATGAAAAATTGCCAACAATGCCCATCCCTAACAACAACATTAATTATTACATTGTTGTTACTATTTTATAGTGGTATTGATGTCGCAAATTGCAAATACAATTTTTATCAGAAAAGTCATAATTTGGTGCAGCCCTATTAAACTAGACTAGTTCCTGTTATGTTACCAAAGGGATTTTGTGCGAACTTGATGTGAGTTTGTGTAATTAATTTGAACCGTACAACAGATGTTGATTAGGAAGTTACTTACGGGTTTTAATATCAGATATAAGAGTTTATGTAAACCGTTTTGTGCTTTTGCATCTCCGTAGCGGAAGTGAAGTTGTAATTGCAGCTTTGGTCAGGAACTTCCTCATCTGGGTCTGTCTAAACAGGGAGGGTTCAGCAACAGGAAGGAACATCATGAGCACAATTAATCTCAAGCCAAGAAGTAACTCTGACCACTGCTATGAGACTTTTGTTGGAAATTGGTTGAATTGAAGAAAGAGACATATAGTAAATGTACTTTGTATATGTATGAAGTTATCTTAGAGTTATAAAAAATTAGAGTGCAGAAATAGTAATAGACAGATGAATGCGAGTCAAACCCACGACGTTTAATAAGTCAGTGCATTTGTTTTCTCTGCACAATGTATCTGAACTCATCCATGTTTGCTTGTGATTTGTATTCCATGCATTTCCATGAACTAAACAATCCCTCCCTTCCTGAGCTCAGCTGTAATTGCACAGGATGCAGCACTCCTGGAGTGCGTGCGTGTGTGCGTGCGTGCGTGTGTGTGTGTGTGTGTGTGTGTGCGCGTGTGTGTGTGTGTGTGTGTGTGTGTGTGTGTGTGTGTGAGAGAGTGTGAGTGAGTGTGTGTGTGTACGAGTGTGTGTGAGCACATGCTCCTCTGTGCCTGCAGACAGCCGAAATTCCCTTTTATGGCAGTGAAGAGCCTCTCAAACAGGAAATGACATCACTGCATGCTGGGCTAGAGGCGGGAGTTGCTACTACTGCGCTGCATTCCACACTGTGAGACGCCACATGCTGGGATCCAAACAAGAACTTTTAAAACGCCTGTTATTGCGATTGATTGAGATCTGTGCTAAAAATGAATGAAGACTAATGAGCGATAAACCATGACAAGTGGTGCGAATGAGGGGAGGATGAAAATGGCCAGCGTGTTTGTTGTTCTCCAGGAGGATTTTTGTGTGATTTGTCTGGTTCCAGACGTCAATAGGACACACGTCTGGTGTGCGTCTAAATTAAACAAGGGATGTCTGTCAGCCTTTACTCAGACGTGAGTCAACGATCAGATTCACAGCCGCTCAAGACTTGTTCGGTTCATTTAGGAAATGACCTGTTGGGAATATTCACCACAGAAACATCACAGCTTGGCTCTGGTCTCCATATTGTGCAATGAATGAGTTGTTCAACATCTGATAAAGTCAGCTTGAAAAAGCACTAACAACCCAGTTTACTGCTGAAATTTGACTTATTTAACATCCTGTTTCCCTCAAAAATGAGACTGAGGTTTTGAATATGTTCACAAGAAAAGCATAGTAGGTTTCCTAGGGCTAATGTGTAAAATTAATTATAAAAATTATTAAATTGACATAATTATTCATGACCACCTATTTTACAGAATTAGTGTTTAAAGATATTTTGATATTTTGTTTAATATTCCTTTTAAAAGATGAAGTTTTAAAAAACTATTCTTATTAATTTGAGAAGTACATTCTGCTGTACAATAGTAATATATTTCTGTCACAATTTCTTCGAGTTAAACTGATTTATTTTGGGAGATTGTACTGAAGAGCTTTGAGTTTCTGGTGTGTTTCTGACAATAGTTTATCAAATGAAGTGCTGAAATGCTGGTGAAGTGACTTAGAGCAACTCTGTAGAAGAAGTTTGTGTGTTCATGTCCTCAATATAGTCAGACGGCAGATGCTGAATCAGGGTTTTTCCTGGGTTAAAAATGGTATTTGGTGGTGGCAGACGAACATAGTCACCCATGTGAACTGCGAGACCAGTACTGACAGTAAATCCAAAATAAAAGCAGAGAAACCATTTGTTATATTAACGTATCCTATTTATTCGTGAAATAAAAAATAATCACTGTCAGGACAAATATAGTGCTTAGAACTATTTTTTATATTTAAAAATCTGTAAATTTTTATGTAAAAAGTCACTGAGTGACTGATTTGAAAAGTTAGTAAAAAAATGAACAACAAATTACCACATAGAAAATGTGTCAGGTCTAGTATTTTGCATTTACACTGTAAGACTTCTTATGCTGCGTTCACACCAGACGCGACTTGTGCGAATAAATCGCGCTATTCGCGCTTAGTTGGACGCTTGAACATTTTGAGTTTACTTGCTTCATTCGCGCGTGACATTCGCTTCATTCGCGCGTAAAAATCCCTTCACAACAGACGCAAATTCGCGTCATGAGAGGGGCTCTCCTGCTCCTTTATGTGTCCCAGACTCTCCCACTGCTTTCTGCACACTTCCTCTGAATAAATACAACTTGTCAGTGGGGAAATAATTGTAAATTACAGCGGATAAGCTCAATTGGTCGTCTTTAGTTGGCTTGTAGTCTTAATATATATATATATATATATATATATAATATATATATATATATATATATATATATATATATATATATATATATATATATATATATATATATATATATATATATATATATATATATATATATATATATATATATATATATGATATAAAGCTCAAATTGAGTAAAGACCGTTTTTTACAACTTATCAGATTGTCCGACCTCCTCACTCACTTTCTTTCAAACACGATCCTTTTTATTTCTGTTTCTATAAATGTACGATGATTTTGTCCTCCATTGTTGTTTCGAATTTCTGCCTCAGCTCGCTACGTCACGTCACTACTAGAGCAAGCTCCTGATTGGTTAACGCGGCGCGGAAATTCGCCAAAGTTCAGATTTTTCAACTTGCGCAATTCGCGCGAATCGCGTCATTCGCGCCGCTTCATTCGCGCGAATTGCGCCGCAGGATGTCAATTCGCGTCTTTGCATTGACTTAACATGTAAATCACTCGCGCTTACCGCTTCATTCGCGTCCGGTGTGAACGCACCATTACACAGATCATTTAACATGCAGTATCAGATTGTTTTGTTCCGTCCATTGCTATGGTGCTCACTGTGAATCGGACTCAATCGCACATTTAAATATGGAGGTCAATCCAGAAACTTTGCACTGTGTGAAAAATGTTATGCAGAAAGTGAGCAAAGATCACTGCCATTATAATTATCACTGAAGCTGTCAATAACAGCGTGAGGTACACAAAGCTGCACTCTTGCGAAATCTCCCATTATAATCAGTGAAGCTGTGCATCTATTGACATTGTGTTTGTACTTGCTTGTAACTGTTGGTTATGGTGAAAGGATTTGCAAGAGTGCAGAACTCACACTGAACAAAAACCCCAGTGTTTTGAGTGGATTCCTACTAACTTAAATGTATCCGATTTTGAGTATGAGACATGCAGAACATGCAGACTTCAGATTTCAATAGTATTCTTTTTACACTTAAATATTCACAGACCTGCCCTACTTTTAATTTATTAATAAAAATTTTGCCAAATTCCATGACATTCCATGTTACACAATCAATACCGTTTTCATTACTGGATTTCACATTTCCAACTGTTTACCACATCACGAATATCATAGGGCCCTAAATATTGTTTTTTCCATTTCCTGAAGTTATTACTTGCATTAAACCAGTATGCTGTGGTGTGTTTGATAAAAATCTGAGCAGGTTACTAATCACCCTTTGCCTCTGTGGGCTTTATGGTTGGATTGAGTCAACATTACTTCCTCCAAATAGACAATGGCCACATGGCCCATTTATTGGCTAATCAGAGCTAGTGTGAGTGTGGATAGATCTCTTGAGCTCTGACGGCAGCCATCAACAGCTATCTCAGTCACGGGACTGATTATCTTGTCAGACTCTTGAGTGAGCTTTCAGACAGGTGAGAACTTGTCTTGTATCCTTAAAGACTCACAGTGTGTCAGTGTTAACTCTCTCAAGGGTCTGTTTTTATGAATGTTGGTCAACAGCTGTTTCAGGGACACATACCTTCAGGCCAATACTTAACATCATCACAATTAACATGCCTTCCCAGCTTTTGTGTCTGAAGGAGACCCTCTCTCCCCATCAGTGATCGCAAGCACTGGAATCTTTGAAGACAAATCATTCAATAATTGTTGACATATTGATCAATGCAAGTCAGTTCCGGAGACCCAATTACAGGATTTTTTTTTTTTGCTGGATTCTAGGACACAGCAGCATTCATTGGAAATGAGCAAGCAGACATGGTTGAGACAGAAGCTCTAAATGAAAGAATCGGTGAATGCCAAATCCCACCTTCAGACCTCGAGCCCTTAATCAACCATATTATATAAATGACAAGCAGAATGGGAAGAATATCAAAATAATAAATTATATAAAATAAATCCTGTGGTGGGAAAAATATGTTTCTACACTTTTAGATCCACACATGACTAAGCTGTATATTAAGGTGTCGTTTAGGCCATACTAAACTGACTCATGGGCATTTATTGAAGAACCACCAAAATGTCAACATTGTAGCACTAACTTGTGTTTTTGGTTTGCTCAGTTTTTGATTTAATGAGAAATCTTTTTTTTTTTTTTTAAGGACATATTTTGTAAGATGGACCCAGAAAAAACGTTTAAAACATTTAAAGAATCTTGTATAGAGTTTTATATACATAATTATGTAGTCTTTTTTTTTTTTCCTAAGTTGAATTTTATAAAATTTATTTTATTGTTGGTTCAATATTGAATCTGTATCTGCAATGTAATAGCCTGTGAAGCAGATATGGTAATAAATATAAATTTTCACACTGCACTTAACCCCGGGTTATCAACGTTCTAAAATCAGCTTTTAACCCCAGATAAATAAACAGTTCACACTTGTAATTTAGAAGCAGGGTTAACATCGCTTTTTAACTGAGGTTATCAGGGCTCTACACTGCATGCGACTATATGCGACTGTGAAAAAATATTTGGGCGCATCGGTGCGATTGACCCGATTGATTCTCATGAATAGATCTATAATACAATCGGAGTAAAAAGTACAACTCCCAAAATGCATCTATACTGAACAACGGTTATGTTTCATACTGAAATCGGCTGCTTTTCATACCTTCTTTCAAAGACATTGCTTCTGTCAGCAGAGCAAGTTCAAAAGACGTGCGCAACGGACAACACTTCAAAGATTGTTTAAATAGGAAATAGGTAATGCACAGTTACCAGACCATCTCATGCTGCTGCTGTTTCAGCCAAATTAACTGGAAATATTACGTTTGGATTATCATAAGCAAGGTCGGAAATTAATGGGGGCTTGGGGGGCAAAAATGCCTCCCAAATTAATTTAAAAAAACACTGTTATGACTGCCCGTTTCACTTTTGAAGGAGCAGTAATTCGGAGGCGGCAATTGCTTGAATGGTGGGTTCATTGTTATTCTTAATGAAAAACACAACAACAAAACAGTACAATGACAAACTCTCTTAAATATTCGCTTTTACATTTCACTTTGCAACCAAATCTTCATCCATTGTTTTGTCATTCAGAAAAGTGAGGCAAAATGGTCGAAGTGAGGTGAAATCTGACTCCTGCTGAGTGCTGAATTGAGCAGACGCGTTCAGTTTTTAACTGTATCTGTTCTCTAACTGAACTAAATGATTTTTATTACTATTAAAAATATCAAAACAACGGTGGGCGATGGTGCCGCAGTCACGGTGGGCAAGTGATGTGGGTGTGGGCATTGTTCGTGTGGGTCTCCCTGGGTAGAAATCGTGTTCCAGGGGAGGAGAAATGGGAACATGGAGGCACTGCGATGCAACCGCAAAGGGCACTTTCAACCCCCCCCGTGCACACCACTGTTCTGTGCCACTTGTGCAGTGCAAAGATGGATTTTTTTTTTGATGATTTCTTTTGATTGGTAACAGTCTGATTGAGTCTTATTGTTCTAACTGAATTTAACATTTAAAAACAAATTTTCTATTTTAATTTAAGAAATTGGCAAAATATGATGCATACATTTAATAAGATTAGAAAAAGTTGCTCTTATAATGGTAAAAATCCCCCTGGAAATTAATTTTAAAGGGGCAAATATCACCCTGTAATAGGAAAGTTAATGTATGTTATTGATCAGAAAGTGCTCCTTAATTTTTGACTGTGCTCCTAAAATTTTTTTTAAAGTTAGCGTAGAGCCCTGGTTATGAAACCCTGCTCCAGAGCATAATGTACTACAAGTGTTAACTAAATACATTTTTTAAATGTTTAAGCCGGGGACACACTTAATGATTTTAAGGCCGATTATGAATGTAATTTGATACTTACGACTGATCATGCCCAAACACGTCCAGTCAGAGCCAGTTGTGTTCAGTCGGTGTTTACAGTTGGTGTTTAAATACCGTGTGTAAGTATTTAAATCTGCTTCAGTTGAAGGAAACAGTCTTTGTGTGTTGAGCTCAGTCTTAGAATGTTTTAGCTAGTTGTTAAGTGTGTCCCCGGCTTTTACCCGGGATTTAGAATGACCCAGAGTTAACAATTTCAAGTGTGAAAAGCCCATAGTGTCTGACTTAAGATTATCCTGTTCTTCGTTGTGTACCTCAGCCAAGAGCTGCCCACTCAGACAGGAAGAGACTGACATTTAAAGTAACCAACTATAGTTCACCTTTTACAGGATGTTTTGGTCAGATAAATCTGAAATTGTGAGAACAAAGTGGAATAAATCATTGTGCTCGTCATTACTTTAAAAATTCATTGCATATCTTTCAAAGATTCAGTGTCATGACCTTGAGATTACAATCTTTGTCAACTGGTTCTTGTAAACAGCACTTCCTCTCGCCATGTTTGAGTCTGTATGCATCAGATGTGGTTTGTGACTCCAGATCCTTCAAGAAATGCTTTTTTCTGCATGACCCAACTGTATAGTAAATTAAATTAAATCATAAAAACAACACCAAGATGGGAAGTTCACACCTGGCATCAACCCAATGTCGATACTTATTCTGCAGTGGCAGGTAATTCTGCATTATCTAGCAGTCACAGTGGCAAGCAACCTGTGACATGTTTTTGTCAGTGCCTAGTAACAAGGACACAACAGCTTGAAGAACGGACTAAAGAAAAGCTGCTGAGGCATGCATCTATTTGGATGTTCAGTCTCTGCTATTTACACCCTCACAGCGCAAATGCTTTTCATAGTACGTGTGCATGCTAGGTATTTTCACACTTGTTTTTGGGGCCTCAAGCATATATCTGAATGTTAAAAATAAACTCAGAATTTTGTCTTCCTCTCTTCTTTTTCTTCAAAAAAGGAAAAATAAATTCAAGTGAATTTAAAAAGGTCTGAGTTGAGTTTTCATAAAATCTAGGAAATGTATGTGATCTATGACCATTATAAAGCGCATGCAAAATTTTTGCACATTAAAAAATAAATTCGACCTCACGTTGTGTCAATCACGTTTACACACTGCCTCCGAAACTTTCGTCCGTCAAAAAAATATTCGGATCAGGTTCGATTTTCTGCGTTTTTTGCATCCGTGGCATGCATTTTGAGAGACGTTTTGACAATTCAGAGCCACCGTACGCAAACACAAAAATCCAGAATGCCATCTGACAAGTTGATCCACGTCTTCTACAGCACAAAACAGCAGCACTGAATGACACACAATGTGCGGAATACAAAGATACAGAATATAAAGACAGATTTTGCCAGTAGCAAAGCATCAAATTGAGCCACTGACGTCCTGAAGTAAACTTTGAAACGCTCGGATAATCACGCAGCTCCTTGATGAGGTGAACTCTCCTTTCTCTTTATGCAATCTCAGGATTGGATGGACTCAATATTTCCTCTTTCTTTTTCTCTTTTTAAGAAGAGAGGAGACAACTATATCGTGCTCACTGCTTGAAGACTTCATTTTGTATTGTATTAATGCAACACATTAATTTTTACACATCGGACTCAGTGTGCAAGGTCTCTGTGCGTGACGATTTTTTAGGATTACGAATACGAAAAAACGCATGCGAAAATTTCGAACTCAGTGTGCAAAGGCCTTAACTCTGAGAATAAGGAAGTTCACAGCACAACAATAACTATAATGGCACAGAGGAACAATATCGTCTGAATCACTTTCAGAACTATTTTTTCCAGCTGATGAATGATAAAAACATTGACAGCCAATCATAATCCATCCTGCTTTAAAGAGCTTGAGCATGGTTGTACCCTGTACGTCTAATAAACAGAACTTGGTGTGGATATTAATGTAGTTATCATTTTAGTTATACCATTCTTTGCGTGAATGTGCCTCAGATCTGACCCCAAAAGCCTCATTGTCATCCATGTAAAATTAAATATGGTGTATACTATACTATACTATATAGATAATTGTGTCTATTTGTATGATTTCATATGCATAAGTTATTTCATCCATTCTCCAAACCGCTTGTCCTCTGGAGGATTGTGGGGACACTGGAGCCTATCCCAGTGTCTCAGGCTGATAGCTCAAGGCTATCTATCACAGGGTTGAGTTATTTTAGATCATTTAAAAAGTGACTGGTAAATTTTTGCATTTACTCTAATTGTGAAATACGTGGCAGTCCAGCTCAGAAATGAGTTATTTTAGTGTTCTGCCGAGTGTTCATTGTGGCTGTTATCAGTGGTGAAGAGTGACAATGCTAAAATGTTCTTCGTCCACATCAGTCTATCGCTTTTCCACAGCTGTTTCTGGTTTGAAATGAGCAAATACTTCACTACTGATCTTTGTACACACACATCACTATTTATGAATTAGAAGAGTAAAATACTACATTTTGGGATGAACATGGTCATTTAATATGAACATTCACAACACTACAGTAAGCATATGCTGTATTGATTCTGCATGTACTGTATAACCGCTTGCCTCACTCCTGCAAAAGTTCTTCTAGCATTAATCATCTATTCAAGGATTATATTAACATATTTGTTAACTCTTGAAATTATTTGTGCATGACCTAATTAGTATTCTATTCATAATCTGTTTGCTGGCATCACAACCATGATGTCTGTGTGTCCCAAGCTTACGCTGTAGTTTTGACATAAACTAAACCAAAAATGAAATCATTAATCATAATTGTTTATATTTTTATATATAATATAATATAATATAATATATAGATATATATATTTAATAGTCAGTTGAAATTTTATAACCATACCAGCTTTAGATGTGATGTGCATGCTATTAAAAGGCGGTGTGGACAGAGTATGTATATGAAGCAAGAAAACAACTGTGCTGTTGTAATTGCTTTGCATCGCCTGCATGCACGATGCAGGGTTCAACCTGGCTTATATAAATGTATATTTTTACTCACTCATTGAGAAGTGTATTTGTTTCCTGTCGCATTTCAGCTTGCCTTGTCACCGACTCAGTTCTGAGTCTAGCACAGCATGTTCTTCTGCACTTGTGTTTCACACATCTCTTGCTGCACTTTCACAAAGTGTGGAAACACAACTGTTGCAGTTTGTAACTATAGCTCAGTGGGTGATGGGTGTGTGGGACTGTGCATTCTTCAGTTGGGTCAAGGTCACGGACTTAAGTACGGACTCTCTCTGAGCATCACAGAAGCATAAAATACACTATACCACAACTTTACAGTATGGCTGTGCAATATGGACAAAAAATACTGATCAATATTGCGATTTCAATATTTCCTTACATAAAACAAGAAATGCAGAGAGTGTTACTAGGATAAAAAAAAAAGTATCCCAGTGCTCTCTGGATAAGGGATAGTTAAACTCGTTAAGAAACATGTAAGACCAAGGCACTCAAGGATTAAGAAAATGTAAAAAGCCTTTATTTACTCATGGCTTTGTATATATTTTTAAAAACAATCAATCACATACAACCGCACACCAACGTGTTGCATCACCATTCCCTTACATACTTGTCTGTATCATTTTTTTGGAAGCCAGCTTTATTTTGTTCACCTGGTTTGGTATGTGCCATTGTTTTTCTGTGTAAACGTGCTAGACGCACGTAGCTGGTTTTCCATCCAAACATGAAGCAAATCTTTTCAAAGTTCGCAAAAAAAGAAAAAAACGAATTGCGAATTAGATGCGTTTCCATCAAGTTGTGATGGTGGTATTGGTAACCTAGTAACCAACAGTAAATAAAACACCATCAGCAGAAACAGCCGATTAGTCACGTTGGTTTAATGTTCGCTACGTCAGAATTTATTCATCAAATGCGTTTCCAGCTCCCATTATTTGCATTAACTCTTTTTCGCACAAGTCAAAAACCACCTCAACGTTTTTGCAAATTAAGCGATTTTCTTTAAAAATTTGTCATTTCCATCACTTGTTTCTGATACGATACTTCAAAATGCGCAAAAAACAAGGTGACTAATGATAGTTTGACAGGTCTTGCAGATTACCTGGCTCTGACACACCATCCTTCCTGTATCCTAAATATTTCCAAACCACAGATGGTTTTTTTTGTTTGTTTGTTTTTTGGCCAAGTCCTTATCCTGCCCTGAATTCACCTTCCCTGTTTCTGTGCTTTCTTCCATGTCGTAGCAGTGAACCCGCTCTGTTCTGTTCTTGTGCTAGATTTAGGCGCGCTGCATTCATACTACACACTGAGGGGGCTGGCAGGAAAATGCTTTTCATGCATGCTTACTACGATTTCGATTAATAGCACAGCCCTACTTCACAGCTCACTCAACATTTTGGGCCAGTGCTTTTGTCCACTTGTTTTTTTTCTTCTAGTGATGTTTCTAGTGATGGCTGACTGAAATACACAGTATATTACCCCATCTGTTAATTTTTTCTATAAAATTAACCCACATCTGCTCTTTCTTAATATCATTAAAGGATAAATGGAATAAATACAATAAACAAAATGTAAATAGAATAGAGTACAGCTCAGACTGGCCATTACATGCACGCAGAGGGATCTTCATTAATAGAGTTCCCTGTTCAGCTGTTTCATTTCCTTCTGTCCAGACACACGCATGCTGTTCCTGAAGCTGAACTGCAAGTTTACAACAAACTTTTTTAAATCGTAAAATTAACCGTAATGTAACTCATTTGAAGATGATTTTATTAGGAATGTTGTCAGGCTTACTGTAAAACTCGATAAGTTATGGTAACTCGAACCGTTTGAGGAAACCGATTGCCTTAAGACATTTAAGTTTTAAAACCAATAAGTATGAGTACTGTAAACTCATACATTAAGTTAAATTCATTTACTGTTGGTTTAGTCAATCATTAGAGAAAACTCAATTTAAAGATTTTAAGTTTGTTCCACTCATTCAGCTTGAACAAATCTAAGTCTTAACAACTATCTAGCTACTTAAAGGTGCAATGTGTAAAATTTAGGAGGATCTATTGACAGAAATGCAATATGGTATACATAACTATGTTTTGAGTGGTGTATAAAGACCTTACATAACTGTTATATATTTATTACCTTAGAACAGTGGTCTCAAACTGCCGGCCCGCAGGCCATTTACGGCCGCCCTCCCCCTCTACCCGGCCCGCAACTGATCTCAAAAATAAAACAGAATTCTCTAGTTGCTACCTGTCTGATATGCAAAGAAAAAGTCGCCGTTCTATGGGGGCATTCACATATCACGTCACATAAGCGACCGCGCCGCATTCTCCTTCTTTCCAATGCGCTTTAGCTCCAGTGGCGTCTGTTGTTGCTATGCAACCATGAGCCGCTCTCTCAACGCTCTCTCAGTCACTTCTATTATGAGCGTGCTTGCCTAAATTACAGTAAAAGCACTCGACTTTAAGTCACGAGCGCCGATTGAAACCATTAAACGTTACCGATGCTCAAACAGCATCTTGGACAAATGTGTCTCAGCTGTGTGAGCACAAGCGCTGCCAGGTGTCTGTCAAGAAACAGGAGAGAGTACAAATGTATTCAGGGATTGTATTTGTTCGGTACAGTGTTGTTCAGTGCAAGATTTTAATGTTATTTAAGCTAACCTAAAGTAAGGGAAAATACTTCCACTAGACGTTAAAAACTAATAATGTATGTAACAATGAGAGATTTTTGCTTTTTGGCAAAATAAAGTTGATATATATATATATATATATATATATATATATATATATATATATATATATATATATATATATATATATATATATATATATATATATATATATATATATATATATATATATATATATATATATATATAGCTCCAGTTTTTTGTTTATTTCTGGCCCCTCCACACCACAAGTGTTGCTGGTTTTGTTCCTAAATTACTAATTTTTTTATTCCATGCACCTTGTTGGATGTGAGAAGTCGCACCAGACTATTGCAATTAGTAGTATTCTAGTAGTATATTAGTAGTATTATATTAGTAATAGTATTATATAATTATATTACACTCTGTAACAATGAGAGAGACACTGCTGTTTACATTTAGTATGGTAAATAAAATATTTATAGTATAGGTATAAAAATATTTTAGTATGAAATTTGAAGTAAATGAGAAATAATGCAAAGGAAAGTACATTTTCTGAAATGTTGCACTTTCTTGTGCTTGAATGTTAATATGGCCCTCCTATGAGGTGTCAATCACAGAAACGACCCTCCGCCAATTTGAGTTTGAGACCCCTGCCTTAGAACGAGCCATTTCTATCTAAATACACCGCGGGTCCCCCCTGCATGTCAAGTTGTCATTTTGATGATGGGGTGAGCACGGTGCTGAGCCGTCGGTTGCAATTTGCAACCTCACTGCTAGATGCTGCTAAAATTTACATACTGCGCCTTTAAATGGTTTGAGAAAACTGATTATATAAGTTCAAGTTCATCAAACTCAAAGTAATAAAGTTACATAAGCAAAAACTAACATTGCTACAAAACAAAAAGACAGAACAGGAGCACTGCTCCTGTTATATATTTTATATATATATATATATATATATATATATAAAATTACATTACTGTGGGATATGAAAGAACTAAATTTACAGTACAAATTTTTATGTTTTTACATTACTTTTTCCTTTTTTTTTTTTTTTTTCTTTCTTTTTTTTTTGGTCAATGGACACATGCAGCTACTTCCCTTTTCTTTGTCTTTGCTGCTGATTACCAGAAAAGTTTGGTTTTATCAGTGTCATTTTATCATTACCGACATAAGATAGTGCTTGTGTAACATCCACCCACTTTGACAAGAAATTCTGACAAGGAGTGAGTTTTGGACAGGAATATATGGTTGTCCAGTGAATAGCTGATAAGGGAGTGTTTGAGAAACTTTTTGGAAAAGTGTTCATTTTTGCAATTTCTTTTGGTGACTGTAGTGCAATGAAAAATATGCATGTCACCAACCAGTTGAGTAGTTATTTAGATAACCTAGCCATGTTTTGCACATCCCTAGTGGCATTATGTTGGGGGTATGTTGTTATATTAGAATTATGCTGTTTCCTTCCTTTACAAGACCTTGTTTTGGTAGGAGTGTTACGCTGAACTATGAGGGGAATGCTGTAAATATGTGAAAAAAGTGTCCATCCTCAACTCCTCCCCAACACACAGAGACACAGCTAGGATGGGGCTGCTGGAAGGCTTCCAGTCTCCTCCCTTGAGAGAATGTGTCCTGCCTCCTCAGGAATGTGTTCACTCTCTGTGTGCCTGCATAGCTTATAAACACAGCTGACCTCACCACAGTCTCATCACACTGTCGTTCAGACTTGATTTGTGACATTGGTGACAGTGTTCTTAGGTCAACCTTACAGGAAATGACTAAGTACCATCTGATAAAGATTTAAAGGGTGTGTATATCATGGAATACGGGACCTTAAAACAAAATCCAACAGTTCACGTGTATTAAGTGATGTATTGTAACTTTCACAATCAGTCTCACCAGGAATTTGTGGAACTTTTTTTCCTAGTTATAGTAACTTCCTAGTAACACCAAAACCAAAGTTAAAATTTTTGCCAAAAATAATGTTTATTTGTTAATTACTAAATAAATTGGATTAATTGATTGATTAACACTTAAATAAAAGTTTTATATAAACAATTTAATTGCACATAAGGCAGTTTTTATATAAACTTTTTTTAATGACATAAAATTGTTATACTCCAATTTGTTGTTGAAATATAAACATTTAAATTGTGGCTGGAATGAAAACTTGATTTCATGACAGATTTATAACATACATTAAATAATGAAGACAACAGGTTAAGTAAAAATATATCACTCTGTCAGAGAAGCACTAATCACCACCGTTTCGGCAAATGATTTTGGCTCTCCAAAAATGTCAGCCGAAACTAAAAAATAATTTTGAGTTGGCAAAATTTTGGTTCATCACTACAATTTAATGTTGGTGACAATAGGAGTATATTTTAGTACATGAAACCCCGGCCTCAGCCGTGAAGACTTCACAACCCTGAAAACAAAGCACTTTTCAAGTTTGATTTACCCATGGTGTGCCTTATGAAATGAAAATGAATATTTAGCCCACTTTGTAGAAAATACCAAGGCTAAAAATACTGAGATACGACTTTTGCTCCATATAGCCCTGCCCTAAAACTTCCACCATCACGCTTCTTTGTTGCTTGGAGACATACAGTGGTTAATTCTGCTGGGACTTTTTGAACTATTTTCATTAGCAAAAATAAGTAATTGTTAACATTGTGTCTAAAATGTAAGTTACTCAGTATTAAGTTCTTGTTTATTAAACTGTTGTATAAAACAGTGCATTCAATTTCCCTATATCTCGGTGCATGTTATGCTTGATCACATGACTTGCATCACAAAAATAAATAAGCGACACACATGCATAACCTTAAACAACAGTGATAAAATTGTTAATTTATACAACACATGCTGTTGGCATAATGCAACATGAAACCTTTAATTGTATGGGAAACAAACTAAATTTGCTGATTTTTGCCAAAGATATTTTAACATGCAGCCTTGTACTAAACTGGGACCAAATTTTGGAAAAGATCCTAAATATAAACTGCAAAAATTACTCTTTCATAAATCATGGTCTTGAAACACTTTTAGGTCCACTGTTGTAAATGTGCTACACAGGTATAATTTTATTTATTTTAGTTTTAGTTTCTAACCAATGATTGCTTCCTGTTTTTATACATTTGGTGTAATGTGAATGCGAGGGACTACTATGATGCTCTGACAGTAGTTTCTGATTCTTCTACACTTTCAATGACTGCTAATCATCTCAACAAAGTTCATATTTTCCAAAGATTGTGATTTATTATAGCTCATATACCACATTGCTGTTGTTTCCTCTTTGCCAGCATTCCTCTACTTCCAAGGTGTTTTCCCATAGCTTTTTTCTTTCTATGTACACAAAAGGATATGAGTAGACAAACACAATGAAAAGTTCAGAGTTAACAGTTTGGCTTTTCATTCTGGAATATTTTTTCTTATTTCTTTAAAACAGTTTTTTGTTTTTTACTGGACATTGACTTCATGTAGAAGATGTACACTTGTTCTTGCAAAGCAAGCAGAATTATTAATGATTTTAGTGGATTTACATGAAAGAGTAAGTGATCATGTGATAGCGTGTCTTTACCTCACTTCACTCTTATTTAAAATAGCTCTTGAGTAAAAGTGAAAAAGGACTTACTTTGTTCCTTGTTTCTGATAAAATCTCTGAGTGAAATCCCCTTGTAAGAAGGAAGTTCAATCTGTCTGTATCTTTTTCTCACGTATAACAGGTCATATTTGAATTAACAACAGAAAAATGGAAAGAACGCACAATAAATTGTACATAGCAATGTATCATCAAATTTGTAAAAAATCATAAATATTGAATTAATCTACCAAACAGGATGAACTCTTAAATGTTTTTTAATAGTTGTTAAATAATTGTGTTACTTTGACAAGTCCAGCAATCTGTTTCTCAAATCAGTTGCATAATAGCTAAAGTTGTCATGCCACTGTACTGTATATAAACTTCAGCGACACTTTTAGAAGTGAGCATTGGATAATCTAAAGCATCACTAACATCACCATGTTAGCCTGAAAAGAGTGTTGACCGATTGTTTGGTGTACATTTGTCTTGCAGGAGTAGCAGTGGCACAGTCCCGTAGTGTCAGTCATGGTGGCGCTGTCGCTGAAGATCGGGGTGGGGAATGTGGTGAAGACCATGCAGTTTGAGCCCTCCACCATGGTGTATGACGCCTGTCGCATCATCAGGGAGAGAGTCCCAGAGGCACAGCTCGGCCAGCGTGAGTCTACTCATAACCATGTTTCCATTGACAGAGGTGGAGGTGTAAAACTCTGGACCCACCTGTGTTTAAACATGCCCTTTTGTGCTCCTAACAGTAAATTCATTTTGCAGAGTTGGTCTTGTGCTTCAACAGAAACACATTTTGAGACAAGCAAGTTATACTGATGTCGAAAAGCTGTAAAATTCAGACAAAAAAATTCAAAAGCCTTGGAAGTTTTCTTGTGAATGTCAATGTTATTAAGCATTTTATGGCTGAAATGTCAAATTGATCAGCTGCAAAATTCAGTAACACAAAGTGGTGGCTCTAAAGCACAGTTTGAAACTGTGTTTATCATTTTCCATATGAAAAAAAAAAAAAATAGAAGGAAAAAAACAAGTCCTTATCCCATGTCCTAACCAGACACAATGCGATAAGATTCCAGCAACAAGCGATACAGCTATATGATATCTGTATATCTGTATTTCTGCGTGATATCTATTCCTCCATATCCATATTAATTTGCCATTCACTGGTAATCTTCCTCTCTCCCACATTTAAGACGTTCAATATGTTTTTTCATAAACACTTCTTAATGCATAGCCTACAGCTGTCATTGGCAGCAACACTAGAAAAATTATCCATTTTGGCGAAAATCCTAACATAATATCTCTGATTTTGGTTTCCCTTTTTAGTATTTGCTCCACCCAAAATTCGTTTCCCTCCAAAGAGTGAAGAGAGGAAAAAAAGTACCAGAGAAGCCAAAACATACCACTGAAATCAAGCGTAAATCTAGTTTGTGCTGTGGTGCTATAATGGGCCTGTATCAGGGTGCGGCTGGGTCCCAGCTGTTATGTAATAGGCCTCAGAATCGCTCCACATACTTGTCTTAACCTGTGAGTCATTTGTCTCTTTAACAGACTGCTCTCGTCCAAACTTAACCGCTTATGTGGGATGTAAAGCAGTCTTAAATAGCTCGTCTGTCAGTTGCCGCATTACGTTTGGAAGACACTATCTAAAAACCTCAAAATCTTTCTTGCCATCACCATTTCAAAATTATAGTCAGTGTTTGCATAAACTGAGCAGTAATTTGGGCCCAAATTTAAGTAAAAAAAATCCTAAATTCACAATCACTTGAGGAAAAAAAAAAATCTAAAGGTTATTAAAATCTAAACTGTGTCTCTGGTGCTTGAAACACAGTCAATAGCCAGTTTAAATTTAAAATATGTAATTTATGCATGGCTCTTTTTTTCCCTTTCTACAAGCCTAGTTGGGCCAAAGACAATTCTCAATTCCAGTTTCAATATCACATCGAAAATAACTACTTCAAAGATTATTAAAGACAAGTTAACTAATAAAACAGTCATAAAATATGAACATTTTTATTTAGATTTTTAGTCCAAAATTTTACAAACATTAACTTAAACCGCCAAAGAGTTGTAGCATTTAATGATATATTTATAATAAATCCATGTACATTTCAGTGTTGAAAATGCCTTTTGTTTGGCCTGCCGTTTGATTGACTGCACTAGTGTGCGCACTGGAACTTGCACAGGGCAGAGATAAGCTGCAATTTTTCAAGAGTACATATTACATACCTCTCATGTGTTTGTACGTGTCTCAAAATGCTTCTTAGATGTACGTTTATTTCCCATGTTATTTTTTAGACTTAAAGCAAACAGTTTTGTCACCATTTACTCAACCTCATGTCATTCCAATGCTGTAATATCTTTCTTCAGTGCAAGACAAAAGGAGAATTTCCAAGTTGTTCTTGTTCATGACAGAAGTGGACAATGATTTATAATGCGTACATAAAGGACAAAAAAGAACCAACTGGAGCCGTTCATTCCACTGCACTGCTTTTCCATTGTTTTTCTGTGTGAACACAAACTAGACAGACATCTTTGCCCGTTGTGCTCATGTTTCACAGCTTTTTGCACATGCCACAACGTTCACAAAGCGGCACTTTATTTAAGTTCAACTTTTAAACAACACATCTCTAGATGTTGCGGGGTTTTTTTTCTTTCATTCCACTGCTTTGCATTTTACACTTTTAAGATACAAAAATGTTATGTCAGAAAGATGAACAGCATTAGGAATAATGCGTTTGTAAAATTCACAAAATGGTCAGTTAGTGCACCCTCTGATCTTGGTGTTCATATCAGGTTGTAAAACTAACTGCCGACTATCTCTGCTGTCTATTTGCAGCCAGTGACTATGGCCTGTTCCTGTCAGATGAAGACCCAAAAAAGGGCATCTGGCTGGAAGCAGGCAAAGCTCTGGACTACTACATGCTGAGAAATGGGGTGAGTGTAGAGTATTTCATCAACTTGAAATTATGAGTGGAATCTCTTTAAAATCTCTTTAAAGGTTTGGTATTCATGGGCGATGATTGTATAATAGCATTGGGACTGACATATTTTATAATATGTTTGAAATATTTTAAAATTCAGTCCATGCAAAAATGGTTTTGCCAGTGCATGCTGACTGATAAAATGTAATTGTAATTAATTTGGAGCATCTGTCAAATTAAAAAAAAAAATGTAAATGGCAACTAAAAACTGTCCTTTACCTAAGAGATGCATAACATAATATGCTGGATTTTATATAAAGGATGATTACGTGTTTGTGTTAGGACACTCTGGAGTACAAAAAGAAACAGAGACCCCTGAAGATCCGCATGTTGGATGGAACTGTTAAAACAGTTATGGTGGATGACTCAAAAATCGTCAGTGACATGTTAATGACCATCTGTGCCAGAATAGGTAAGTTAATGTCCTTGGGCCGGTTGCACCAGCTGGACGTACACCCAGTTGTAAGACTAAGCTTAACGTAAAATGCGTTTTAAGTCCCGCGTAGAATTAATACCTGTTGCACCATCTGGGCGTAGCACACGTCTGAGACTAAATCTTACGCCTAGTCAAAGGTAGTTGTAAAGTGAGAAGTCTTGACTTGTTTCCATGGTGAAAATAAAGATAAATAATAAAGTTGAAACGATGGCACCTCTGGTTTAAAGGCTATACGATCAACGAAAGAGTAATGAGAGACCGGACCAATCCTCTATATTCTATATATATATGGAGACAGCAAATTTATTGAAAGATTTTGTTTCAGCAGGTTGCATATACTTACTGAATAGCTCAATAATTTTTCTTGTTTCACTATCTGAGTAATTTAACTTTCTTTTTTTTTTTTTTGGCTCATCAGTCATTTTTCATCTATTCGTTGGAGCCAATATATTCAAATTGATAACCATAGTAACGCAAACGGCGTCTCAACATTTTTACGTCCAGCTGGTGCAGCCGGCCCCTTATGACTAACCAGTCCTGAAAGTGACTCTATTCTGATTGCTTTTTAGTCATTTTTAGGCCAAAGCTTTCCTGGTTTGGGTAACACTTCACATGGTCCACTTTAGACATTCTACAACTCTCATCGGAGTATTACTAGACTGCCTGCTTAATATCTGCTAACTCTTTATTGTAATGCTCCCCAGCAGACATTCTACTGACTATATGTAACTTTGCAACTTATTCTATTCACTTGAATCCTAAACATAACGGTCTACCACAGTCTACTAATACTCTAATGAGAGTTAGTTGACATGTAGTTGCAAAGTAACTTATAGTTTGTCGATGGTCCACTTAAGACATTTTACTAACTATAAGTTACTTTGCAACTACATGTCAACATTTTACTTACTATAACTGATTTATATTATACATAGATAACTGGTTTGACCAAGTCAGCTGGATTAGCTTGATGTGCTCACATAGGATAGTCATTCAAAACACATGGGCCCTGTCAATGGTCAATACTAAGTACAGGTAGAAATGGGGTCTAAAACATTTTGTGAACAGAAGAGCTTTTCATCAGTGTTTGTGACCACATTGCATTTGAAGTGGAAACACTGTCTATCTTGAATACTCAGCAGGAGTTTGCTAAGACTATATAATGTAAATGTAAATGTCACACAGGACAATGATTATTGGAGGTAAAAAATGATCGTTAGAGGTTCAGTTGTACTAATACTGTATGACCTTTGAGAAACAGTTTGAATGTTTTGAGATGGTAAAACATTCTTGGTTTCTCAGGCATCACAAACTATGATGAGTACTCACTGGTCCGTGATGTGGGAGAGGAAAAGAAGGAAGAGACCACAGGAACACTGAAAAAAGACAAGACCCTCCTGAGGGATGACAAAAAAATGGAGAAACTCAAACAGAAACTTCACACAGATGATGAGTGTATGTCTCATTCTGCTTACTATGAATAAAACAAATATTGGTTTATTGTTTGCTATTTTAGAAGGTCTTCAGTACAATACATATTACATACATAACAATATACAATGCAAATATAACATTCTTAACTTTCTGACTGTACACTACCTGTCAAATGTTTGTACACACCTGTTCATTCTTCATTATTACTATTTTCCACATTGTAGTATAATAGTAAAGCTATCAAAACTATGACATAACACAAACAGAATTATGGGAGTTTTGTATTGACCAAATGTATATTCTCACATAATCTGGACGTTTGTTGCTTGCTTTTCTTCAATTTGCGTTCCAAGTAATCCATTAAAAAAATACATAATTCAAATTTTAGTTTTGTAAAGAAATTCAAGTGTGTCCAAACTTGAATCTTGATGCATTTACTGATGTCAGAGAGCTGTATTTTACTGAATATTCAGTGAACTGGTTGGATCATGGGCGGACGCTGCGAGAGCAGGGTGTCGAGGAGTCTGAGATGCTGCTTCTCAGGAGAAAGTTCTTCTACTCGGACCAGAATGTGGATTCTAGGGACCCTGTACAGCTCAACCTGCTCTATGTGCAGGTAAGGACCTTAGTACATCACCTTTACATCATAATCATGTCTTTGTGTCATCTGTAAAAATTATATCTGGGGAGTTTATCAAGTCCCACATTTGTTGTTTTTCAAGGAAAGCTTGTTTCTCATTGGATCAAAGTCTGTTTCATGCAGATATTCTCCATGTTTTTATTCTTAGTGGCAGGGCATTCTGTTAGTTTCTGTTTCTGTGGCATTATATGGGAGAGAGAAGCCCACATTCACATTGAAATATCATTAGTCTAAAATCTTACTAAATCCTGCTATCCTAATATGGTCTTATTGGCATTGTGCTGCATCGTGCATAATTTTTGCTTTTAGTGTGGACAGACAAATCACTTCTTGATAGAAATGTATTACGTACTACCTGGTAAGTTATATCAGGTTGTTGCTCATTTTGTTCAAATTCAGTTGCACTTATGTACAATGTAATTTTTTGTATTCC
Source organism: Megalobrama amblycephala (assembly GCF_018812025.1). Taxonomy (NCBI): domain Eukaryota; kingdom Metazoa; phylum Chordata; class Actinopteri; order Cypriniformes; family Xenocyprididae; genus Megalobrama; species Megalobrama amblycephala. Next base: position 33,256,874 of record NC_063045.1, read on the forward strand.
AGGCCCGTGATGACATCCTGAACGGTTCCCACCCTGTCTCCTTTGATAAGGCCTGTGAGTTTGCCGGATACCAGTGCCAGATCCAGTTTGGAGACCACAATGAGTCTAAACACAAACCTGGATTCCTTGAGTGAGCTCTTGACATTTTTATTTACCCTTACAAGGGCCCACAGCAACAACCTGCACAAGGGCCCCCCATAGCTATGGCCCTTCATTCATGGTTACATTTACAGTTCAAAATTAAAAGCAGTGTACCGATGTTGAGCTCATTTAGTGCAAGGGGTCAATTTTCAAAATACTTTGATTGAAATATTTGCATAAATTCTTTCTACGTTAATCTTCCTCTAAAAACATGGTTATTACATTACCAAAATATTGCAGTGTTACTTTTTCCTCATCATATTTTCCTAAACAATATATTTTAATGAAAATAGTTTTGTCATGCTGCCTTTGTTTTTCATCTCGTCTTTGTTAACATTTTAATCAGTGACATCATTGACGAGATAAACACAGTCTCTATGGCACTCGTATTTCACTTGTCGAGCTTCGATGTTGATTAAATTTACATATAAACTCAAAACATTTGACATTTGACAAGTTTTTGATGGACGTGCTAACATGCATAAGGGGTGAACTATGTTTGATTTTTGGGTAATTGTAAAACGCCCTGCAGACGTTCAAAATGCTTCTTGCATAGTTCATTATACTTATTTTACAGAATGAAGTTTATTTCTTGGCTTAAATTACATGTTACTCAGAGACTGACATGTTTAGCTTGTCAAAAATGTTAAATTCAGCTGTCGCAAATTTGTTGGCTTTTTAAAATCAATTTTTTTTTTTTTACCAGGAAAGGAGTGGTTTTGATGCACAAAGTTGTCTCTTGTAACAAAAATATTTTATTTAAACCCATGAAAATGCAGATCCTGTTGTAAATAATAAATTAAAAATAATTTAATAAAAACTAATTTATATGTAATCACATCACTAAAAACAAATTGCTGCAATTCTTCAAAACCAATAGTCAATTCTTGCTTCCTGTCTGTCTTGTCCAGTTTGAAAGAATTCTTGCCAAAAGAGTACGTCAAGAACAAGGGCGAGAAAAGGATCTTCCAGGTGAGGTTAAGCATTTACAGGTTATGCATGATGCATTATGGGCCCTGTTTTTCGTACCTATGTTAGGTGCAGAACTACGTGCTATACATAGTGTACATGTGCAATTTAGGGGTTCCATTCTATTCTCTGTCAGACAACAGCAATAGAAATGAAGATATCCTGTTCATAAGCAGGCTGTAATAGTGAAAACAGTGAAAAAATGGCTTCATTTTTATTGCTGTTACTTGACAGAGAATAGAATGTATAATAGGACTCAATCGATCTATCCTTCGCCTGCACAGTTTTGGCTATCCAATTATACTTGCATGAGAATCCAATCGTCCTTCCACCTGCCCAGCATGTGTGACGTATGACATAGCACTGGGCTTAAAACATACTGCTCAAAAAATAGGGCTCTGTGCAAAAAATAAATTTTCCCTGTTTGTGTTATTATATTGACCTGTGTCTGTAAAGGTCTATAAAATGATGAAAATACATCATTGTTGAGTGAAGTGAAAGTGAATTAAAATTTAATGATAAACCCTTCTCTTTAAGGCACACAAAAACTACCAAAACATGACAGAGATTGAAGCCAAAGTCAGCTACGTCAAACTAGCCAGATCTCTGAAAACCTACGGCGTGTCCTTCTTCTTAGTCAAGGTAATTAACTCACTCGATATAATAGTGCTCTAATATAAATAAATGGCACAGCATTATCCTGTTTTCTTGTGCTAATGGCAAAGTTTGTTCTCTTTACAGGAAAAAATGAAAGGAAAGAATAAGCTTGTGCCACGTTTGTTGGGCATCACTAAAGAATGTGTGATGAGAGTGGATGAGAAGACCAAAGAGGTGATACAGGAATGGAGTCTGACCAACATCAAACGCTGGGCAGCTTCTCCCAAGAGCTTCACCCTGGTACCAACACACTCCTTATACATACACATGCTGTGCTTTCTGTTGTGTTCTGATAGTAACTCACATTTGATCTGATCTGACACCATGGATATGATGTGTACTAGAGGTGGAACAGTTCTCATGGTTCTGTTGTATTCTATAGTTTGATTTGGTTAGCACCTTTAGGGTTTCATTTACTCATTTACTCCCTCATGACTTTTGTTCATCTTTGGAACACAAATGAAGAGATTTTTGATAATATTTTATCACGTATGTCCATCCTGTGAAAGTACTCCACGCAGCCAAATCCTTAGGTGAATGGAATTCATTCAGGTTTAGAACGACATGAGGGAGTAAATGAGTAAATGATGACTGAATTGCCTTGGAGAGAAGAGATCTCAGTGTTGTTTTTGCAGAATAAACCATTATTTTGTTCATGTGATGTTTTTTTCCTTGTTATCACGGCAAGCATATATATCTTAAAAGCTCAGTGTACTTCAATTGGTTTGGCTGACGAAAAATCCCTGGTTTAGAGAAATAAAAAAATCCTTTGTAAAATAATCTGTTCTTTTCAGAAGAAATAAAAAAAAAGCTTCTAAGAAACAGCCAGTGCTCATAAAAAAGTTTATCCCACATCACATACACAAACTTCATAAATCACAAGAGTTTATGTAATTGTGCCCTTGATGTCAGAGCTAAAAATATTTCATATCATAAGGTAGAATCATAAGGTAGAAATTAAGTAATAAAGTTATTGAAATAGTATAAATTCATTGTAAAAGGAACATCACAAAACTATTACTGGTTAGCACACTCTGCACAAAGGCTTGAATAGCTTGAAAAACAACTAGGGTGAACTAGGATGAAGCCATAAGTAAAAAAAAAACAGGAACTATTCATATTAATATACATTTGTCCTTTGTTTTTATTATATAAAAGAATACAAATCTGAATATACTCAGGGGCTTTCGCACCGAATAGTTCTAGGAACTCAGTTATAGGAACTAGCCACTAAGATAGTTCCCCGAGAACTAATTTCTCCCCCGGGCCATGTTCCTGGTTGCATTCGCACCAGGAATAAGAACTCTGAAGCCTGCTGTCCCTCACAAATCCCAGTTTGGAAAACTAATGATGCTCAATGATATCTTCAGACAAATGCAGGAATAATAAAGCCTGGCTTACTGCGGCAGACCTTTAATTAGTTCCTGTTTCATGTAATAGACAGAGCTGAAGCAGCAATCAGTGCTGAACGCTGGCTCCTTGAATCAGAAAGAGGGATGACATTTTGGCCGGTTGTAATTGCATCCTGGAGTGCAGCAGTAATTCAGTATTCAGGTTGCAGACTTATTGATCATGTTAATGCTGAATCGATTCAATAATTACTTGACAGTTTCATCTGTCCTCCTCCTCTTTGTAACTGCATACTCAGACAAAGTCAATATATTTGACATGATTTTTTTTTTTTTTTTTTTTTTCTGTGCCTGCTTTGTAATTTCATCATGAATATTAAGAAGAGTCCTCCTTTCCTAAACCTGAGACCATTTTATACAGCTTGATGAATGAATGCGCAGTCCACTGTACAATAACAATAACAACACTATTAATAACTACAGTCAAACCTAAAATTATTCAGGCATTTTTGATATTTTGATATTTTTTTACTAGTGGGTGCAGGACACTAGTTTGTGAGGATAGCAAAATAAAGTAAACTGTGACATATTATACCCAAAAATTCTTCATACAGTGGACTACCAGTAAAATTGATAAAAATTTGGAACCAAAAATTATTCAGATACTTTGACCTGACCATGTTTAGCTCAAGTGTTATCTGGCATAATTAAGATTAATATTTTCTAACACAGTTTATCTCTGAGATCTTGTCATAATTTATTACCATTTTTTTAAACTATAGTGGATAAACTGTATTAATGAATGAAATGTTCAAGGTGTCAAGGTTTGACTGTACATGCTGAAGGGAGGACGTACGCTTCTGTAAGAATAAATCATCCAAACTACTGTTACGTGTTTTATAGTTTGATGTATTATTTATTTACGCTGTTATTGTTGTTTTTGTTTCCATTTTGAGTTTCATGTCATGTGTCCAATCTTTCTTTTTTCAGGACTTTGGAGATTATCAGGATGGTTATTACTCCGTTCAGACCACTGAAGGAGAACAGATCGCACAACTTATCGCTGGTTACATCGACATCATTCTCAAAAAGGTAATATGCCATGACCAATGTTAAAATTGAATATATCATGAGAAGCCTAACCACTTTTTGATTTCACATATTAATTAGACTCACAAGACTAGTCTCACCCTCAGAAGGCATCTACATACTTGTACTGATGCACATTTCACACAAAACTGGTCTTATTGGCTGTCATTACACAACTTCTAGGAATAAGGGCACATAGGTCAGTACTAGGTTTACATGGTACTAGGTTGATACATTGAGTGCTTTTGAGGAAAAACTATTTACTGGATTTGACAAAGTTATTCAAGTTAGTGGCATCAAATCTTTTAAATATATTCAAACTAGTGCTGTCAAACGATTAATCAAGATTAATCGCATCCAAAATAAAAGTTTGTGTTTATATAATATATGTGTGTACTGTGTATATTTATTATGTATATATAAATACACACACGTACATGTGTATATATTTATTATATATAAATATAAATATTTTATATATAAATATAATTTTTGTTAAATATATTTTGTTAAATATATATATAATATATGCATGTGTGTATTTATATATACATAATAAATATTCACAGTACACACACATATATCATGTAAGCACAAACTTTATTTTGGATGCGATTAATCAAGATTAATTTTTTGACAGCACTAATTCAGACATTTCTTTGAGACGTTGAGCACATTTAAATGCACATCAATATGCTGATAACTCACTGTCCTGGTTTACATGCAAAACAATAACATTTACAAGACAATCAGGTTATTTCCCAGGAGTGGCATCAAAATCTAATAATTTGTGTGTATGACTCCATGTATTCTATTTGTTATGTCATTTGTGAAGAATTAAAAATGGAGGAGTCAGTTGGACAACAAGATTCAGTTGAAATCAGTTCAGTGTTGATTCAGTTTTGTTCAATAACTGTGTAAAGATCATAAATTATGAAATTAGTTCAATTCACATGCATTGTTGGCTTAAGCATAATTGTTCTGAGTCATGTCTTTGAAATGATCTGTACTTATTAATTTTGTACATGCAGAAAGTGTAGATATTTTCCACAATTTTTTGGTGTTTTCTATACAACCAGACCATACAACAGTCATTATTTGAATACATGTTTTTTCTCTACTGACAGAGGTCTTTATCTGTCTAAGTGGGGATGCCTAGAATTAACTGCATTGTGAACCAGAATTTATGGCTATGCAAGACTTCTGCAAATTCCTAATGGCTCTTTTTAAAACACGAGGATTTTGCAATTGGTCTTGCATTAGCAACACTCCCTGACATGAACATACTTCATAAGAAGCAAGTTTTGCGTTTCACAACAATGCTGCGCAACTCTTGAGGCGTATCTCGGAGAAGTCTTAGTAATTCCTTTGTAGATATCTACAACAATTTCGTTAAGTTCTGGAGGAATACAGTTATCAAGCAGATCTTTTTCTCATCCTGTCAGTCTTATTTTTCATGGATGCATATCGCGTCCATGTGAAATTGCTGCCGTTGGTTCTCTGTAATGTGAGGAATTCCTCAACAAACTGACACAATCTGCACTGGCAACAAAGTGCTTCTTTCAGGTCCTTCTCTCAAGTATCTTTCCTCAATTCACTGAAAACCTCTTTATCTGCAGAAAAAGAGCAAAGATCACTTCGGCATGGAGGGCGATGAGGAATCAACCATGTTGGAGGACTCGGTGTCTCCCAAAAAGTGAGCCTCTTTGCATAGTTCATTGGAGTGTAGTTTGGTTTTGCTCCATGTGCAGTCAGTCACATGTCACAAAAACACAGTAGCTGTTTCTCAGACATGTTAAAAAAAATCTGTTTTAAGTCTCAGTTATGGCATTAGATCTGATGGTAACCTGTAAGGTATTATGCTTCAGGTCAACAGTACTCCAGCAGCAGTTTAATAAGGTTGGGAAGGTGGAGACAGGCTCTGTTGCTCTGCCAGCCATCATCCGCTCTGGTGCCGGAGGTCCAGAGAGCTTCCAGATGGGCTCCATGCCACAGGCCAAACAGCACATCACCAGTGGGCAGATGCACAGAGGACACATGCCCCCTCTGGTCAGATATATACCTACATAATAACACCTTTGAAACTACAGTGGGTGGATAAACTACCACAAACATAATCTGCCAAGTCGCATCTCGCATAAATTATTGTATTTCAGGAACAAATCTTTTCTGAAGACAAAGGATGGGCTCTGCTCTTGAGAAGAACATGAGATGTGTCTCTTGGCCTATATTGTTGTAATCATTCTTCCTGTCTTGTCTGTATGGTGTTCAGCACCGTTTGTTTGGGCTGTACGGTGAGGTGTCTATGTTCTCTGTATCTGTTGCAGACATCAGCTCAGCAGGCTTTGACTGGCACCATTAACTCCAGCATGCAGGCGGTACAGGCAGTTCAGGCCTCTCTCGATGAGTTTGATGCCCTGCCTCCGCTGGGCACTGATGCGGTGAGATGCATTATTATATGAATATATCTTTTAAATGTCTCGGTTACTTTTTAAATTTGCTGTGTTTGTATACCCTAGTGTTCTCTCCGGGTCTTTTTTGATCTGGGTGAAAAAATCATTTTTGTATATTTTTATTGAAACTTAAAAATGTGTGTATGCTCCTGTTATGTGTGGGTCAAATTTGGCCTGGGAAATGAATTGAATTTGAGCTTTTGAATTAATTGAATTATTAGAAAAAAATACTAGAAAAAAATTAGCATTAGAAATAATTCTAAATAAATTATTAGAAAGAAATTTAGAAAAGATTTTGGCGAAGATGATATAATGCACATAATATGTGGAAAGAAACATTTTGACTTTGCTGTAAAGTGATGCATGCATGAATTTGCTTGGTATTTGTATTAAACATTCTCTCTCTCTCTCTGATATTTAGGCATCTCAAGCATGGAGGAAAAACAAAATGGACGAGTCCAAACATGAGATTCACTCTCAGGTGGATGCCATCACTGCGGGAACTGCCTCTATGGTCAATCTGACTGCAGGTGACACACTCACAATGATATGCTCCATTCAGCAGTCCTACATTCTGGCTGTTTCCGCATTCCTTTTACTTGATCAGTTGGGGATCAAAAGACACTTAGGGCCAGATTTACTAAACGGCAAATTAGCACGAGACCACAATCGCATAAATGCACTGATGTGTGTTTAATTCTGTGGCTGATCTACTTATGATGCACAAATTAAAGAACACAGACGCAGCAGATCATTTCCATCATGACCAACGCAACGAAATCATTGTATTTTAGCACTGGGTCTCAAACAAGCAGAGCTGAAGATAATCGGGTGCGGCTAATCTATGATATGTTCGGATAGCGTCTTCCTCTGGCATTCTACATAAATGAATATGAGTGGAGAAAATTCTCTCACTGTCTGTTCATGGGCATTAATTTGCGTTATTTTAACAGTATGTTTATTTTTTTACCTAAAACCTGCCCTTTTCAGACTGAAATAGTCTACATTCGAGCATTTCATACAGTGGGCTTAAACAGCTCGCCCTTTTACAGCAGATTTAGTTCACAAACAACTGACAGTCGTGGCCTAAATATGATTTTTATTTACTATAATAAATCCTAAAAACTGAAAAAGCATTAGTAACGTACTTTTCGCTCCATCAGCGCACGCACACTTAAGCTCCAAGGATCTCCAGTTCTTGGCTCATTTTGAGTCAGACTTGGGAATTCTGTGAATTGTTAACTGGAGAATCACTCTGACCAGATCATTTGAATCAGTGAGTTGTTTTACTTGAGAACAAATGCAGTCAGATCGGTCCAATTCACCAATGAATCGTTCAGTGCAATCTGCAAACCAATTTTCATTGAAAAGAATCAGCTCGTTCATGAATCGGAAATTGCGTCTCTGAATGGGTAATGATTTCGTCAGCTGAAAATAAGCAGAAACGGTATATTTTTATGAAATGTAGTGGAGTAAAAAGTACAATATTATGCTTTGGAATGTAGTAAAGTAAAAGTATTACAGTTACTTGAAAATGTACTTAAGTACAGTAACAAAGTAAAAATACTTTGTTACTGTCGACCACTGCAAATACCAGTAAATACCAGACTAGCACAAACCTTAGTATATCACAGTGCATTATTAATTAAAATACTCTCCTCCCATAAATTTTGCGTCTCAAATGGAAACTCCTGCAAATATATATGCAATAAGGTTGGCCGTAAAAATTACTGTATCCACACATTTTCATAGCTAATTTCTCACTGCTTTTGTCTTTAGTAAATCCTGACTGTAGTTCCTTCCCAAATAGTTTGATCATTTGATAAAATGTAGTTTCTGACTGAACTTGTCTCTCAGGTGACCCAGCAGAGACCGATTACACTGCTGTGGGCTGTGCCGTCACCACCATCTCCTCCAACCTGACGGAGATGTCTAAGGGTGTCAAACTACTGGCAGCGCTGATGGAGGATGAGGGAGGAAATGGTCAACAGCTCCTGGGTGCTGCGAAGAACCTGGCATGTGCTGTGTCTGATATGCTCAAGACTGCTCAGCCCGCCAGTACTGAGGTATTACCTTACGATTGGAAGGCAAAACATGGGTTTAGGTGCAGTTGATATGGTGCATTCATTGGTGCAATAGTAGTAGGAGGGGGAGTTGTAAGGATTGTAAAAAGTTTCAGCAATGATTCAGATTCCTTAACATTTCCATTAACAATTTCTTTAGTAGTTTTTGGAAGAAATATTTGTATATATGCAGCCTTTTCTGAATAAGAACCAAAGAGCCATGACAATTGAAAAGCAGCTCTGGTGCATCATTTGATTTACATACAATCACACATTTCTGATTATTATCAGTGTTGAAAACAGTTGTGCTGCTTCATATTTTGTGGAAACCATGATACGTCTTTTTCATAATTCCTTGATGAATAGAAAGTTTTAAAAAAAACAGCATTAATTTGAAACGGAACTCTTTTGTAACATTGTCTTTTTGATCAGTTTAACAAATCTTTGCTTAATATAAGCAAGTATTGCTTTAAAAAAAAATACTGTAAGTGTGTGAGTAAATACTGCTTCAATATTGACTCTCGCTTTGCTGTTTTGATGTCTTCAGCCACGACAGAACCTCCTGCAAGCAGCGGGTAATGTGGGTCAGGCCAGCGGTGAACTCCTCCAGCACATTGGAGAGTCCGATGCAGATCAGCGCTTCCAGGTGTGAGACCCACTCATTCACTCTGCTGCTACACACACTGACGCTGTGACTGTACTACATTAACCTGTGTTCTCATCAGTCTGTAGGTACAGCAGTGTTCATACACTCCAGACGGATACGCTATAGTCAAATGCTGGTAACAACGCATAGAAAGAACAATTAATATTCACCAGACAATCATACTAATGTGTCTGTAATGAAATATAGTGATCATTACCAAATCAATGATTTAATGATCACAGTTTGATCTGGATCATAGTGTATATTGAATAGTCATTTGTGCCATCCTGTCATAATTGTAGCGTGTAAGATCAAGGTGTGGTGACGGGTCATTCTCAGGAAACCAATCATCAGCACTGTTTCTCTGCATGATAGATTACATCATTTAATTATATCATATTTAATTCTCAAAATTCTGAAATTTCATGTATACAGACTTGTAACCATCAGTAATGTCTTAAAGTCCCTTTGAATTGATGCAGATTTTCTCACTGCATTGAGACAGATCGAAGAGCTCATCCCTTTCTTTTTTTCAAATATATAAGCACATTTAGTTTGCAACCCGGTAAAGTCACACTTGAGAGCTTGTGACAGCCACTATAAAATGTTTCTAATAATTACCAGTTACTCTTACAGGAAAAAAAACAGAAGATCATTTTTACTAAAGGAGACCATTAGTAATGGTTATCATTAGGGCTGCATGATATTGGAAAAAACAGACATTGCGATATTTTGTTTTTCTGATATATAAATTGTGATATGAAAAAATGCAGGAATTTTCACTAGATAACTTTCTAAAGAGCTGAAATTCAGATATGCTGAGCATTTGGTTTCTGACACACGCTGTAAGTGGTCTACCAATCACAACAGACTGGGCCATCTGACCAATCAGAGCAGTATAGACCAATCACAACAGACTGGGCCATCTGACCAATCATAGCAAAGTAGACCAGTCGCAGTAGATTGGGCCATCTGACCAATCAGAGCAGAGTAGACCAATCACAATAGACTGGGCCATCTGACCAATCTGACCAAAATGTGAATAATTTTAACAGTATAAGAGGGATCATACAATATGCATGTTATTTTTTATTTAGGATTGTCCTGAGTAAGATATTTTACATAAATTTTTTTTACATATGGTCCACAAGACAATTTTTTTTTATAAAAACGACCCGCTCAAAAGTTTGTGAAACCTTGAATCTTAATACTGTGTGTGGTTACCTGGATGATCTACAACACTTTTTTTGTTTTGTGATGGTTGTTCATGAGTTGCTTGTTTGTCCTGAGCAGTTAAACTGCCCAATATTTTTCAGAAAAATCCTTCAGGTCCTGAAAATTCTTCAGATTTCCAGCATCTTTTACATATTTGAACCCTTGCCAGCTTTTTACACTGAGGACAACTGAGGGACTCAAACACAACTATTAAAAAAGGTTCAAACATTCACTGACGCCCCAGAAAGAAACACGATACATTAAGAGCCGGGGGGTGAAAACTTTTGAACAGGATGAAGATCAATTTGTCTTATATTGTTTAAATATATATATTTTTTTCATTTAGTACTGCCCTTCGGAAGCAACAGAAGACACTTAAATGTTTGCCAGAAGACAAATTAAGTACAATATTACTTGATCTTCAAATTCAAAAGGTTTTCACCTCCCGCCTTTTAATGCATCGTGTTTCCTTCTGGGGCATCAGTGAATGTTTGAACCTTTTTTAATAGTTCTTAATAGTTTTGTTAATTCCTAAACGAAAATTCAGAACTACTCGTCATTAGGTGAGCACACGTGGCACATGATTCTAAAGAAGCATGCAAACTTTTATTGAGATCGGGCCATAGGTGGCACTTAAACTGTTAAAAAGCTTCAAAAACTACATATTTCTTCTGTAAATTGCCTGTATTAGCTGTAAATGGTATTTTCCATCTATGATCTAGGTGGTTACGGGCTTGCTAAATAAAACATAATTCCTTTTTATGCATGTGCTTAAAGACCTTAAAGCACTTGAACTCTGATAATTGCTGCTTGCAGTTATATTTAGAATAACATTAGCATACAGATGAAAAAGTTCGGGTAAGGGTTAGTGAAGTCTTTCTTCAGCTCTAATGTTATAATATTTGAATGTTTGGTTGAGAGTGTCTTATCACTCTTCACACAGTCTAACTGAAGGGGAAGTTTTGTGCTACAGTCTTGTGCTTGTTTTAATGTCCTTACTTGGACAGAACGCTTATCAGAACAAGTTTATCGCATTTAGGAAACATGAAGTTTAACAGAAATCAAACTGTACAGGAAATTTCTAGCACTGCCCTGCCTCTTTATTCTTGTTCTTTTAAGCCTTAATAGAGATTCCAGTGCTGTATCTGACTTTACAGCTCTCTTTAATATATAGTATTTAATAGCATCTTGACATTATTACTAATGAACTTGATTTTTGTTCTTTTCTTTAGTATTTTATTTGATCTTATTTTAATTTTTAATTCTCATAAAAGCTGAATTGTCTAAGATAGCGTTGATCGCATCTTAAACGCTGATTAGTCTAAAATCAGTGTACTATAACATACACTTTTCATAACAAACATGTCTGTATTTTCAATATTTTGAGAATGACCCATATCCTGCATTTAAAGGATCTACACCGTGTTGAGCTAGAATGGGTAAATAGGTCTGTTTCTGCTGTTACTGTCTTTCCCTAGTGTAGAGTCTTCTAGTTACACTTCAGCAACATTAAAAAAATGGTACAAATACTTGTGGATTTCAAAATCAACAATCATGTAAAACAGGTTCAGAATACACTGATTAAATGATATGTCTAGTCATAATTGGTAAAATCTCTAGTGTAACATGTAACTAACAGAATAAAACTCTTTTGCCAACAAAATATAGTAAAAGATTCATGTTAAAATTGTACCCTAGAGGGCTTTAAAACATCAACACCTCTGGGGATTGATTGGATCCTAGAAAGTGGTCATTGCAAACTAAATGAACTATTGTTTCATGTGAATGGAGCCAATCAACTCTGAAAAATATTTGGAACTGTTGGCTTGAATTTGTGAAGTGTATGTGGTTTTCTTCCATGTTTTCACATTGTAAAATTGGAGTGAAAATTCATGTGCCATTAGAACTTTTGGAACTCATTTAATGGAACAAATTTAATGTGAATTTTCTTCTGTATGAAGAACACTTATCACGTGGGCAAAGTACTGCTTGTTCTTGTTACCCAGAACAGTCTTTATTGGGTTTTTTACCCTAACAAGTTGCTAAATAGCTATTTTGACCACTTGTCAGCTCACTAAAATCACTATGCGCGCAAACTTGAATCATCTGGTTTTACACAAGCCAGCTGTCATTAAAGGAGCTTATACCAAATACAAAGAAATTCAGGAATTCATTGTCTAATTCATCTTTTTACTCAAATTGTTGCTGATAATTTGTATAATTTGCAATGTAAAAATTTACAAAATAAGTAAAATAATGATAAATTAGGAAACAATGTGTGTCTAATTAAGTTAAATAACTTTTATTTTGTGTGCGTGTGTATGCAGGACATGCTGATGCAGTTGGCGAAGGCTGTGGCTAATGCAGCAGCGGCTCTGGTGTTAAAGGCCAAGAATGTAGCTCAAAAAACAGAAGATTCAGCTCAACAAAACCGAGTGATTGCTGCTGCCACCCAGTGTGCCCTCTCCACATCACAGCTGGTGGCCTGCACGCGAGTGAGCGTTCGCACATAATTCATTCACAGACAGAATAACCGGTCTCACCTGATGCTCAAGTGTGCGTTTTATCTGTGTGACAGGTGGTGGCTCCTACCATCAGCTCACCCGTGTGTCAGGAGCAGCTCATCGAGGCTGGGAAGCTGGTGGCTAAGTCTGTTGAGGGCTGTGTGGAGGCGTCACAGGGGGCGACCAATGACGAGCAGTTGCTCAAACAGGTGGGCGTGGCTGCCACAGGTGTCACTCAGGCTCTCAATGAGCTGCTACAGCATATTAGACAGTACGCCAGTGGAGGACAGCCAATCGGACGACACGGAGAGGCTACCGACCGCATCCTGGATGTGACGGATAACATCTTCAGCTCCATGGGAGATGCAGGTACTAGGAACACGTTTAACCTTTTTTTTCTTCATTATCTGGCCATATTTCTCAACCTTAGTGCTCCAAACTTAATATTTAGGCACATATATTTGATACAGTTCTACTTCTAGTCTGATCATGAACATAACACATCAGCTTGTGGGAAAAAAAATTATTCTAAGATATTGATACATAAGTTGTTAATAAATTAGTGTAAATGTATACGTTCTTCCTCAGTTTTCCTAATTAGCAGTAGCCCTAAAATTTCAATTGTTCACATGCATATTATGCATATATGTACACAGTTGTATACATACATTCTTAAACTACTTAAACATACATTTAACTTAATTAAAAATAATGATAATTAAATTGATAAATAAAATTTGGTTGCATTTTATTCTAAGATGTCCTTGTTACAGTGTAATTATACAGTTAAGGTACTTTGTAATATTAATTAACAACATGTTAGTTTGGTTAGTTGCATGTAATTATGCATAATTTACTGTTATTACTATAATAAGTAGTACATAAGTACACAAGTAACAAGGAGGATAAAGTGTTACTAGGAAATTCTCTTCAAATCGCAAACACTTCATAATACTTCATCAGTTATCATAAGGCTTACAAAAGAAATTTATATGATAAATTATTTATTTAATAGAAATGCCATTTATTTAATAGAAATTTTTTAAAATTTAATTTAATTGTTTATTTTTAATTATTTATTGTAAAAAAAGTATTCATCTTCTCACTAATTAATAAAGAAAAAGAAAGATGAGTTTTAGAGGCAAAGTTTGGAGAGCAGAACAACGTTTGGTGAAGTTCCCAGTCACCCTAATTTTATAATCAGTTAAAAAGAGTAAGAAGCTGCTCGACTAGAAGAGGAGACTGATTCTTCCCTATTAGCAAAACATGCTGGTGGTGTTCAAAAAGAAGTAGTCAATGTCCACAGACTGAAGATGTGAACCTAATCAGAACAGGAAGTTGGTGAGAGTCATAATTCACACCCCTACCACTCTACATGGGGCAAGTCATAATTTCTTCAAAGAAAGTCTTTGATACCACAGAGTTACGCATCGATGGAGATGTGCTCAGACTCATAATGCCTTTCAGTGTGACTTTTGGAAAGGATGCACATTATATTAACAGACACTATTGGTAGTTTGGGAATTGAGAAGAAACTTGATTCTGGAATTTTCGACTTCAGCCAACCTAGTGGATGGACAAAGGTGCTTTCTAAACTAGTAGTTCTTCTTTCTCACTATCCCCTGTTGACCTCATTAGTTTACCTGATCAGTGCAAGCAGACACTGCTAAAATTACACTATTCCACCAATAGATCTACGACAGAGAACTTTGAGACAGAGACATTTTTCTATTCGGTCATTGTGAGGACCAGGTAATTTTTACCTTTTGCTGAATAGAATGCTCCAGACTTGCACATACGTTTTTAATATCAGAATGTCAGAATCCTCAGAAGAATACTTTATTGCAATGTGATTGTTTTAGGTCATTAAGCAAATTTTTTTACACCACAATCATCAACAACTAGTGCTGATGGGTGTTTGTGCCAGTTTCTGTACCAAGAAAACTATGCTGTGCCTATGATTTGCCATCTGAAGGAACATCCTTCCTGTCTGAATATGCTGCGCAGCTCCAGGTCCAAGCTCTTGTCGTGTCAACTAGACTGGACTATTGCCATGCTTTATTAGCCGGCCTTCCAGCTAGCGTGACTGAGCCTCTGCAGATGATCTGACCCTCACATAAAATGCAAGGCTTTGACATTGGCTTTCACGAAGGTCACTAAACATGCTCATTCCTCAATACACTCCTACAATATGTGTTCCCTCACTCCATTTACTGCCAGCAATGAAGTTGTAGCCAGTGGTTCCAAGGTATAAAGTCGCTTTCCAGAACCTTCACCCTCTCTGTTCCTATGTGGTGGATCGAGCTGTCCACCTCCACCAGATCAGCTGAGACCATCACAACCTTCAGGAAACAGCACATCTTTCATGACCACAACATATACCTACTATCATTACTCCTGTTTTAAAAAAAAAACTTTTTTACTACTCTCATGTACTGCAGATATTTTTGTTTTTTTGATAAATTTGCCTTTTGTAAGTCTTCTGAATGTCAAACCAGGAATGTCAAAAAATAGTCAGTGTTTACTTTAGTTTGAGACTTCTGCTGAATTCACATTGACAATGGACGTACATATAAAAACATATAAATCACATACAAAATGCATTGCTGTCTGTGTCAGGGGAGATGGTGCGCCAGGCACGAATCCTTGCTCAGGCCACTTCAGATTTGGTCAATGCTATCAAGGCAGACGCAGAGGGCGAGACTGACCTCGAGAACTCCCGCAAACTCCTGTCTGCAGCCAAACTCCTGGCTGACGCCACAGCCAAGATGGTGGAAGCTGCAAAGGTGGGACAGAAGACACCTCGTTGTGTGCTTTTAGACTAAATAGCTGTGAATTCAAAGTATGATGGTTGTTGCACGTGTGCCGGCAGGGTGCAGCTGCTAACCCAGACAGCGAGGAGCAGCAGCAGAAGCTGCGTGAAGCTGCAGAGGGTCTGCGCATGGCCACCAATGCTGCTGCACAGAATGCCATTAAAAAGAGACTCGTCAACAAACTGGAGGTGAGGACTGAAGGCCAAACCTTCAAAAACATGAAGATGTGATGAGATTTTTTTGTGAGGTCACACTCTCTTTTGAAAACCATTGCCTGTACTGAGATGAATTCTAGTCATTGCCAACTATAACATCTCTTTGCTGCCCTTTTTGGGTAAAGTTATATTATGTTTTACAGCTCATGAAGTTAAATTCTGCCAAAGGCTACAGTTAAAAACACTGATCAAGTTTTAGAAGAACTACGGTATTAGACAGCAGGTTTCGCAAACTCCACAGACCTGTCTCTCTGTTTTATAGAGTTTCAACTTGTTTATTATCTGCAGTAAAAAGAACAGAGTGTACAACTTTGAAGAATTATGGCTGAGTTCTTTGTGATATCTGTCTGTTTCTTTATTTGTCTAACTGACTATCAGCAACCTGCCAGAACACTCTACCAGCCAAAAACAAATACTCTAGTAACTTGCCAGGAGACACAAGTAATGCCCTAGCAGTCAGTTAGAACAGCCTAGCTCTATCAAATCCTAGCGACTACTAGCTAGAATCCATAGCAATGTCTAATAACCAACCAAAATACCATAACAACCAACTAGAACTGTCTGTCCCTACATTAACTTTGTCAGTTCAACATCACAGTTTGTTTTAATGGACATTTCTAGTTATTTGTTGAATTCACACAGAAATTGTTGAATGAAAAAAAAAAAAAAAAAAAATCTTATGACCTAACACTAATGCTTTGTTTTGTAAAGTCAGCTGTGATATGAATGACCATACCATACAGCCAGTAATTTAAACTGACTATAATTAGAGACAAATGGTCAAGGTTTGTAATAATTACAATGTGTTTTCAAGTCTCTTCTGCTCACCAAGGCTGCATTTATTTTATCATAAATACAGTAATATTGAGAAATAGTAATACAATTTAAACTGTTTTCTGTGTTAATATATTTTAAAATGTAAATTATTCTTGTGATCAAAGCTGAATTTGGTGCTTAATTGTTATAAATTATTATTGGTACTCAATTATTAAAAATCGTTCTTATTATTGGAATAAATTACATGTACAATATATTCACATAGAAAACAGTTATTTTAAATTGTAATAATATTTTGCAACATTACTGTTTTTACTGTATTTTTGATCAAATAAATGTAGTCTTTATGAGCAGAAGAGAGTTTTTTTCAAAAACATAAAATCTAAAGTATTCATAACTCTTGACCTGTTATGTTCACATACCATGGCAGTTTACTTATTTTAAGTCCCGGCATCTAAATAAGAGCCAATTGCCAATTTATCAATTTGTCATCTGCCTTTAACAGCTCTGGTTTCCATAGAAACAGTCAGTGTCCTGAGATGCATGCTTTGCTTAGATTTTCCAGTCCTGAGATTTCAGATCCGCTGCACCAACCTGAAATGCTATTTGAGGACAGTAAACAACGACAATGTGTCAGTTCATGTCAGATTTTAGAGGATTTCAGGATTCCCCCATTCAAGTAGATACTAGAAGTCTTGCATAATTGAAATAGCTGGCTGGAGGCTTTGCAAATAGAGTGAACTGAGTGAACTGACTTTCCTTGAAATAGACTATGGTATTATTTACATCTGTGGCTTTATAATAAATATATTTGTGTCAAATCTGTTTGTCAGAATGCAGCAAAACAGGCCGCGGCAGCCGCCACTCAGACTATAGCTGCCGCCCAGAACGCTGCTTCTTCCAACAAGAACCCTGCAGCCCAGCAACAGCTTGTACAGAGCTGCAAGGTAGGAACCCACTTCCTGTTTCTGTAGGGTTTAAACTAGTTCACATCAGTTATATCTGTTTGTCTCACAAACGGATATAACTGACGTGAACAGACATGGAACATAAAACATAATTCACTGGATCAAACTTGTTGTATAGTACACAAGGCCTAGTTAATCACATAAGCCCAGGGCTCAAGACCTAAAGGAATAGCACGGCATGTTGATATGATTCACAGGTGGTGGCTGAACAGATCCCTCAGCTGGTTCAGGGTGTGAGAGGTAGTCAGGCTCAGCCCGACAGCCCCAGCGCTCAGCTCGCCCTGATCGGAGCCAGTCAGAACTTCATGCAGGTTCATTCACTGCTCAGACCTTCACTTCCTGTTATAAAGAGCAAATCGGCTTCATTTAAGCTCATGATGTTTGTTCTCTTCATCAGCCCGGTGCGAAAATGGTGACCGCAGCCAAAGCAACAGTTCCAACCATCAGTGACCAGGCATCTGCCATGCAGCTCAGTCAGTGTGCTAAAAACCTAGCCAGCGCTTTGGCTGAGCTTCGCACGGCCGCACAGAAGGTACGATAGATTCAGTTTGAAAGATAAATTTGTTTTAGGTTTAGTATTTGTTTTAGAAATTTTAGGTTTAGTTTTTCTGTAAAAACTAAAAACTACTTTTGTTTTTACTTCCATTGTTGCATGCAGGGTGCGATTTGTGAAAAAACCAGAGGGGGGGGGGTGTTTTGAAAAGGTTTTTTTTGTTGTTTTTTTTATAAAAACCACAGTGGAGCTATATACTATTTTTGGCAGCTGTTACAGAAACATTTTTACAAAAAATCTTCTGATTTAACCTTGAGATTTGAAGTATTAGATAGTTTAGATATTTGCACCACTACAATGACACTAATAATTTTTCATTTCTGATAGAAATGCAAAATCAATAGGTAGTTATTGATAGAATAAGGAGACACAAACCTTTACATGCAATCGCGTTTGGTCCCATTTATTCTTGATCACAGTGCATACACATACAGTTTAAGTCCAAAAGTGCGCACATTTGGAGAAATGCACGTTACCTCATATTTCAGAACATAAGCCGGGCTGTACGCAGGGTTTCATACCGAGGTCAGAAAATGTAGTTTGCTAGGAGGGTACGGCACTGCAAAAAATGCTGTTCTTACTTAGATTTTTTTGTCTTGTTTCTAGTCAAAATATCTTAACGTTCTTAAATCAAGAAGCATTTTCTTGTCAAGTAAAAATTATTGTCTTGTTTTCAGGAAAAATCAGTCAAAATTAAGTAAGTTTTTCCTTAAAACAAGCAAAATAATCTGCCAATGGGGTAAGCAAAATAATCTTATTTCAAACCAAGAATAAGATATATAATCTTGTTTTCAGTTTGGACTAAGATTATTTTGCTTACCCCATTGGCAGATTATTTTGCTTGTTTTAAGGAAAAAAGTACTTAATTTTGATTTATTTTTCCTGAAAACAAGAAAATAATTTGTACTTTTCAAGAAAATGCTTCTTGATTTAAGAACTTTAAGATATTTTGACTAGAAACGAGACAAAAATTCTAAGTAAGAACAGCATTTTTTGCAGTGGGGGAAATTTAGATTTCCTGGTGTACAAATGTTCATTTTTAAGACATTTCAAGGCCAACAAATTGGATAACAATAGCTTAAACCATGTCAACAAATACATACATGCATGCACAGTTTTGAGGCAGCTTTAATCGCATGTTTGGCAATTTCATGACTTAACTTACAACAGAACAACGACGGTCATTGCTTGTAGTTTCTATTGCACTTTATTTAAGCTATAATAAAGTAATTATGCAGCGCGCGCCGGCGCATTTGCGCATGCAGTTCTTGAGTGCGCGCCACGAGCACAGTATAGCGGCTGATTGGACAGTCATGTTCATTTTTCTGAGTTTTACCGACATAGCCTGAAAACATCTCATCTGACCGCTGTTCACTGTTGTTCAACTGAATTGTCCTTCGTCGTCACCTGCACCTTTTCGCGCTCGTTTGACTTGCGCCTGGCGCTGAGGCGAAGGTGGAATGCGCGTCTGAAAAGTGTCCCGTTTGTTGTGGTCGTAAAGAGACAGTTCTATATAAACGCAGCGTTTTACTTGGCGATGTTTTTAAAAAAAAAGATTTTTATTTTTGGTATTTTATATGCTCTGTTGGTGGTTTGTGTAGTAGCATCACCCAGGGGGGATATTTTTTTATCCACACCGGGGATAAAAATTATTCGGCAGAGGCAGGGATACATAGACCAGAAGGGGGGAAATCCCCACCAGAGTATTCAATTAGAAAAAAATGTTGGGAACTTGACTGAATGGTTAAAAATGATCGATAATCTGTATATTGGTGGTTAGAGGGGAGAGGTTTTAAAATAAGAGCGCAAGTTGTTTCAGAGGTGTGGAGCAAGTTCTTACATTTCGATGAATGATAGAAAAGACTGTTATGTCCATAGATGAATCACTTTGCAGGATGATTCAGAATTTTTTATATATATATATATATATATATATATATATATATATATATATATATATATATATATATATATATATATTGCAGTAACATAGCAGTGGTACAGATATACCATGGCAACATATACAGTCATTTGCCGGCATACAATCCAAAGAGGACAGTGAAGTTAAATCTTCGAGACAAATGGAGGAAGAAGAGGGAAGAAAAAAATCCAGAATAGATGATCATACATACAAACAAAATATGTACTGAGTTTAGGGAAATATAACACTTAGCGAGTCCTAAAGAGAAGACCAAGTATCCAAAAAAATCATTAGACATCTGATGTACTGTAAGTCCTAGGTTAGTTTTTCTAATGGTAGAAGAGGCCACATGCTGACTGAGGTTATCTGTGGGGTTGACCATAACAGAAGTATAAATTGTTTTCCCAAATATGTACAAAAGATATACATTTGAAGACAGTGCAAAGGATTTAGCAATAATCTTCTGGACAAGCATATAATCCTTTGACACTGTTGCAGTCCCAAAGCACATGTAAGACTGTACCAATTTTAACCTTACAGTTAAAACACAATTGGGAAACATTGGGGAATATTTTATGAAGGCAAACCAGTGTGAAGTACACCCTGTGAATATACTTGAGATTTATTTCATGGTTTGGAATTGATGTGCCTTTGAAGAAAACACTTGCACAAACAGATAACCATTCCTCCTCACTAAAGCATGATCCGCTGTCTTTTTCCCATGACAATAATAAGAAGAGCCAACATTAGACAGTATTGTGTAAAAATCTTCCTCTTGAGAGTAAGTGAGGAGTAGGAGATGCTTTTCCATTTCAGAAAGAACGAAATGTGTCCTAGTTGAAGAAATGTATAAAAATCATTGTTGCAGATTGAATTCCTGTCTGAACAACTGAAATGATTTCAATTATCAAATAACTGATTTAACTCAATGTTCCTCTCGATCTCCAAGCCTGAAGGCCGATATTCTGAGCAGATGAAGGGAGGTCCAGGTTAAACCAAATGGGGGACTTAAGAGATAACTTGTTTGAAATATCTAAGTACTTTTTATTTCCATTTTGATTTCCTGTTGACTTTAACACTACTGCTAGAACTGTGATACACACAAACACAGGTGAACATATCTAGCACTTTTGCAGTGAAGTTGATGTGGTTGTCTGTCCGTCTGTCTGTGTCTCTCTCACTCAGGCTCAGGAGGCGTGTGGTCCTCTGGAGATTGATAATGCTCTCACAATGGTACGGGGCCTGGAGAGGGACATGCAGGAAGCCAAAGCTTCAGCTGCTGAGGGCAAACTTAGACCCCTGCCTGGAGAAACGGTGAGTGAAAGATACACAGGAGTATGTGTATGTACATGCATTTGTCGGTTTTCACTATCAAAGTTTGGACACACCTGCATCTAACACATGTCCAGCATGCATGCAAACTCCTTCAGTACTGTTAAAAAACATGCCTTGATTCACCTCATGCAGTTGAGAGAATGACCGCAGTGAGCACAGCTAGAAACTAGACCAAGCTGGTTTTAGTCACTACATAATTTCCCTTCTTCCACTTATTTTTTGATGACTTTACTACTGTTCTAAATGTGGGAAATAGTGAAAATGAAGAATCAGTGTGTGTGTGTGTGTGTGTGTGTGTGTGTGTGTGTGTGTGTGTGTGTGTGTGTGTGTGTGTGTGTGTGTGTGTGTGTGTGTGTGTGTGTGTGTGTGTGTGTGTGTGTGTGTGAGTTGAAACTCTTGGCTGCTAGTAGTGTGTTACTTAGTGCACACATGAGCTTTATCTGTGTTCATTTTCACACCTATACCCACAAGTCAGACACTTCATGTCACAAAGACAACTGCTAGGCACAAGCCACTACACACACACACACACACACACACAAACTGGTATTTAATTGATGCAATGTTATGTACAATTGATGCATCAACAGTCGCATCCGGTGTAGACATGGTGTAAAATATTTAATCAGATAGAAATTGTGAATAAAAAATCACAAACTCATTACAATTAAAGGGTTAGTTTTCACAAAAAAGTTCTGCCATCATTTACTCATGTCACCCCAAACCCATAAGAGTTTCGTACATCTTCGAAACACAAATAAAGATTTTAATGAAATCTGAGAGATTTATCACTCCATTGAAAGTCTATTCACCCAAAACTCCAATACATCAAAAACTTCATACAAAAGCATAAAAGTAATGCATATGAATTGAGCAGTTTTATCCAGGTCTCCTGAAGAGACACGATCACTTTATGTGTTGAAAAGATTTAATTCACATATAAACATTGATCATTAACATACATAGATCACTCAAATATGGTAAATGGAACTTCAAAAACGAGAACCAAAGAGGTTCATTCTCGCGTGTCAAGCAAATACGGTTGAGCTTATGTTTACCATATTTGATGTGATCTATGTACATTTGCTGATCAATGTTTATACAAATGAGTAAACGATGACAGAATTTTTCATTTTTGGGTGAACTATCCCTTTGATCCTTATCCTGTAAATCATGAACAACTGGAAAAGTCTTATAAATGAATTGGTTAAAAAGAGTAGGATCCCTGAAGAGCTTTCAGCTCTTTAAAAAAAAGTCCTGCAATTTAATGTATAGAATGTAATGACAGGCCTTATACACTGTAGGTATAATATTATAGATTATTATAGACATAATATTGTTATGGGTAAAATTCCTTGTAGTCAAAAAGGTTGAGAACCACTGATTCAAACTGAAATTTGTTGCCCTCCTATTGTGTACTGTAATTTTACACCCAGTGTAATGTTAGTGAATTCTGTTTTATTTTCAATTATAAATATGTATATTGTGTATGAAAATCACTATGCGTTCCTAGCTTATATGATTGATTGTTCGCCTTAGTCCCGTGCGAGCATAGTTTCTGAAATTAAAAAAAAAAAAAAATTCTTATAACACAGTTTTGTTACACTTGTGTGTATGTGTATTTAGTTGGAGAAGTGTTCTCAGGATCTGGGCTCCAGCACTAAAGCCGTGAGCTCTGCTATTGCTCAGCTCCTCAGTGAAGCCACCCAAGGCAATGAGAACTACACAGGTAACCCCATCAACCTCACATACCACTAACTATGGGCTTGTTTCAGCATTTTGATAGTCTATATAGAGGTTATGATCAAATCCATGTCCAGTACCATGTTATACAGCACCCCCTTCCTGTAGAATGTAATGTGTATCTGTCCCTGCTGTAACAAACACAGACAGGTGGTGTGGTTTAGTGGTTAAAAATCTTAACTCAAAACTCAAGCCCCATCTTGCAGGTTTGAATCCCACACGGGCCGATCAATAAACTCATGCATTCATCCGCTTAGACTGGGCACCCTCAGTCTCTCCTATGGCGCATTTCCACTGCGTGGTACTACTCGGCTCGGCTTGATACTGCATGGTTCGGCTTGCTTTATTTTCAGTTTGCTTTACAATTGCAGTTAGTACCACTTGAAAGTGGATGGGATTATAGACTTATCGTTATAGTTGCGCTGCCTCTACTGCCGTGGATCCGCTCCTTGTCTACCAATGAATCTGCACCTCATCTACTGACCACGATTAAGCCATTTCTTTTTTCAAGTTGCATGCAACAGTCATTTAAAGCAAGTTGTTTCACAAACAAATTATACTGCGGTTGCTGTTACTGACTGTTTAGATCTAGTGGGTGTCTCGGTGTCTCGTGTTTCAAATACAGTGACGCTGGTAGTGATTCTCTCTGACCAATCAGTGATCTGCAGTGTTTACACGGCACATTTAGTATACGGCTCGCTTGGAACCTCAACCGAGGTGGTACTATGTAAGCAAGCTGTACTGTTCCGTACCGAGCCATCCCATGCAGTGAAATAAGCGACAAAAAGTGAGCCGTATCAAGCCGTACCAAACCGTACCATGCAGTGGAAATGCACCACTAATGTCTTTGTCTGGCTTCATTGTGGGTGTGTTTTGCAGGTATGGCTGCTCGTGATGTGGCTCAGGCTCTACGTTCACTGGCTTCAGCTGCTCGTGGAGTAGCCGCCAACACTGAGGACCCTCATGCCCGAAACGCCATGCTGGACTGCACCGGGGATGTCATGGACAAATCTGCCAGCCTGATCGAGGAGACCAAGAGAGCCATCGCCAAACCAGGAGACCCTGACAGCCAGCAGAGATTGGCCCAGGTTAAACCAGACTTCAGCTTGAATACTTAATAAGAAACGCTCAATAGAGTGGGTTTAAATTCAGTAACAAGACCTCCCTATTAATTGCTGATGGGAGATTTGGTCTGCTGTACATTGAAGTGCTCATTATTTTGAAAAGAAAATTGCCTGTTGTGTGTCTATGATTAGCATAACTGGAGAAGCATCTTAAATGTTCTGCTGATGACTGGAGTGTGTGTGTGCGTGTCTTCAGGTAGCTAAAGCTGTGTCTCAGGCACTGAACCGCTCTGTAAACTGTCTGCCGGGGCAGAGAGATGTGGATAATGCCATCAGGACTGTAGGAGAAGCCAGCAAGAAACTCCTGTCTGATAAAGTGAGTCCCCAAGGCCATGAAAACACTCACAATGTCCTTTTCAGACAAAATATCACAAAGTATTTTCCAGAATATAGTTTGCTGTATTGCTGTCATCTGGATGGTCCTGTGACTTCTAAAGTGTCTAAAGTGACTTGTATAACGTAATTGATGTCGGCTGGTCAAACTCACATGCTCACACTAAAACTGTCCAGCTCTAAAAGTCTGTTTACACCCAGACAAATGTTTTTTGTGTCGCAAACATTTGAAGTTGAATTATTAGATTTAGTTGCATGTGTTCGGACTGACAAAAATATTTGCATTTGGCGTCAACACGACAATTTGTTCAAGGAGACACATACTAATCTCTTTACCATCCCATTGCGAAGAAAAGTGGACATCTAATGAGATTTATGCTTTTAATCACATGCCAAGAACAACTGCTGTTGCATAAAACTACAGCTTGGTGACACTCATGAGCAGACTGTTTTGCTAAGCAAAAGTGAATATCAGAAGAAGAATCCAGAAGCGTGTTTGATAAACAGAATACAAATAAAAAAATCTGAACAGAATCTGTCCATTTGTCCATACATCCATGTATCCTTCCATTTATCCATCCATGCATCTGTCTATCTGTCTACCTATCTGTCTGTCCATCTATCCATCCATAAATCCATCCATTCATCTATGTGTCCATCCATCCGTTTATCTGCCATCTATCCGTCTGTCTGTTGTCCATCTATTCATTTGTCGTCCATCCATCCATCTGTTCTTCTATCCATCTGTCCATCTATCGTCCATCCATGCATCTATCCATCTGTACATTCTTCCATCCATCCATCCATCCATACATCCATCTGCACAGCCTTAAAACCTTCAAACTTCAAGCTTTTTAAACTACTTCAAATTTTCTATCCAGGCTTTCCAAGTTTGTCTTGACACTTTTTCATATATCTAGTTTTACTTCTGTTTTATTTGTGTTTTCCTGTTACTATTAAATTTTACAGCGAGCCATATTACAGTTACTGTTCCTATTAGAAATAGTCGTTCTGATCTTTGTGTTTCTGACGTGTCTTCAGTTCCCAGTGAGCGGGAAGAGTTTCCAGGAGGCTCAGTCGAATCTGAATGAGGCTGCGGCCGGACTGAACCAGTCAGCCAACGAACTGGTGCAGGCTTCACGCGGCACTACCCAGGATCTGGCCAAAGCCTCCGGGAAGTTCGGCAAAGACTTTAACCACTTCCTGCAGGCTGGAGTGGACATGGCTGGACAATCCCAAGTATGATGTGTATTATAAATTGAATTAAATTAAACTATTCTTTCATTAGGACAAGTTCCTGAGAGAGACATTTGAGACGTCATAGATGGATCAATGAATGAGTAGATAGGTGAATGATGTCTCCTCCTCTCGTCTCTTCCTATAGTCTAAAGAGGACCAGACTCAAGTGGTCACCAACCTGAAGACCATCTCCATGTCCTCCAGCAAACTCCTGCTGGCTGCTAAAGCTCTGTCTACAGACCCCAACTCACCAAACCTGAAAAACCAGCTCGCTGCTGCCGCTCGGTTAGAATTCTGCCATCTGTCTCCTATTTTTCAATTACCATTTTGTCATTAAACTGTTTCCAGTATAGATGGTTACATGCAAAATTATGAAATAGTGATTGAAAGGTTTGGATGACTTTGGTAATACTCCATTTGGTCACACTTTATAGTAGGTGTCTTTAACTACATGTACTCACATCAAAAATAATAATTGTTTGGTAAAATGTACTTATTGTGTTGATATTGTAACGCAAATCATTGGTGGTATGGGTAGGTTTAAGGGTGTGTTAAGGTTTAAGTCACCCCTGTGTCCACCAAAACATTTTTATCCATCTGAAGGGCTGAAAATGCCCTGCTGCAGGCTCTTAAAGGTGGACTCAGTAGAATTTCAAAAAAACTGTTTGGAAGTTAGTCAGGCCGAGAGATGGGACACAATACAAAAGCTCAAAAGAATATCACTGGAATGAAGGTTTATGACTGGGCAAGCGCTTTAGGACCCACGTTTATACTGTATTAGAAAAGCTTTCCAGCGCTGGAGAGAGCTAAGTGGGAAGGCCTGAAAACAGACGCGGAGGCTGCTTTGATCCCACTTGTCATGGGTTTTGATTGTCTGGAGCTGCTATTCTTTTTGCGACTAACGGCGAACTCTTCTTTGTATTTACTCTTGTGTAGTGTACGTTCATTTTTTGTGCTTCCTTGTCGTTCATCAACTGCACTTTATTTTTCGTGAAGCATTTTGTTGCGCATCAGCTGTGATAAACATACATCCACTCACATTGCGTGTGTAAGAGTGGCCAGATAGTGGGAGTTTTGCAGTTAAACTACTGCGCAGTGACGGTCGCTAGAGAGTGCAGTGTTTAGCGCCATTGTTAGTGCGCTCGCCTCGCCTGCCAACAGCTATCGGGCCGGGGTTCGAGACAGTCTCGGATCAGGGTGGTTAGGATTGGAGTGTGAGTTTTGTAGGCGGAACAATGAAGAGAGGGGTGGTTTTTTTTGGGGGGTTGATTTCAAATATTAACAATGTCCAACAGCTTTGTTCAAAATCTACTTACCACACCTTTGGGTGCTTCAGTGACACAGCATTTGTTTTTGTTTTCCCCAGTTGAGAAGCTTTGGTTTCTATGATACAGAATATCCGTGGAAGTGTTATTAGTATCTGATTTCGCAGTTTGTATTTGTATTTGCATTTGCCTGGCTCTTTGCTCTGGCTCATTTTAAATTATTTTGTTCTGTTGTTTGTTTATGCTTGTTGCCTTTGTACAAGCAGGATGTGGTGGTTGGTTGGTGTGGTATTTGTCCTGCCCCTCCTCCACTGTGATTGGATGGCTGGGTAAAAAGTTACAGTGATGAGTGTTGCATTTTACCCAAAGTTTAACCCATTTTTCAACTCTCAGCTTTCAGATAAAAAACAAGCAGCACTCAGCATGAAATAGACGCTCTGCTCCTTCTCACACTGCTGGTGTTTTTAAATTTGCGGCGCTCCCATTAAAAACGATTGAAAAAATACGCTGGCCTTAGGACAAACCGCTTTGGTGGACATGCGGCCTAAGGGAAGGATCAACAGTGTAATTATAGATGTAATTACAGAAATGAATTACAGCTGTAGTTACATGTAGGTATTTTTTTTAAATATAAGTACAATGAAATATCATGCATGTGCACAACAAGTGCATTTTATCAATTGATTAAAGGAACAGTAGAAACAATGTTGCTATTTGAAATCAACCCAAACAAACTCATCCCAAACTTCATTGCTCTGCCCCCAAAATGCACAAACAAGAATAGATGTCTCTCATAGCTGAAGCGAAGCAAAATAATGCTTCAGTGATGCTCAAAACTGTCCTGTTTCTATAGCTAACATTATTACAGCAGCATATCTTGGTTCTGTAGGCCTGCCCATTTTGGTCTTTCCAGCGCTGGACCGCTTTTGTAATATGAACGTGGATCCTAAAGCCCTTGCCTGATCATAACCCTTCTTTTTCCAGTGATATTCCTCTGACCTTTTCTCTTTTGTAATATCATCAGCCATCTCAGCTATTGGCTACAAGTGTGTTGCGCTGCTCAGTCCGATCCACATTCAACAGCATTTTTCAGAAACCGCTTACTACACCTTTAATTTAAATGTTAGTCCATAGTAGTTAAAGATTATTAATATAAAGTGGAACCATTTAAAACAAACATAAAAGTAGAGGTAGAAGATGAAGTACTAAAGAATGATTATGAGCGTGTGGAAGAGTTTGTAATCATAACTGTAGAAAAGAGTACAAAAGATTGGCTTGTTCTACAGATTGAAGCGTTTAAAACACCATCTTTTTTACGCAATCCAAAGAACTTTTCAGGTTCAGGTAGAGTGTCTCACTTTCGCTTGTCATCTCCTCCGACATGATTTTGTGCAGCAGTAGTAGCCTCCAAAATCACATACTTCCCTACTATATAGTAGGCAAAAAAACAGTATGTAACAAAAAAAAAAAACAATGTCCGAATTCACAGTACCTCATAATAGAGTAGGCAAACAGTACCCGGATGACCTAATACTTCTGGCGAGATTCTGAAGTGTGCTTACGATGGATACTTCACTATCCTGTGAGGCCTTGGGAGAGGGTTTGTGAATGACAGTTAAGGGTTTGTGAACTGACGCTGGTAGGTCACATGATAATAACAACATGGCGACTGTAGTACATCCAGATTACATTCATACTACATACACTCATACTATATTGAACACACTTTTTTGCAGTCACAAATTACTTATTCAAAATAAGTACCTACTTAAGATTATGCAATTTTGAATGCAGTTTTATGACGAGTGGCAACCAGCGTTGAAGTGCAGTAGCGCCACCTACTATGTTGGTGGCAAACAGCTGATTTATTTATGATATTATTGCACATGTACTATTAACATTGTATCGGTATTTCTGTTTTAAGCATTGTTATCATGGTAAATTGCAACAGCCCTAGCTTGCAAGAAAACTTTTTGGGATTGGTAAACATGATGTTGCCAAATGAATGTCTAAGTGGGCAGTATAGTAATCCAGCTACCGTTTGAAACCGTCTTTGTGTCAGGAGTGCATCTAAAATGCAGCTCACTGTGTTTTGAAGCATTTCTGTAAAGAATCGGGTCAGATGTTGTGATGGCATGCTATTCTAACAGAGCTTGTGATAGTAAGAAAGAAACTGTGCACTCACTCTCGCACACACAGCTCTTCTATTGACATACATTACATAAGTGGCATGCTCGCTTTTATACACATTTGGGTTGGAATGAGCGCAGTTATGTAATGGGCATCTACAAAAGCAAACCTGTTTATATCACTGCTGTTCTCTGATGTGTGTGAGAGAAGACGACAGAATGAAACAACAGCAGTTAATGGCTTTTCACTGCTCACG
This sequence comes from Megalobrama amblycephala, assembly GCF_018812025.1. NCBI lineage: Eukaryota > Metazoa > Chordata > Actinopteri > Cypriniformes > Xenocyprididae > Megalobrama > Megalobrama amblycephala. Next base: position 33,286,632 of record NC_063045.1, read on the forward strand.
TTCCTAAAACTCCCATCACTCCCTTACAGAGCATCACAGAGAGAGAGAGAGAGAGAGAGAGAGAGAAAAGAGAGAGTGTCAGTGTGTGGTAACACACGTGGGTGGATTTGTTCCTCACAGATCTCTCACACTATTCCTTCCCTTTCCAGCAAACTCTAATGTCTCTCTCCCTCTCTCTCTCTCGATAGCGCGGTGACAGACAGCATTAATCAGCTGATCAGCATGTGTACCCAGCAGGCTCCGGGACAGAAGGAGTGTGACAACGCTCTCCGTGAGCTTGAGGTGCTTCTTCTCTCTCTTTTACCTCTCCTTTCTCATCTTCTTCTCAATGTTAATCAGTTTGTGTGAGTGACTCACTCTCATATGCAGTGTTTGGATTCTCTCATATTCAGCACTGATCTCATTCTGAGCTGAACAGTATTTTATGAGGAGAGAGATGACACACCTTTTGTGCCGTAACTTATCCGTATGGTTTTATTACAGTATTTATTAGAATATTGTAATAAAATGCTTCAAAAATGTTTAGTTTTTTTAAGTATTTGTATAAACATGCTCTTTCATATATTTATATGCATGACTTGAAATCCTGTTTGATATTGAGCAGCAGTTATTTGCTGTGTGCTGTTTTTAGTTGATATTGGAAATGTCCGCAAAACAACAGTGCATGTTTCCAAGGCAGCATTGTTTTGATATTTCTTCTCCACAATAAGTCCGTTAAAACATACAGAATCCATTCAGATTTGTTTTTTAGACTGGTTAAACTACTTTTTAAAAGTTTGGAGTCAGTAAGATTTTTTTTAATGTTTTTGAAAGAATGTCTCTTCTGCTCACCAAGACTGCATTTATTTGAAGAAATACATGAATTATTACAATTTAAAATGTTAAATGTATTTAAAACTGTTTTCTATGTGAAAATATTTTAAATTGTAATTTATTCCTGTGATCGAAGCTGAATTTTCAGCATCATTACTCCAGTCTTCAATGTCACGTGATTCTTCAGAAATCTTTCTGATATACTGATTTGATGCTCAAGAAACATTTCTGATTAATATCAGTGTTGAAAACAGTTGTGCTGCTTCATATTTTTGTCTGAACTGACATAACTTTTTTCATGATACTTTGATGAAGAGGAAGTTCATCAGAACAACATTTATTTGAAACAGAAACCTTTGTAAGATTATAAATATCTTTCAATTTTTGATCAATTTAATGCATCCTTGTTGAATAAAAATAACTTTATTTTACTGACTGAAAAAATCTTACTGACCCCAAATTTTAAACAGTATAAATCTATTTTTGTTTTTGTTTTTTTTACTTTTTAAGAAATGTTAATATTTTAAAAAGGGCTTAAAAAGCACTGGATTTTTAATAACAAACTAACGAATGTAATTTTATTTCTGATTTTATTTAGACTATTGAAAAAGAAGTGTCTCCACTTCCTTTCAATGTAGAAAATTTAAGCCAAAATAACCCACAAATAAAAGTTGACATCTTGTGCTTATTATGTAATTTGGAGCCCAAGTCTGTGCAATAGCGATCATGAGGTGGAGCCACGGCAAGGTCCCGCCCACACTTCCGCTCCCGCAGACTCATTCACGCCATTTTTATGTCTGTGTGATGAGAACTAATTAAAATGACAGAAACCATTTTCAGCAAAAAATTATTTGAAGTGTAATTTGATTTTTTTTTTATTTGCCTCACGTCCCATTCGATTACATGAAGAGAGCGGGGTTTATGATCTATACTGCATCCAGCCACTAGGGGATGATCGAAATGCTTTAGCTTCACTTCTCAGGCCGTGTGCAGCACACTTGAATTTATACAGAACTAAAAGCCTAAAACCTGAACATGCCTTGCATTCTTGACGTCTGTTTTGTGTATTGTGTGTGCTAACTATGTGTGTGCTGCAGACGGTTGGAGGAATGCTGGAGAATCCTACAGAAGCCGTCAATGATCTGGGCTACTTTGACTGTATTGACAGCGTGATGGAGAACTCAAAGGTGAACTCAAAGATCACGACTTTTATATATTTTACCTATATCACCTATATCAGTGCTGTGCTAAAGCTGTGTGTTAATGTTGATGTTGTGTGCAGGTTTTGGGTGAGGCCATGGCTGGCATTTCCCATAATGCCAAAAACAGTAATTTGCCAGAGTTTGGAGACTCTGTCAGTTCAGCGTCTAAAGCGCTGTGTGGTCTCACTGAGGCAGCTGCTCAGGTAAAATCAGGGTCTGTGTGTGTAGGTGGGGTGGGGGTTTCTTGTATTCCCTGTGTTGTGGGGACCAAATGTAGTAATACTGTACTTTATGGGGGCATTTTTTGGTCCCCATGAGGAAAACATACAAAACGGAAGTATTTTGAAAATGTAAAAATGCAGAAAGTGTTCTGTGATTGGTAGGTTTAGGGGGTAGGGATTGGGTTAGAGGATAGAATATACAGTTTGTACAGAATCATTATGTCTATAGGAAGTCCCCTTAAAACATGGAAATGTGTGTGTGTGTGAGAAAGAGAGAGAGAGAGAGAGAGAGAGAGAAGCTCCTCTCTTCTAAATGTTGCTCCGTTGACCTAAAGAGGTGGTGCGTGATAAAATGTACCAGTGCTATGATGCGTCAAACATCTGGAGTTACAGGAGCGCATTAAATGAACAAACACATTTGCCTTCATGTTCTCCCCTTTCCTTGATTTGTCTTTTGTGCTTTCACACGCACCTTCATGCTTTTGTTATTTACAGGCATAAGAACACACTCTTACACGCTTGTGCAAAAAGAATTCATAATGGGTTTGATGGGCAGTGAGTCATATTTAACTGCTTCCTGTGGGAGGTTCACGAACACTCACAGCTGCCATTTGATTCAAAAGTGCTTCGTTTCATTGTGTGTGTGTGGGTCAGGCTGCACAATTATGATTAAAAAAATGTAACTCTTGATTATTTCCTTGATGCTGTCATCAAAATTATTATAAAATATCATAAAATAATTATTATTTTGTGTGGGCTAACTGTATGCCATATCCTTAATGCAGGATACACATCAACAAAACAAGCTGAAAGTTCACTTTTCCAGTCAAAATAAATGTTTTAATGGAAAAATTAATTTCTTGTTTTCTGCATGTGCTAACGTCATGCGTGTGAGAGAGAGAGAGAGTCTCTTTGTCTCTTAGAAATGCACATTTGACAGTAATTTGAATTGACAGTAGTAGTAGCTTGAGTTATGATGCAGATGTAAATTTGTGTTCATTAACAAAAACAGTAACGTCTCTAAAAAATGTAACCACCTCATTTTTATATGGTAAAATGTAAATAATCTGTTTGAGTTTTATCAAAATTAACCATTGGTCATCCATAGTAGCATACTTTTAGATCATGATAACCACAGTTAAAACCAGCATATAGCACCACACTACCATGGTGAAATATAACTATATGGTTTCTATGGTATTTGTATGTAAAACAGTAGCCTAAATACATAGCATGTATAAAAAAAGTAGCATGTTATACACAGCGAGTAAACGCATGTGCTCTAGTAAGCTCGTACTGCGCTGCCATTTAAACTTAACCGCCAAGTGGATAAATGTTCCATGTGCCACAGTTCAAATGAGTAGTGCTGTTTTGTTCCACTTATTCCGCATAAACATTGTATTAGACGTATATTGAACACTTTATCGAGGAAAATTATATCGCAATAATTATCGTTATCATTTTATCACCCAGCCCTAGTTTGTGTGGAACAGGTGACCAGAATTCGGTTGATGTGTCTCTCATAGGGAGCGTATCTGGTGGGTGTGTCTGACCCGAACAGTCACTCTGGGCAGAAGGGTCTTGTGGATCCCTCACAGTTCGCCAGAGCCAAGCAGTCGATCCAGATGGCCTGTCAGAACCTAGTGGACCCCGCCTGCACCCAGTCCCAGGTAACCGTTTGAGTCCTTCCTTGGTTAGAGATAGGCATTAGTCTATAGTGTATTGTTGTTATTATTAGTGTTTAACAGATAAGGATTTTTAAATAGCCGATACAACTAGTAAACTCAAAAAAACAATTTATACAAAACAATTACTCAATTCACAGAAATATTTGAAAACAAAATGTATTTATTGACAAGGAGATTTTGGTTCACAAAGGGGAGAAGTACAGGTGTGGTCACATTTACCATTGTTCAGTGAATTTTCACTGGCAAAATCCAGTCAGTTCAATCTCTGAAATTTTGTGTGAGGCTGAAAGATTAACCTATGCAGATTTTGAAACTGGTTCTAGTTGGTCATGCGGATTAGCTGCATTGGCCAACAGAAAGCTGCTTGATTTGAAGCAGATTTTTGTCTGAGTTGTTCTTCTAGGTCCTTTCTCTACACTATTGACTTTTGACAAAAGACAATGGACATTTTTTTGGCCACACAATTTTTCTAAAATTTCGCAAATGTGGCCACACCTTAATGCTTCTGCTAAATGGCCAGGCAGGCGAAGGAATCGGCCTCTAACAGTAGACTCACAATGTATAATACCATCTTTTACTAATACTTTATATATATATATATATATATATATATATATATATATATATATATACATGATTTTTTTCTTTTTTTTTCAGATTTTTTATTAATTATAAACACAAATAAGAGTGTAAACAGTGACAAAAAAGCATAGATAAATACAGTGTGTTCTAGTAATAATTATATTTTACATCTGAATATTTTCTTTGAACTCACTGCTCAAAACAGGAAGTGAATTATTACGGGAAACAAATATAGATAAGTCTTCAACAATAACTCCTAGTGACATGCACCTTCATTTTCCAAGGTCCTCTCTGCTGCCACAATTGTTGCCAAACACACTTCGGCCTTGTGCAATGCCTGCCGACTCGCCTCCTCCAAAACATCCAACCCAGTTGCTAAGAGACAGTTTGTCCAGAGTGCCAAAGAGGTGGCAAACAGCACAGCCAACCTCGTCAAGTCCATTAAAGTGAGTTTTGCGACTGTTTCTGAACAACAGTGTTTGTGTGTTGGTACGGTTATTGTGTATGTAACTGTGTTTGTGCTTTAATGTCAGGCTCTTGATGGGGCCTTTAACCAGGAGAACAGACAGAAGTGTAAGGAAGCCACTGGGCCGCTCATCGAGGCTGTGGATAACCTTACTGCCTTCGCTTCAAACCCAGAGTTTGCTAGCGTACCTGCACAGATCAGCCCAGAGGTACGGCTTTATTTCACAGTAATAGTGTACACCACACTAAACACTAATTTTGTGGCCAGTAAGTTTATGAATATGAAGCAGAACAACTCTTTTCAACAGAAGTGTTTTTTGAGCAAATCAGCATATTAGAAAGATCTGAAGGATCATGTAACACTGATGACTGGAGTAATGATACTGAAAATTCCGCTTTGATCACAGGAATAAATTATATTTTAAAGACCCCCTGTGGTGAAAATCAAGTTTTTAATGTTGTTTATATGTCTATGTGGTGTTTTTAATATGCTTTAAGACAAACCATGTGCAAATTCATAAGTCAATTTTGCAGGAAAAAAAAACATTTAAATGTGTCATTTTGGTGATCAAAGATGAGTTTTAAGGGATAAAATTATTGACTACAGGGGGACTTTAACATATAATCAAATAGAAAACAGCAATTTTAAATTGTAATAATATTTCACAATATTACTGTTTTTAACTGTGTTTTTGATCAAATAAATGTAGCCTTGGTGAGCAGAAGAGACTTCTTGTGCTCTACTGTTTATCACAATATAGTAATGTTTGCTGGAAATTCAACACCTAACTGTTTTATATTTTAGATATCCAAGTAGTAAAGTTTATTGTATGATAAAACAAATGTAAAACAAAACAAAAAAAAGTCTACACATAAAGTTTTCTGCTTTGCTTTATATTTTTTAACCATATATAACAAAATATCTACTGGTTGACATATTTCTACCAGTCCACTTTTGCAGTAACTTTTATTGTCATGATTTTCACAAAAGAAGTGAGAAAGAGAAAAATATTAATTGTGCTGTCAAACTGTACAGTGCTCAGCATAAATGAGTACACCCCCTCTGAAATTTCTTAAAAGTCAGCAATTACTCAATTACTTAGAAGACATGATAGGGTTCTTTAGAGATATAATGTTCCTGCAAGTCTGCTAAATCAATTACCAAAGAAGTATGCCAAAATTATTCAGGAAAATAAGATTTTCTTATAAATGTGATTAAAATGTTGTGTAGCAAAAATGAGTACACCCTCCTAAAAGTTACTAAATAAAATGAAATAAAAAATTTCTGGTGTAAGTTTAAGGCAATGATTGATCAACAGGTAAGTATGTTGAACCAACACATTTAAAGAGAAGTCATTTCTTAACAATTAAAAGTGTTATATAGCCCACTGAATCATTCATGGTTGACATGCATGGTTGTTGTTCTCACTGGAACTACCTACTGCAGCCAAAGCACAATATAGTCACTTAGCCATTTCCAAAGCCCATATTTACAAAATCACAAAATAGTAGTAGTAAAGCTCTTATATAGGGATGTATGAGTGCTGAAGGTTTGAGGGAGTTGTGCATTATCAGTGCCGTCATGAATTCCCACACCAATGTGTAACACAAACTTGAAACAGAAGATGTTACCATTTCCTCATTCCCTGCATTGTTGGGCATTTTTTCAACATGACAATGAGGATATGCATTCTCACAAGGTGAAAAAGCTTCTGTGGACATGTATTGCACTCAATCTTTACACTCTTGAGCGCCTGTGGGGGATTCTGTAGAGACGAGTTGAGCAACACTCCCCATTAAAGATCGGGGCATTTAAGGAGCTCATCATCCAGGAGTTAAACAGGACAGATGTGATAATTTGTCATGAACTTGTACACTCTGTGCCAAGAAGGGTCAGTGCAGTATATTCAAAATTATGAAGGGCATACTGAGTACTAGAATATTATACATTTGTTGAATTAAATCTAGGGTGTCCTCATTTCTGCAATCCTTAATTTAAACAAAATTGGCTAATTTACTTATTTTATGGCTATTAATGACATATATTTCTTTTTATTATGTATATGTTTAATACATTTTAGTTTTGCCATCTTTCCATGTGTTGTATTAGTGATCATAAAGAAAATACATCTTTTGTATTTGTTCAGAGGGGGTGTACTCATTTATGCTGTGCACTGTAGAAGATGTGCATTTGCTATATATACCAAAATGTCATTACACTCTTTTGCATTTTTTTTTAAATACAATCTAAATAGACTAGTGGAGAATGGACAGGAGTGTACAGGGCTCAGGAGTGGGAACACAGCTGAAATAAAAGCCCTGCTGGATCAATGTTGGAAATTGCAAGTTGTGTTGTCTCTGATTGCAGGGTCTAGCAGCGATGGAGCCCATCGTAGCAGCCGCTAAGAGCATGCTGGAGAGCTCTACAGGCCTGATCCAGACAGCCCGCTCACTGGCCGTCAACCCCAAAGACCCACCCAAATGGTCTGTGCTGGCTGGACACTCTAGAACCGTGTCTGACTCTATCAAGAAACTCATTACCAACATGAGGTATTCACAAATATATATCCTTCATTCAATGATCAACTAAAGACAAGACTTTAGCCTATAGGTCAAGTCTGCCATGTCTGTGGAGCAATTATGATGATGTAATAATTTACATGTATCATATTCACACACTCTCATGTAAATGGTTTCAGGGAAAAGGCTCCAGGTCAGAGGGAGTGTGATGATGCCATTGAGGTTCTTAATAACTGCATCCGTGAGGTGGACAAGGCCTCACTGGCAGCCATCAGCCAGCAGCTCACACCAAGAGACGACATTTCCCATGAGGTGAAGCTTTACAACGGCAGTTTTTTCATTCATTACCTAACCTGTCCAGCCACAGCCTCATAACGAACCAAAACTATTTTTACACTTCTCATAATAACGTAATAGATCTCTTGTTGTTTTGTGCCATTGCTTTGGCAAAGTATCTGTGAAATGGACCAAAATCGATTTAGCTTTGTGCCAAAAGACTGTGATTTAATTTCAATGAAATGTATTATTATTATATTTTAATTGTTTGTCTTCTGCAAACAGCAGTGTGAATGTAATGTAGACTGAGACACTATGTCAACTCAAAAGAGGGTTGAGTCCACTTTAAAGTCCAGGTATAAGTAAATTCACTGACTTTTTACTCTGTTCAATTTGGACACTGAACATGGGTTGGAGCTCTTAATTTTCTTTCTCCAAGTGCATTTAACTTTAAAATGTACAACATTTTCTTATGACTCCTGCTTGAGGAAGTGAGGTCCACTCCCCATTGTCTCACAGAATCCTGAGAAACACTGCAACCACCATAATAAACTATAGCAATATCCTTATAGTTGTGCAGATGTCATGTGGGGCTGCTAATGATCGTTATCATTGTTATTAATGTAATAAAGTGTTATTGTAATATTGTGTTGTGTTGCAGGCTCTTCACGAGCAGATGGCAGCGTCTGTGCATGAGATCAGTAACCTGATTGAACCGGTGGCCATCGCAGCCCGTGCTGATGCGTCTCAGCTGGGTCACAAGGTCTAACTGCAAAATCATTTCTAAATGTGTCTCAGCAGATTAGATGTTTATGGGAAGCTCATGGTTCGCTGTAATCTCACAGGTGTCTCAGATGGCCAGTTACTTTGAGCCACTCATTATGGCTGCCATCGGTACAGCATCTAAGATCCTGAATAGCCAGCAGCAGATGAGCGTGCTGGATCAAACCAAGACTCTGGCTGAGTCTGCCCTACAGATGCTCTACACAGCCAAAGAGGCTGGAGGAAACCACAAGGTAAGAGGCTACCAAACGTACACAGCAGATACTGATGGTTGTTTTGACTGTATCTGCTGTAGTACCATGTATGTGTGTTCTGTGTCCTCAGGCGGCTCACACACAGGAGGCTCTGGAGGAGTCGGTTCAGATGATGAAGGAGGCGGTGGACGATCTGGCCGCAACTCTGGCAGAGGCGGCCAGCGCTGCAGGAGCTGTGGGAGGAATGGTCAACTCCATTACTCAAGCCATCAATAAAATGGAAGACGGGCCCGGATTCGAACCTGAAGGGACGTTTGTGGATTATCAGACCACGATGGTGAAGACGGCCAAAGCTATCGCTGTCACCGTTCAGGAGATGGTAAAGTCTAGTGCTGCAAAAATTGTGGGAAAAGCCACTATGATTGGTGGGCAAACAAGTCAAAATACAACACACATATGCACAAGCATGCATTGAAAACAGAATTAAGGTTTAGTACAGAATTTATAAATATAAGATATGCTTGATATGTGACAAAGGACATTAATAAAGTAGTTAAACCTGACAAGCCGCTTTGGGCCCTGTTATATATTTTAAATTTTATATTTTAAAGTTTTTCATTTATTTTTTGTTTTTGATATTATGGTTCAAAATAATTTCCAGAAGGGAGAATTATGCTATAATTATAGACAAGATAAGACTGACAGAGTGTTTTTAAACTGCTGTGTTCCCAGGTTACCAAATCCAACACCAACCCTGATGAGCTGGGCGGTTTGGCCAATCAGCTGACCACAGAGTTCGGTGACCTGGCATCAGAGGCCAAATGTGCAGCCATGACTGCTGAAAGCGATGAGGTATCTTCTGTTCTTCTGCTTAGATTTCGTGGTTTGCCCACCTTTGAATTCACATGGAATCAAAATTGACCCACATATACTCACTGCACATTATTGTTCTTATTGAGAACAATTCATCAGTACACATTATTCCAAAAAAATAATGTTTGGGGTCAGGAAGATTTTTTTTAAATGATTTTTAATGCTTTAAAAACAGTAATATAGTGAAATATTATTATATTTATTACAAAGCAGCCATTACTCTGGGTTTAAGGTGTTTGTTAACGGTTACTGGGTTTGTCCTTCAGATCGGTTCTCACATCAGGAAGCAGGTGACTGAGTTGGGCTACAGCTGCACTGGTCTGGTCAGTAAAGCAGGAGCGCTTCAGTGCAGTCAAAACGACTCCTACACCAAGAAAGAGCTCATCGACAGTGCACGGAAAGTCTCAGAGAAGGTTTACAGTAGTTCTTCTTCTCTTATTTGACATATGGATGTAATTCAGTCTTCATCAGACTCCTAATATCTTCATTCTCTCTCAGGTATCTCACGTGTTGGCGGCTCTTCAAGCGGGTAATCGTGGCACTCAGGCCTGCATTACTGCTGCCAGTGCTGTATCTGGCATTATCGCTGATCTGGACACCACCATCATGTTTGCCACTGCAGGCACTCTCAACCGAGAGAACGCTGAGACGTTTGCAGATCACAGGTACTCAACTGCATGTGTCCTTCCAGCAGAAATACAGCACCCAAAGTGCCCAGTGCACATTTAAGTGACCTTGAAATCACTGTTCGTTCACACCTCAGACTTAAAAAAAGGCTCAGGATATGTGTGTGGAATGATGGGAAACAGTTTGGGGATCAACTCAGATAGGGCTGCACGATTAATCGCATGCTATTCTCACGCGCATTTCGTCAGTAAAGCCGGTTCCCTGATTACCGCTAAATCGCCCTCACCTGTTTTTAAACGGAGCGCCTTTTAATAGACGGAGCCGTAGTTCACGGACAAGCCACGCAATATCGCGTTCATTATCGCAGGCGATTCATCTGCGATATGAACGCGATATTGCGTGGCTTTTCAGTGACCTACGGCTCTGTCTATTAAATGCCGCTTCATTTGAAAGCAGGTGATGGCGATTTAGCGGTAATCAGGGAACCGGCTTTACTGACGAAATGCGCGTGAGAATAGCATGCGATTAATCGTGCAGCCCTAAACTCAGATGCCAGGGATGTTTTGTTAATGGAAACATTAAGGATCCAAAATTGTCAACTACTTTATAATTCCCATCCCTATATGTGACTTTTATGCCTTGGCTGTTCTGATTATGTTTTAGAATAGAATGAACTAGGGCTGCAACAACTATTCAATAAAATCGATAATAATCAATAATGAAAATCACAGTCGCGTCAAATTACAGCCCTGAATAATGCATTTCTAAGGACAAAAATGCATCTAAAAATAGATTGAGCTGCTGCAGGAAAGGTAACTTACGTGACCCAAGCTGCCCAAAACATGAGAGCATTAGCTTAATGGCTTGCCCTGTCAGAAGCTTTGACAGATGGATGTGCGTCCTTTGCACAAAACGTTCATTCTATGGCTATATCCTTATCTGTAAATGTTACAAATTCATGCAAGCATTTCCAGTATATGTAAGCTCTTTAGTCATAGCAGTATTTCTAATGCTACAATATAATTATTGTTGTTATCCATGAATTTTCGATTTTACTGTTTTACAAGAAAGGCAGAAAAAAGGAAAGCACTTTACAGTTGTTGTTTTTTTTTGTTTTTCAGATGCCCAATTACAGTCAATAACAACAGAGACTGTTATTAAGTTTATATATATTTATATATATATATATATATATATATATATATATATAGTTACTTTATTATGTGTGAATAATGACTATTTAGTTGTTTCAGTTTGTTATTTGCCTAATAAATGGCAATAACATTTTTAGTTTTAAACAAGTTTTTGATAGATTCCTAAAATATTTGTGTTCTCTATTTATTATGACAGGTAGTCTAATAAATTAAGCACTGTATGATTTCATAGCATTCAATTGGCACATTTGTTTGAAGTACATTGGGCAGGATGTGCAATAGAGTTTTTTGTCAATAAAATAAAAAATAAAAAAATTAGGATTTTTTTTTTTTATTGAACTGTTATCGATTATCAAAATAATCCCTAGAATAATAAAAAACAATAAAGTTTGATGACAAACATTGATGTTGGCATGACAAAGACTGACCGGAAAGTATGAAATAGTTTTAAAAGCTTTAAGTTTGTAGGGTTTATTGTCAGATTGACAAAAGTAAAGTCAGATGACAGGAAAACAAATAAGTTCATAAGATCACTAAGAAACCAATCAGAAATCAGGCCACGTCTCTTGGCATTGCTAGCATGTTTTATTTTGCATTTTGCCAATGTTGTTAGGCATTGTTGCATGTTACTTAGTTTTGCTAACATGATTTGGCATGTTTATTAGACATAACTAACACATTTTAACACATTGCTAGCAAGTTTCAGCATGTTTTAACACATTTCTAACAATTTTTTTTTTTTTTTTTTTAGAAAAAAACAAATTGTCAGTTCAAGTAAAAAAAGATGTTACGCATTTTTGCATATAATGCATTACCCCCAATATTAATAACAAAAAAGTCACTTTCTTTTCATATAATCTTTGTTGATCCTTGTATGTGTGTAATATTATTATTGTTGTATTTCCTGTGGTTGATCAGAGAGCACATCTTGAAGACAGCTAAAGTTCTGGTGGAGGACACTAAGCTGTTGGTGTCCGGAGCCGGAGCGAGTCAAGAGAAGCTGGCTCAGGCTGCACAGTCATCCGTTAACACCATCACCAAACTGGCTGATGTGGTCAAACTGGGAGCAGCGAGTTTGGGCTCTGAAGACCCTGAGACACAGGTACTGACACCACCATCCTGGCCCAAATCCTCTTCACACAAATTACAGTGAATTTTCTGTCAAAATATGTGTTTGTGCAGTAATGTGTGTGTGTTTGTACAGTTGTGTGTGTGTGCGTGTGTGTTTGTGTGTGTGTGTGTGTGTGTGTATCTTTAGTCCCATCCTTGGCAACAATTCTTGGGTTTCTGCTGTTCCTATGGCAACACTTAATAATTCATACCATATTCTTGAAGCTTGTTATAGCTGTGTTATTCAAGGAAATACAGACATTGAGGCAAGGTTTAATTACACTTCCAAGTTCATGTACATGATAAAAAAAAATCTGCATTAGAGTATTTCTAAGATCTTTATTCTCACTTTCCACAAGTAACAGCTGTGAATTTTAGTGAAGTCTTTGTGTCCATACTGCATTTTCTTGTAGTCAGGCTAGTCAGGGTATGTTATGAGACTGATACTTCATTATCTAGCATTCGTATTAATACAACTTTATATTTGCAGTAGTTTTACTGTATAATGTGAGACTTCATTTACTTTTCTTGTACTGATACAGACTAGCTCACTAGGTTTTGCTACAAACCATTAGATGTCAGAATTTGCCAGCAGTAATATCATGTGTTTGTTGTCATATCTCAGGTGGTTCTTATCAATGCGGTGAAGGACGTGGCTAAAGCTCTGGGTGACCTGATCAGCGCCACGAAGGCAGCGGCCGGGAAACCTCACGATGATCCCGCCATGTTACAGCTCAAGAACTCTGCTAAGGTATAAGACACACAGAAGCATAGGAGCATCTCATGCACCGACTGTCTCTGTTCGTCAGTCTGTCTCTGCTAACTGATCTCTGAATATGACACTTCTCAATATTATGTGCTGCCCTGAAATCATGCGTCCATCCCTTTGACCTACAGACTGAGCTGGAACAACTGCTGATGATTTACACTCAGATCAGTGTTGTTATTGTTAACTAAAACTAAAGCCAAAACGATCAAACATTTTCGGGGGAAAACCTATTACATTTTTTTTTTTTTTTTTTTTAATTGAAATAAAGCTTAAATAAAATAATAATAATAATAATTATTATTATTATTATTATTATTATTATTGTTATTAGATGAGAAACTTAAACTTAAAAGAAAATAAGACATTAAAATAAATTAAATTAAATTAAATGAAACTGAAATATAAAAAGCTATTTAAAAATATTAATAAATACTATAATAGCATATATAATACTAAAATAACACTGACTCAGAGTAGCTAATATGCACAAATCTACACAAACAAAGACAAAGAGATTATTTCATATAGGACATGCATTATCATTTGCACAAGTTAGATTATTCTATTAAATTATACATAAAACTCATTAGATTAATTAAACCGATAAATTAACAAATTCATGATTATTTTGCTGGTGATATAAGAATGAAGCAAACTTGTGAATATTGCAGTAATTTTAATGTGCTTTTTATTTGGCTGTTTCGTAAAGAGCTTATCTTTAGAAAAAGTGTTTTTAAAAAGTCTGTAGTTTATTACTAATAAAGTCTTATTCGGACGGTAATTGTTTCTCATACGGACATAAGGTATTTTCAACATTTACAGGGGCTAGTTAATGGTTTATTGCTGCCCGAATCCAGAATGTCAGTGTATTTCTCCCACCACCCATGTAAATATCCCTTACCTACTGTTTTTGACAAATGCCAAGGTTGTGTGGTAATTTAATTGCAGTCTGAATCCACAACTCTGAGTTTACAAGAGAAGATCAATTCAAAATTCAATGTTTGAATCCCTTTTGACCACTGCGGAACACCGTACGATAACTGTTGCACTTCACTGTAATTTGCATGCATTTTAAATATGTACACTTTTATACTGAAATGCTAGAAAGTATTTACAATTACCATATTTAATCACCACTCCACCTCAGCAAAAGGAGAAAGAGGGGGGAAAAAATGGGCCGTTACAGCAACACAATGTTAAAATGTATTATATAGCCTACAATTATATAATTTAAAAATAAAAACTAAGCAGCTTTATGTTTACCTCCTGTAAATAAGAGACTGCGTTAACTTATTTCAGCTAATTTCCATATTTTTCCATATAGCGTTTAAGGAGTGTTCATGTGTAATTTTTCTGTGGCATCAGGTGATGGTGACAAACGTGACATCGCTACTGAAGACAGTGAAGGCCGTGGAGGACGAGGCCACTAAAGGCACACGCGCACTAGAGGCCACCATAGAGCACATCAAACAAGAGCTGGCTGTAAGACACACACTCTGAGCATACACATTTAAATCACTATATTCAAGTAAAAGAAAAAAAGTATATTATAAATAATAATAATTATTATTATTAAAGTTTATTAAGTCCAAGGCCAATGGGATGAAGAAGAGCAAGTGAAACGTTAACAAAAGTGCTTTAAGCCTTTGTTCATCACGTTTTGTGCCCATCCTATGTTTTTCCATTAGGTGTTCCGCAGTCAAGATCCTCCTCCAAAGACAGCCACTCCAGAGGAATTCATCCGCATGACCAAAGGCATCACACTGGCCACGGCTAAAGCAGTGGCTGCTGGGAACTCCTGTCGTCAAGAGGACGTGATCGCCACCGCTAACCTTAGCAGACGAGCCATCGCTGACATGCTGCACTCCTGCAAGGTGAAATAACCGTCAAACATGATGCCTGACACCTGCACAGCCATATTAATGACTGCATATGCGCTGCGTATATCAAAATAGTCCAGTCATATGGAATAATTTGTAGCAATAATGAATATATTGTATATTGTATATTTATTAATGTTAACCTGAAGAAAAAATGTGTGATGTTTCTGATGTGTTGTTCAGCAAGCGGCATTCCACCCGGAGGTGAACCGTGATGTTCAGGCTCGAGCTCTGCGCTTCGGCTCTGAATGTGCCACTGGTTACCTAGGCCTACTGGAGCATGTGTTAGTGGTAAGTTAGAAGTGTCTGCTAGGCCACCCTGTTACATCCTATAAACACACACACAAACACACTCTTCTAGAGCTCCCTTATGGGGGGTCATTAGGGTTAAAACTGTGTGAAATAACTGATGCTGCTTTTGTTCCTGTTATTTTAGTGGCACACTGAACTCTCACATATTTCATGAACTCACAGTATGTTTGTCGCTCAGTGGGGCAGTGACTGAAAAATTTGTCTAAAGCCCTATTCGGATGGTAATTGTTTCTAATAAGGTTGTAATTTATTTTCAGCATTTACAGAGTTTAGTCTGTGATTTTATTGCCGTCCGATTCCAAAATGATGGTATTTTTCCACGACCCGCCGTAAAAAAAAATCCCCAGCTGAATTACCTACTGTTTTTGACAAACACCAAGGTCGTGTGGTAATTTAATTGCCGTCTGAATCCACATTTCTGAGTTTATAAGATGGGATCAATCCAAAAGTCGTTTTGTCAATCATTTTTGACCACTGCTAGGCACCATTTGTAACCAATGAGCTTTGCGGTGATTATTTATGCATTATTATGGCAGCAACAGATATGCAATGCAATTTTAATATATGTAATATATACAATTATATACATTAAAATATAAAGTAGTCAGATCAAATGTTTACCTCATGTAAATAAGAGGTTGCATTACCTTATTTCTGCTAATTTCCACATTTTTAAAAAATGACATCCATCATTTTTAGAGATAAAATCTGAACCGAACAGGGCTTAAAATGTAGATAAAATAGAATAAAACATTAGAGGTAGTTAAATGAATATTTAATTTTTTGAAATTTGTAAATGCAGAGTTGAATGCGGAATTTTGTGATTAGTTGTAATGATCATTGCTATGCTGGTCTGAGAAATTCATTTTTAGTGTTTTCCTAATTTACTTTGTTTTCTCTGTGTGTGGGTGGGTGTATCGGTGTGTGTTGGTTCATTGTGATAGCCGGTGAGTTAAAGGTGACTGTTTGTGCATGTGAATCTCTCTGCCCATGTGTGTTTTGTGTGTATTGAATTGCACAACCTCTTAATATGAGACAAAAGTTATATAATATAGTGCTGCAGTGTGTCTCAACTGGTGGGTTGCAGATCTATATTTATTTCCATTTCCGTCTTGAAATTTTTTTCATAATTTGGACTTTTTCTGTAGAACTAAATTTTTAAACTTCCTCCAGGTCATTTGTGTTTCAATCAAAATTTGGCATGTATCATCTATAGACTCTCATGATAAAAAAATGTTTTTCTAACTGACAAATTTTTTAAACATAAAAATTGACCAGTCAACAAAACTTCCTACATCTGGATATTCTAACCATGTGCATTATATTTTGTGAAATTCTGCCCATAGGGGGCGCAAAAAAACAAAGCTGCAATTATTTGGTTAAGGAAATAAATATTTTGCACCAATATCATGATGAATTGTTATTTTTGTAGATTGTTAGTTGCACACTTTATGGCCAAGAAATAACCACTTGAGAACCACTAGTCAGATCTATCAGTGTAGTAACTGGTGTGATTTCATTATCATCTGAGAAGGTCAGTAGTATCTGTCTCTTGAAGGTGACAGTTGGATGCTTTTTGAGACTTTTTAACTTCTAAAATATTAATGGCATCTTGATTTGTCAAAATGTTCTGTTACAATTTTGAGATATACTGAATGAAATGACATTTTGAATGGTGTGCAGGATTTAACATTTTGCCAATGTATTTCAGACTTCACTATGATAATGTTTGAGTTTTTTTCCATGTGTGTGGTTGTGTGGGAGGTTTGTGAGGAGACTGTCACAGGGTGAATTTTTTGTAATAAGCAGAAAGAGACAGGGTGATTAAATAAAATTAAAATTAGCATAAATTAATGGCACACTGTAAACCCAAACACATCAAATTTTTTATGTTCCCAATTTTAAGTAAGCAGAACTATCAAGTTTTGAGTTTGTAGAACTCATGCATGTTAATTGCTCCTAACTTGAAGTACTGAGTTAGTTCACTCATACATTTTGATTGCAATTAACATAAAATATTTATTTAATTAACTTTTTTATTTTGAGTACTTGCAAATCAAGTGAGTTATTCACTGTAAACCCTAATAAGTTGTCAGAACTCAAAAAAGTTCAATGAGAATTTTTTAAGTTAGGAAATTCAAAGTTTAAGTAAGATTTTTATTTTGTACTCGTACATTTTTATTGTTCTTAACTTGAAGTATTTGAGTACACTCATTTATACATTTAAACTTCAAATTATCAGGTTATCTCAACGTAAATATTATGCTAGCTATAACAAACTAATTCAGAAAATTCCAACTTGATAATTTGCTAACACGTTAACAATAGCATGGTATAGCACAGGGGTAGGCAAGTTCGGTCCTAGAGAGCCACTGTCCTGCAGAGTTTAGCTCCAACCCTGAAAAAAACCTTCAGCTGCCTATAGCCTTAGTAATCCTGAAGAGCTTGATTAGCTTGTTCAGGTGTGTTTGATTAAGGTTGGAGCTAAACTCAGCAGGACAGCGGCTCTCTAGAAACCGAACTTGCCTACCCCTGGTATAGCGCTTACTGAATGATTACAGCAACTTAAAACATGTAACTTACCTGCTCTCAAACCAATCAACATGCGGGTGTCCATGATGGTGACTCTCCAAAAACCCACATTAACAGAAACTCTTCCAACTCTCCCTTGCGCAAAAAAAAATATATATATATATAATACTTAATTTTAACATTTACTCTTCCTTTCGAGTGCCATGGGCAAAGCATGCTGGGAAATCCCAGCCCAGTTTCTGTTAAACTTAAGTTAGTCTAAATTAAAAGAGATGAGTTCATACAACTCAAAATTATGAAATAGTTCAGTTTACTTGAAATATGTCAGTGCTGTGAACTCAAAAGAAAAAGAAAGTTTGTAAATACTCATAACAGTTAATTTAACTGAACTAATTTGTTCAATTTAAGTTTGCCCTACTCAAACCAATTAAGTATTTTGAGAGTTAGGGTTTACAGTGCATACATAAAATAAAAGACAACACAGATGTGCTCGCTCTCTTGAAGCAACACACTCAGGTTGCTATTATGAATCCTTAGATTCTTTATAGTTAAACTAGAAAATATCAGGGAATTTTAAAAGTATGTTTTTCCAGGCCTGGGAAAGGTCTATAAATTTCCATAGTAACTGTAATGTTTATTTCTAGTTTTACTTTGCTCTTAAATATTTTATGTATAACGATTTGTGAATGCTTGAGTGGAATAAACCAGTGTGAAACATTTAGTCTGTCCATTAAGCATCGTATTGGACAAGTTAGTACTCTATTGATCATTTACTTTTATTCATTCTAAATATAGTTGCCTGACAATTAAAGGGAAATGCACCATAGCGTGCATAAATGACAGGAACAGCTATTGAAATCTGTTGGTCAAAACCCTGAAGAAAGAGACAGACTCCCCTTTGTGCTTTTGTAGGGTTTGTACAGACAGATAGCATATGTTTGTCTGTGGGTGTGTGTGTGTGTGTGTTTCTGGTATTGTCCATGTCATTCCCAGCATTCCTCCTCATGGCCAAGTCTTTTCTTAGCCGTCTGTTCCAAATGAACAGCTCTGCTAATGCCACGCACCTGTTTCACTGTCACCAGCACCACCCTGGAGGACACTCCGAGGACACACACACAACTCAGAAATCACTAGATCAGCTTCTACGAGCTGCTCGCATGAGTGTCTAACAGCACTTGAATCGGTGTCAGACTGATTTAACAATCTCTGTCCTTATTTGGTATGTTTTAATACATTCATGTGTGTGAAGTCTTGTGATCTCCATCCGCAGATCATTCAGAAACCCACTCATGACCTTAAACAGCAGCTGGCAAACTACTCCAAACGTGTGGCCAGTTCAGTGACGGAGCTCATACAGGCTGCGGAGGCCATGAAAGGTACAGTGTGTCATGTTTCTCCCCACACTCTCAGCATCCAGCACTCAGGGTGGATTATCTTCTGCCTGCAGTGCACTAGATCTAGGGCTTCTCTCGTACTCCTTGCCCTCTTGTCCTCTCCATCAGATCAGGTCAAGTATCCACTTCCAGTTCTGCATCATGAGCAGAGAATCCAAGCAGGATTTAACAGGATAATCCCTGCCACCCATCACTGAAAGTGATCTGAGAGCTTGGGGTGATAATGCCCAGACCCTGATTTAACACATGATGAGAGACAAGGAGAATCTCTGGAGTGTCTGAGAGAGAGAGAGAGTTTAAAGAAAAAGGATGATTTATAGGTGCTAATTCACATAAAACGGAAGAAAATAAAATTAACACTTCTGTCTTTTCACCTATCAAGTACTCATATAAGTAAAATAATATTTAATATAATGAGATATTTTTGCTTTCTGCTGTTGTTGTCCTTGACTGTCAGCTTCATTGCACATTGCACATACTTCAAAGTTTGGAGTCAGTAAGGTTATAAAGTAAAGGTTGTTTTGTTTTTGTTGTTTAGTTTTTTTTTTTAAGAAATTAATCATTTTATTCAGCAAGGATGCATTAAATTGTTCAAAAGTGAGAAAGACATGTATAACATTACAAGAATATTCTATTTTTCCAATAAAATGTTCTTTTGAACTTTCTATTCATCAAAGATTCCTGAAAAAAATGTATCATGGTTTCCACAAAAATGTGATGATAATCAGAATTTTTTCTTGAGCATTTTTTCTTGAGGATCATGTGATACTGAAGACTGGAGTAATGATGCTGAAAATTCAGCTTTGATCACAGGAATACATTACATTTTAACATTATTCACATAGAAAATTGCTATTTTTTACAATATTACTGCTTTTACTGTATTTTTGATCAAATAAATGCAGCCTTTGTGAGCAGAAGAGACTTCTTTCTAAAACATGAAAACATCTTTCTAACTCCAAACTTTTGAACTGTAGTGTATTTATTCTAATATCAAGATTTGTGAGTGTTGCGTTTGTAGAGTGTTTTCCTTGAGTAGTCTGAGTGAAGGCTGAGGGTTTTTTGAGGTCTAAAAGTTTAAACACAACTACTAAGTACACACTTTTTTTTCTTTTTCAAAAGAGCAAGAAAACCTTATAAACGTGTTGTAGAATATGTGGGAAAATTATTCACACAGTAGTCAGAACCTCCGTATTTATTAAAAATTGATAAGAAAACCATTGATAAGTGCTCAAATCAGAGATAGAATACAATTATACAAGGAGATGGAGAAAAAAAAAAAAGTATTTATGGATTGACCCACCACACTGGGCTGAAGGCACATTGCCTTCAGGATCAGGCATTAGTTAAATAAATTATGTTTTCATACCACTGTAAAATTTCAATAAAGCAGTAGTTTTTAAGTACAGGTACACAACACAACCCTACAGATGTGTTTGATTGGATACGATACTGTCTTTAGGTACAGAGTGGGTAGATCCCGAAGACCCGACCGTCATCGCCGAAAATGAGCTGCTGGGGGCTGCAGCTGCCATCGAAGCTGCCGCCAAGAAACTAGAGCAGCTCAAACCTCGAGCCAAACCCAAGGTGAGGAAACGTTTACCCACATCCCTCAGGACTCACACACGCACCACCAGCTTAACTGACACAGCATACATTTAGCTTGGAAAATCCTGCACTGTGTTCATATATTCTTAACCTAAATGTTCCTGACCATTATATGACATTTGTATAACTATTTCCGTTTGCATTGCCCAGTTTGGATTTGGATTTAAGGTAACACAAATCATGAATTATGAATGCAGCCACGACCACAATCATTGAGCATGAATTGATCATCATCATCATCATCATCATGGATACTGGAATGAACCATTGTGTTGTGCGCATACGCATGTGGAAAAATCCTTCAAGATCAGTCACAATTTTCAGATGGTCATGGAAATGAATGTATGTTGTGTTCTGTTCAACAGGAAGCTGATGAGAGTCTGAACTTTGAAGAACAGATTCTGGAAGCAGCCAAATCTATCGCTGCAGCCACCAGTGCTCTGGTCAAAGCTGCATCTGCTGCTCAGAGAGAGCTGGTAGCCCAGGGGAAGGTATGAACATGCACATGCATCTCCCTGCTTCATGATGTAAAGTTCATCCAGAACGCTTGGAAATCATGCACTTTGTTCAGCTTAATTAAGATAAGTCAGTACGACCAAAGCCAATCTCTCTCTCTCTCTCTCTCTCTCTCTCTCAGGTCGGGGCGATTCCAGCAAATGCGGTGGATGATGGACAGTGGTCTCAGGGTCTCATTTCAGCTGTAAGTCGGTTTCAAACTCATCATCAGAAGTAGAGCTGTAAATGCTGATTTCTTGCTCAATTGACTAAACGGGATAGTTCAGCAAAAAATGAGAATTCTGTTATCATTTACTCACCCTCATATTGTTATAAACACAAAAGATGATGTTTTGAAGAATGTTTCAGTTGTTTGGTCCAAAATAACTTTGGTCTCCATTGACTTTCACTGTATGGACAAGAAAAAAAAATCTTATTTTGTGGTCAGTCATACAGCTTGGGAAGGACATGAGGGTGAGTAAATGATGACAGAATCTTAATTTTGTGGGTGAATTAACCCTTTAAATTTCTCAGTTTCTTCTGATGGGATTAGATGCAGAGGTTTCAGTCATTTTGATGAGCTGGATGTTTAACACATTTTGTCTACTCTAGGCCCGTATGGTGGCCGCGGCTACTAACAACCTGTGTGAGGCGGCCAACTCTGCCGTTCAGGGTCATGCCAGTGAGGAGAAACTCATTTCTTCAGCCAAACAGGTGGCAGCATCCACCGCACAGCTGCTGGTGGCCTGTAAGGTCAAGGCTGACCAGGACTCCCAGACTATGAAGAGACTGCAGGTCAGTGTGTTTGCTGGGTTTCAATATTCAGTTTTAAAAGACTCTTGTATTGGCTTAAAAAAAAGTACACTCTTAAAAAAGGCTCTAAGAGAACAGTGGTTCCCAAACTTTTTAGAGTGGAGTACCCCCTGAGGCATTTACCATCCTTCTGCGTACCCCCTCTCTTTCACTTAGACTGCACCTTTTCCATTAAGGAACAATATTTACCCCCTAAATTGACTTTCCAGTGCATTTTTTTATATTTATAAATACCTTTACAACAGTTCAATAAAGAAATATGCAATAATAAAACTTGAAAAGTGATTCTTTTAAATACTAAAACTGCCAGTAGATGGCAGTAAGTCACTGTCTTAATGCATGAGTCATTGAGTCATTCATTCAATTAAGCAAGTGGCTGTATTTATGAGTGAATCATTGAATCGCGAACAATTCGTTCAAAGGTGCAGTTTCGTTCACGAAGCACCGATGTGTGTTGTAGTTCTGCTGTCGCTTTCGTTGGAGCCATTATTTCGTTGCAAAATAGAGCAAATACTGACAATACTGTGAAGAACATCACTTAATATTACCCTTTTGTTTGTTGAAATGTTGTATAAAGTCAATGTCACATTTGCAATCATGTGGATATTTGGATTTGCATTCTTGCTTGTATAATATTATCAACATTAAAAAGAACTCACAAAAGGTATGTTTTGTATCAAGAGTTTGAATAAATCTCTATGCACCTTTTGTGCCAGGCTATATGTTCAAGTGCTAAATCTACATGTAAATTGTCAAGAATGACAGTAATGTAGCGCGATTTGCTCATGCACGCAACCTGTATGCACGCTGCTTATGTGGAAATGGACGCTGTCAGATTTGACCGCAAAAGATGTGGTGTATTGATTGGATGTATTTATGTATTCATGTAGTCGTGTATTTATGGCATTGTGCCTGTTAGAAAATATATGGTCAGTTATAATGCTATTTTAATGTGGGGAAGAATTAAATGAACGGCAACATGTGGCATTTTGTTCGCGTACCCCCTCTGTCACCTCACGTACCCCAGTTTGGGAACCGCTGCAATAGAAGAACCATTTTTGGTTCATCAAAGAACCTTTCAGTGATTTGTTTTTAAAAAAAAACTTTGTGAGTATGTGCGTGTGTAAAGAACAATTCAATAATCTGAAGAACTTTTTTTCACCATGAAGAACCTTTTGTGGAATGGAAAGATTCCATAGATGTTAAAGGTTGTTCATAGAACCATCAATGCAAATTTTCTTGTGTATGATCATAGAAAATTGATCCTTTGGATTTAAGTAGATTCAATACAGTAAACTAAAAATTATTTCTATGAAATCCAAAAAAAAAAAAAAGCATAAGGTAAAAACAGTAAACCTTTAATATTAATACTCACTTATCACACTTTGAGGGAAAAAAATGAGAACATACAATTAAAACTGTATTTTTAACATTTGTTAAACTCTTTTTTTTTTTTTCACAATCTATGAAAATTATAACCATATTGTAAATATTTAAAACAAAATGAAACATTTTACACATACGGAGTGTGGAAAAGCACTTTTTCTGTGTATTTTCTTTCTACTGAAACAGTAGAGCATTAGCAATTCCAGAATCATGATTTCGATTCCCAGGGAACTGAACATGCATGAACTGATTTATACTTTCATACTTCAAAAAAATATGTACCTTCAATGCAGTGTAAGTTTCTTCAAATAATAACATCTGACAAATGCATAAATGTAAATACCATTTACCGGGAAGAAACTGACATGACAAAATACATCCCTAAAATATATTTATTTAGTCTGTGCAGCTGCCTTGTAATATGTGGGTCAAATTGACCTGCAAATATCAAAATCATAATAGAAATTTTGTACGCACATTCCACCGCACATTAGTGTGTCGACACACATCTAACATGCATGTTTATGACCCTAAATAAGGAAAAAGCCACTCAATTTCAAGGAGAATCATTGTAGGTTACCCAGTATTACAGACAACTCAACAACAAAAAAAATCAAAATGGGTTAAATTGGCCCGCATCCTAATATGAAGGATATAAAACCTTTTCCTCTCATCATTTGCCATTGCAGTGGTCTGACACAAATAAACAATGAAGAGTCTTAGTTGTTTTTGTGTCCGCATCTCAACAGAGCCTTTAAATATTGAGTGAGACGGTGAGAATGCACCCCTCCTGCCTCCAGTGGGACAGCTGTCGTGCTAGGGTGAAGGCTGAGGGGTTAAATTTAAAACCTAATTAACTCTGAGACCACCATTAGTCACGATAGACACCATATTGAATTTTCAAACAAATGAAACAAAAACACATTTGACAAGCTAATTCTGAGCAAAGCACTAGCATAATTGTTTTGCAGATGCCGATTGCTTGATATTTTGTCATCTAATGCAGTGACATTCAGACATTGTATATCCACAGTATTTGATGTTATTTTGGCATCTCTAGTAAAGCTCTACGTTTAGTTTAACTGTCTTTTAGCTGTCTTGTCTTACACAGTCCAGTTGTCTGATGTGTAATGTGCACTGATGAGGGCTTGTGATAACAGCAATGTTGATGGCTGCTGGGAGATTTTGCATAAATAGTCCACAGAAATCTATTTTATCATATACAATTACTGTTCTAATTAATTCCAATGTATGTTCCCAATGTATGACATTAATGACAAGGTTCTGAAAAGGAGAAATTGTACATCATTGGATTATTTGTCTCCAAAAACACTCTAATTATAATATACTATATTAATATATATATATATTAATATATAATATACTGATACTAAGTTGCTGTTGAACACACTTCTTTATAATTATTAATCTGAGATTCACTCAAAATGAAGTATACAATGAAACCAAAATATTGTGGGATGGCGTGCATTTATTTGTGGATCTTTTCCTGTCCATGTGTGCACCACAGCACACACTTGTGAATTTTGAAACATTACTGAAGCACAATTCCATCTGCTTTCTACTACAGCCAATCAGATTTTAGAGCAGCCTTTTACTAATGGCTACATCATTTCCAAATATAGCAGGTCAGAATTTTTATATTTTTTTTTAATACATATACTTCCCTCCCCGCTGCTTCATTCTACTTCTGCTGATATCTGTCTGCCCATGAGAAGAGTCTCCTCACATGCACAAAATAAGATGTAACTAAATACTGCTTTTGATACAAGACAAATTGAAATTTGAGAGGTTGTAAATGGGAATCAACCAAGATGTTCACAGTTGAATATTTTTTCTGTAAGATTTATCATTTAAAAGGTACCTTTATTTTTATTTTTTTACCATCTCCCCACAGTGACTAATATGAGCCTTTGTTCCTTCTACTAATAGAGCTGTGCACAGTGATGTAAAATGTCTTCTGTGGCAGCAATGCAGAATCTCTTGACTAAGCTAGTTTGTGTATGAAGTGCAGGCCAGTCCTTCCTCTTACAGAGATATATCAGACTACAGACAGCTGAACACACTCAACCCTAAATCACACCTTCAGCCATGCACAATGCCTCAAAAGGCATAAAAAAGAAAAAAATATTCCTGGAACGTTTGCCAAAGGTGCTCTGGGGATGTGTTTGGTTCTGGCTGCTCTTTCCACAGCTGCATTTCCTTATAAAGCCATCCTTAGAGTCCAGACACTTGCCTTCCCTACAAACATCAGGTCAGTCAGATATGCGGTTTGACTACAAACCTCTGCTTGTTAAAAGCTACTTCATTGGGTTCACAAATTGAAGTACTTGTAGCCACAAAGTAAAGGAGTTGCACTTGTAGTTGCAACCGTAGCCACAAATTAAAGTAGTTGTACTTGTAGCAACAAATTACAATAGTGGTACTTGTAGCTACAAATTAAAGGAGTTGTACTTGTATCAAAAAAATTAGAAATAAAATTTAAAGTAGTTGTACTTGTAGTTTCACTTCTAGCCACAAATTTAAGTAGTGGTACTTGTAGCAACAAATTACAGTAGTGGTACTTGTAGCTACAAATTAAAGTAGTTGTACTTATAGCAACAAATTACAATAGTGGTACTTGTAGCTACAAATTAAAGGAGTTGTACTTGTATCAAAAAAATAAAAAAATAAAATTCAAAGTAGTTGTACTTGTAGTTTCACTTCTAGCCACAAATTCAAGTAGTGTTACTTGTAGCTACAAATTAAAGGAGTTGTACTTGTAGCAAAAAAAAAATAAAATTAAAGTAGTTGTACTAGTAGTTTCACTTCTAGCCACAAATTATAGTTATTGTATTTGTAGGCAAAACAGTGAACAGTGTAAAAACAGTGTATATGCGAATGCACCGTGATGAACACCAAATCAAGAACAATAAAAGAACGCCGTAGCAGCTGAGACTATAGAGTTAGATGACGATTGTTAAATGTCAGTCAGTGTGTCTAGTATTAGGCTTGTATTTAAGTATTGATTATTGATATTGAAGTATTGATATTCTAGTAATGGTATCTAGTTCAAAATGAGTTTGAGGTGAATCTCGAAGAGTCTCGCCTTCTTAAAGCTGAGAATTTGTATTTGAGAGCATGTGTTGTGTTGGCTTTTTTGGTTTTGTTAAATGGTCTGACTCTTAAGAGTGTCCTGATGTCTTTTTTTCTTTAGGCTGCTGGTAATGCCGTCAAGAGGGCATCAGATAACCTGGTGAAGGCGGCACAGAAGGCTGCATTTGAGGCTCAAGATGATCAGGCTGTTATGGTGAAGAGCAAGATGGTGGGCGGTATTGCTCAGGTAAAGAGAACATCAGTGAAACTCAGCTGTTTTTACTTGGCCTGTTAGAATTGATGAACCCATTTACTTATGTTATTAATGTTCTTTTGTTAATGTCCTGCAATGTGGATATTCATATGGATGTGCGTGTGTCCTCAGATCATCGCTGCTCAGGAGGAGATGCTCAGGAAGGAGAGAGAGCTGGAAGAAGCCAGGAAGAAGCTGGCCATGATCCGACAGCAGCAGTACAAGTTCCTGCCGTCAGAGCTCAGAGAGGATGGACAGGAGCAGTGAGCCGCACCAGAGACTAATCAATGACATTACACAAGAGTATGAGAAAAGTAATTAATGATATGCAATGAGTAAAAAGTGAACTATGTATCAGGATGTCTATTTTAAAAGTGTTTTGTTTATTTCTGTCACTTTTATGAGCATTGCCATGCCAGCTTTATTGTTTTGTTGTATTTTGAAAATATGCCACACATACAAGTTATTTTTAATTTCTTCTAAAAGATCTTTATTATTTTTTTTTTTCCCATACTAGATGGATTAGATAAACAGTTTTGAAAGCTTGTGATCATGGCAGGGGCACAACAGTGTTTTGTAATGTCTAGTAAGCTTCTGACAGTTGATAGCTGTTTTTCCTCTTTTCTTTTTTTGTGGCAATGTGGACCAGTGGTGCAATCATTAACTTTGCGTTGATACAATTCATAGAGAAAACATATCATTTTCTAAAGAAAAGAATAATAAAGCTTTGAAACGTTATAAATAGTATCTCCTGTTAATGTTTTTGCAGTGTCAATGTTTGCGTTTGTGACAACTTGGTCTACTGGCATTTCTATCAAAAGTATATCTTTTTATAAAGCATCAAAGCCATATTTCCATTTTTTGCTTTTATAATGTTTTGTTTTTTGTTCTTTTGTTCCAATTCACTGTTGATGTAATACTCATACAGATGTATACAGACAATATTAGATTAAAATGATTTGCAGCAGAAGAATTGCTTAATTAAATGCTTGTTTATCAAAGAATAATCAGAGTAATTATAAAGAACTGTTTTAAAAGAAATGATAAAGACTGTTATTAATGGATCAAATACATAAACAGTTTGAGTTTTTGCCATTACTGCCTTTCCTGTTGCATTCAGTATATTCTGAATCTTTCCTGCTTTTATATTTTATAATTGTGTATTTAACTGTTAACAGTTTCTCACCTAAAATAAGCAAACGCACCTAGTCATGTGTTTAACTAAAAACTCATAAATTCACTGTTTTTCAAATATCTCCTATTGCATTTGTGTTGTTTTTTTTTTCAGAGGTGCTGTTGTCAGAGAGCTTATTTACTTGTATAGACCGATAACATTAAAAACGAATAATTAATAGGTCATTAATGAACATTTTATAATGCTTAACCTATCAGTTGTTCATGTGCAAAAATCAAGGTGAATCATTATTTGCCTGGCTAAAGATATTCTTATTTAGTCTAGAATTAAACTCAGTCCTGAACATTACCAGGAAAGCTATTCCAGAGTGAAATATTTGAAAAGTGGTAAAATATACTATTATAAAATTGGACTGATATGATCAGACTCTTAATAAGAACTGCTGCATTTAAAGAACATGAAACTTGTTTTTAGAGATTGGACGACATCCAGCTTGTACTGTGCGTTACAAAAATCTAGTCTTGAGGTGATAAACATATGAACCAGCTTTTCTGCATCAGGAACATGTTTCATAAAATATTTCTAAAGCTGAAGAATGAAATGTGGTTTTCAAAAAACAAAAATTGCTGCCAAGCATGATGCATAACTAGATGGAAACATCAATCATCTTAACAAATTGTAAATTAACAGTGTATGTTTGAAGTTTTTGGTCATGAATTATTCCTCTCTTTTTATTTTTTGTCAGAATATAATAGAAGAATTACTGGCCATCTGTTCTTTAAATGTCATTAAAACACGTCTGAAAAATTGTGACATTTCATCTGGAGGATATTACGGATTATTAAAACTAACTATCATCAGCATAATAATTCAAGTTGATTGTTTCATGATAATATTACCTAAGGGGAGCATGAACAATGAATTAAAGAGGACCAAAGACTGAGCCTTGTGGTACTCACTTGTGTTTGGTTTTACAATTCATCATTTACACACAAAAACATACTGGTCTGACATGTGGGCTCTAAACATGGTTAATCCTGGCCCACAAAAGTCATTGTAATTAATCTTATTAAAGACAATGTTGTGATCTCTGCTGTCAAAGGCAGCATTAAGAGCTATCGACATTAGCACAACCAGTTACAAGATGCAATCATGTTCATATGATAGAAGCATGTATGTTGTGTGCTAAATCCTGATCAAATGCTTTGTGAATATCATTTCTCTGAAGAAACAGTATGGTGGACAGAGTTTTTTATAGTGTTTTAGACATAAATTGAAGATTTAAGAAGGATCTACATGTACAATGCATGAGTGAAATCAAAGTTGTGCCTTCTTTATAAGCGGTTTAATAACTGCAAGCTTGAACATTCTTAGGACATGCCAAAGTTATAGTATTTCTCATTTGCCTAAAGACATTAAAAAAATTATTTAACTGTAAAAACTAATTCAGCATTTTATGCCATGTGTTCATAAAGAAACTAGTAGCATTCAGAAAAAACATCACAATGTAAACACAACTCACCATTGAACACAGTAGGCAAAATTATATGAAATAATTGTCCAGGCAGTGAATGAGGCTTTTGAGAACATTTCCTTGGAGTCATAAAATCACATACTAGAATTACCTACAGCATCTGTTAGAGACTATGAGAAAATGATCATCACTATCATGTCATGGTGAAATGTTACAGATTTGATAGACTAAACGCAGAGAGTGTAATGTATGATTACATCAGCAGCTGTTTTTTCCCAGGGCACTCTGAATAATCCTGACCTCAGATCTTCTTAAGTATAACTGGAGAATGAGGATTCAAAGCCTCCCAAACATGGACAAAAGCACAGGGTCAAATGCTGAGGACGAATCAGAGCGAGGGGACGTCACTCTCCCAGAGACTTTAGAGAAGTTTCCAAAAAAGCCCAGAGTTCCTCTGGAGGGGATTCCAGCCGCCTCTCTGCTGTGCCGTTGTCAGCTCTGTCCGTCTCTGCCTCCACTCTTTGAACAAGTTCTCCTCTTTCTCCTCGGCTGCTTGTAGAAACACAAGAAATCAACAATGGAGGCCATCAAGAAGAAAATGCAGATGTTGAAACTAGACAAGGAGAATGCCATAGACCGTGCAGAACAGGCAGAGATTGACAAGAAAGGAGCAGAGGACAAATGCAAACAGGTAAACGGATTGGGTTTGGTTAACTGGAAACTGAGATTATATCAGACAAGACTTTTTTCTATAGGAGCCTGTTTCTGTTGATGTGTCTAACTGTATTCTCTGTGAGATGAAATTAGGAAAAGTGTGAGGAGGTGTGGTCTAAGTAGTGATTTAAATATTATATATACTTTTAAGTAATGGTATTACAAAATAATTTATTTATTTAAGTATCTCTGCCCAGAGTGCTCACAGAAATCATATTATTTGACCTTCCACGTGTTATCTAACTTTCTACGTACTGTATATGAATGATCAGTAATCATGTGGTCACTGGCATCAACTTCCTTCCAAAAAACTCCTGATTAATCCCAGTTTATGGTCCAGCATTTCTGATCCGTGGAGCTATTTTTAGTCTTGTTCCTTAAGACCTGTCAATCATGACTAACTGATGTGACTGATGCCAAATATAGAAGTGTAAATATGTTAGCATATTTAAGCAGGTATACGTGATTACAGCCATTTGATTAAGAGGTCTGGCCTGAGGGGCGACATTTTCCATCGTTTGATTAAACGCGACACAAATAACGGGCCTGTCACTTTATAACA
The DNA here is from genome assembly GCF_018812025.1 of Megalobrama amblycephala. Classification (NCBI taxonomy): domain Eukaryota; kingdom Metazoa; phylum Chordata; class Actinopteri; order Cypriniformes; family Xenocyprididae; genus Megalobrama; species Megalobrama amblycephala. The sequence continues at coordinate 33,317,560 of NC_063045.1, forward strand.
GTTCTCTATTTTATTAAAAGCCATTTAAAGAAGGCTTTTTCCAGCAAGGATACTGTCATTCTCCATAATGGAAGTGCAGCTGGCTTTTCCATTGGAGAAAAAAGAAAACATGATTTTTAATCAGTGATCTCAACATATCTCATTTATTAGAATTGGATTGGTTTCTTTACTGAGTTATGTGCTGTTATGTCCGATAATTGATTTAATGCATTTTTGTTTTAACAAAGACTGTTATTTCTCGAAAGCTCTGAGGGCACAACTCCATCTATTCTTGTCCCAAGGCCTTTGTTATTGCATCCCTGTTGGTCAGCACACATGCTGTCCTTGATCTTTTTTTGTCCCTCTCCACCTTCATGAAATTGTTCAACATAATAGGATCAAGGCTTTGTACCATCTGGAGCCACTGGGCTACATTTGACGCCAAAGCCGCAATGCTTCTCATAACTGACTTCCCAAGCCTGTCCTGGTCTGTCAAACGGACTAAAGGGAAGGCATCCATCATGAGCGCATCGCTTTGACGCTGTTCTCTTGTTCTGTCATTCAGTTATTTACACTTCTCAATTTATGAGCTGACCAAAATGCTACCTACCTATAAAGCTGTGGTCTATTTTTGCAGCCAGCATTATGGTCTGCGTTTCCATATGCAGAAGCCAACTGTCTCATTGGCCCAAAGTGAGCAATAAATAGAGGCTGGTTTATGACACTAAGCTATGTGTGATGATAGTAAAAGGGTTGTGGTTTACTTGAAGTGTGGAGGGAGGAGTGACTACCAGCAGCTGCAGGATACAGCAAAAATGCTCCACTCGCCACTTCAACACAGCGTTGCCTTTTATAATTGTCTCATCATGCCCTCCACATCTTCATATTCCCAACCAGACCACCTAAATGACTCATTTATGAGATGGGATTTAGAGATCATCATTTATCATTGGTGTAGGAATGAGTTCAAGATGTGGGACACATTACTTGAAAAGTAATGATCTTCCAAAATGAGGAGAAACTAATAAAATAAAAGAATGCCTTTGAATAAATCTAGTCAAAGCACTTTTTACCACATTATTTTACTGTATTTTCAATATTTCATGTGTGTGTGTGTGTGTGTGTGTGTAGCTGGAAGAGGAGCTCTTGGCCCTGCAGAAGAAGCTGAAGGGTGTGGAGGATGAGTTGGACAAATACTCAGAATCACTGAAGGATGCTCAGGAGAAACTCGAGCAGGCCGAGAAGAAGGCCGCAGACGTGAGTGACACACATGATCATCACAGATTGATCGTGATCATCACTGACACCTCATTTGAAGCTATTTTGCTTCATATTCATTTGCTTCAAGCTAAATATTTTGCATGAATCTCACAAATGCATATTCAGGTCATATTTCACCCCATAAATAAAAGAAAAAATATATATCTGCATAAAGAAAATGGCCTATGGTATTTTAGAACCATTACGGATCACGTATATGTGACCATGGATGGACCACAAAACCAGTCATAAGAGTCAATTTTTTGAAATTGAGATGTATACATCATCTGAAAGCTGAATAAAGCTTTCCATTGATGTATGGTTTGTTAGGATATGACAATATTTGGCCGAGATACAAATATATTTGAAAATCTGCAATCTGAGGGAGCAAAAAAATCTAAATATTGAGGAAATCGCCTTTAAAGTTGTCCAGATGAAGTCCTTAGCAATGCATATCCACTCACAAAATACATTTTTGATATATTCACGGTAGGAAATTTACAAAATATCTTCATGGAACATGATCTTTACTTAATTTAATAATGATTTTTGGCATAAAAGAAAAATCGATAATTTTGACCCACACCATATTGTTGGCTATTGCTACAAATATACCCGTGCGACTGGTTTTGTGGTCCAGGGTCACATATATGATGATGATACCTATGTATCACAATGATTCGCACGCAAAATCTTGTTAAAAATCTTAATTGAGCCAATGTTCAAAAATCATAACATCTAGACGTTATGTGTCTGAATTGGCCAGAAGAGTTTAGGAGCTGGAATGATCAAGTACAGCTCGCACGCGCCCTCCCGTGGCGGCAGTCAGCATAGCGTCTACAGTGCTGAGCTCAGGCTGTCAATCACGAGGGCGGCTTCCTGTCAGCAGCTGCTCTGGAGAAGGTGTCGAGCCCACCCACTGTATCATGTTCTCTAAACACTTCATAAACACTGTCAGCACCTCGTAGCAGATGCCATGCGTGTTGCGACCGGTTGCGACCTCATCAAAGACCTGTTTTTGCGTATGGATACATTTTCTTTACATACATCTTGAATTTTAGGGATGCAACATCACGCAGTGAGCTGTTGCCCTGCTTCATGTTCGTCTCTATATCAATTGTATGAACTGTAAGATGACCTACGAAGGTTTGGGGCGGGTGCGTTAAATCATTTTATTCGACTTATTTTTCCATAAGTAGTTCAATTAACGCGTCAGCCCTATATGTTTAGAAATGCACATTAGTGTTTGCTTTGTATAGCGCTTTTCACAATCATTTTATTTATTTTTTCAAAGCAGCTTTACTTAAAGGTCCCGTTCTTCGTGATCCCATGTTTCAAACTTTAGTTAGTGTGTAATGTTGTTATTAGAGTATAAATAAAATCTGTAAAATTTTAAAGCTCAAAGTTCAATGCCAAGCGAGATATTTTATTTAACAGAAGTCGCCTACATCGAACGGCCAGTTTGGACTACATCCCTCTACTTCCTTCTTTAATGACGTCACTAAAACAGTTTTTTGACTAACCTCCGCCCACAGGAATACACAAGAGTTGCGCTTGTAGAGTGTGTTTGTCGCCATGTCGTCGAAACGCTGTTATTTTCATCCCGCAGTCCAATCACCGGGTCTGATTCCGGCTCAAATTGATAGGGTAAAATTAAAGACATGTTTACAATAACACTGAGCGCGTGCATCTCCACGTTATGGTAAGAGGCGTGACCTTTCCGGGCACGGAGCGCTAAGCTGCTGTCGAATCACAACACAGGAACCGCTGGCACAATCAGAACTCGTTACGTATTTCTGAAGGAGGGACTTCATAGAACAAGGAAGTCATCAGCCCGTTTTTATGACAGTGGAAACAGCGGTATACAGATAAGTAAATTATGTGAAAAATACTGTGTTTTTTTACACGCGAAACATGAACACATGTTATATTGCACACTATAAACACAATCAAAGCTTCAAAAAACCACGAAAAACGGGACCTTTAAGATCAAACCAACTTAAAGCCCCCAATGATCAAGCCACATGCCATGGCAATGAAAAATCTCTATAAGATCAATCTCCGGTTTCACAGACAAGGCTTAAGCTAGTCTTAGACTAAAATGCATGTTTGAGCTGTTTTAACTGAAAGCAACTTGTACTGACAGATCTTAAAATATATCCATGCCATTGTTTTGTCTCAAAGATGAACACCAGTACTTTTTTTTCTAGTGTACGTTTATAAAAGTTACATAAATATCCTAATTGAACTAAGGCCTAATCTTGATTTAGGCTGAGCCCTGTCTGTGAAACCGGGCCCAAGTGTGTAGTGGAGGAAGAACTTTGAGCTGAGACAGCCCTCCTCCTCCAGCAGTATAATACATGTACATTTGACAATTATTAACTAGTTACATGTGAAATACAAGTCATGTGCTCATGAGTTGAAAGACTTCGGCAACCACAGTGGAAAGTTTTAATCCAGAATTCTTCCACTGAAACATGAGGTAGTTTTAGAGCATGGTCAGGAACGCTCACTATGTGTGTATTGTATTTGCACCATTAATACGTGGCCAAAAAAGGAAAAAAATCAGAGGAATGCAGTCATTTGTTTACAGTGGAGTGACGTCAATACTTCCAGTGCTTCTGCTCATAGTTTCATTGAAAGGATCACTCTGAGGACAGTAAAGTCAAACAACCCATAAGTTGAGGTTTGACTGAAACATCCTGTTTTATGGTTGTACTTCTCTTGAAATTCATTTGATTGGACACAATGATGAAGAAAGTCTGTAAGCAGCAGTAAGACTCATCTCTGAGATCAAATACACAATTTGAGTACATAAGATTTAGACAGACAGGTGACCAAGAATGCAGTAGATATAGTAGTCTATAAGTTAATATAAATCTATATATTCATAAGACTTGGTATATCATTTTACTTTCTTTTAACAAAATTTCACAAATTTTACATTGAATCATTGTATCTCTTGTAGCTAAACAGACCACAGAGCCAGTAATACAGATTTGCAATCAATCAGTAAATAGGAATAATCGAAATTCTCTTTGACAATGAGGGATTAAAAAGTCAGTGGTTAAAGTCGCAATGAAACGGAAGTAGACGTATCGTGATGAACATTTGAGTGAAACTGATTATCAACAAGAACAAATGTAGGCCGGGGACTTTGTTCATCCATTGGATGTTAACATGTAGAGCTCTGAACATGTGGAGTAAATTCTTATAGCCTATATTGGACTAAATGTTTTTGACATAGAGTGCAACGATCGGGTTCTGGAAAACTCCATTCATCTTCTCCATAGGGAAACTGATTTTGAACGATAACTTATGAACCTTTAAAGACAGACCTGTTGTGAGCTACGAGGTTGTTAATCAATAGTATTTGCTTCTGTTGAAGATGTAGCCCATGTTATTTAATTTTTTTAAAGTAATTCTTTGATACAGCAGAAATGCTGTACAGAAAATTGCACCAATCAGAGTCAAAACAAGCAAAACTGCACCAAAAGAGCTCTTCAGCTCTGCCCTCTCCCATGAAGCACTGCGAATGATGTAATGGAGTCGGTGGCTGCATCCGAAAAACTAGGCAGCTGACTTGTTGCCTCGCTGCCCTATCAGGCAATGACTTGTAAGACAGCATTTGTGCTTAGTATGAAGGCACCTCATGAAACTGATTTCAGACAGACTTCTGAGGCAGCATAATAGTTTAATGATCTACCGCAAAATAGCGCAAGCTTTGGTGAGAATTTAACAAATATTTAATTACTACAGTAGTAATTTTTAGTTAGAAATGACATCAAAAGTGGAAAATGTTGATCAAAAACGTGCATTTACACACAAACTGACCAGCAAACGCAACTTTCGGACGCTGAAAACCATCTTTATTTTTCTAGCTCAACTGACCCAATTCGCATACTTACGTACTATTCTATGATGTTTTAAGTACAAATAGTGCGAGTAGTGAGTTCACAGAAAATTCCAAAAAGAAAAAGTGTACTTTAAATACCCGGATGATGCACTAAATTAACGGAAAAAACAAAGTGTGGAATGTTGGACACTTCATGCACTCAACTGTCGCAGCTTTAATTACCTTTCTGAGGGGGAGGGGGGATCAGACTCCGATGTTTAATGACAAAATAAGCTTATCAAATTCATACATGAATGAGTACATAGTACATAAGTGCATAGTGTAGTGCGTCATATATATATATATATATATATAGATAAAATCAACATTTTTAAATGCATAGTTTTATATTTCTCTATAATTTTGAATTTGATTATGCTGTTCACAATGCTTCATGGGATTGAAGTTTTTTCCCTCAGTAAAGCCGTTACATACACCTTTACATTGTACCTTTGTATTTTTGATTATCAAATACTTTTTTGCTTCAAAACAAAGTTTGTAGTGTTGTGATTGTCCTTGTAGCTTATTGTCTTGGTTCAAGGCTTATAATACTTTAATGATGATTTTTTTTTTAAATCCTTATGGGAAAAATTAATGAAAAAAAAAAACTTCAGGAACCAGTGCCGCTGAAAAGGTGGGCAGGCACTAATCCACTCTATTGAGATGTCTGTCAAAGAGTTGCCTGAATTCAACCTAATAAATGTACAGTAATAAGTCACTAACTTGAGATACTTTCATGAGCTAAATAAATTAATTAATACATTTAAAAAATAACATAGCTTTTTATTTTAGAGCTTTTTTGAGGAATCAACTGGAAACCTGAACCTGAACCCATGAGAGTTACCTGCTAGACCACTTTATCTTTTTCATAAGAGACAAATAATAAAAACAGCTGTTATAAACAAATCCACTTTTCATACACTCAAAAAAAAGAATTGTTGGATTTACTTAAAGAAGTGTCAAGTGGTTCCACGCAACTATTTTGAGTAATTTTTACAAATAACAATTTAGTGGTATGAACAAAAGAAATTCAAGTAAAGCTGACAAAATTTCTTTGAGTAAATACAAATCATTTGAATGTCACTGTTACATAATATTTATATGTGCAGTTTACTTAATAATGTTATGTTTATTACATAAGGTGAACACATTTATTGACTTAATTTACCTTATTAAATGAACTATTTTCACTACAAAATGCACTCAAAAAATAACACATTGAACAAACTCAGTTGATTTGAGAGCAGGAATTCCATCCTAAACATGGGTATATGAGGCTCACAGCCTAAACACAGGCAACATTCTTCTGCATAATGCTAACCACAAAATTCAAAAACATTACAGAAACTCCTCTAAATGTCCAACATAACTGAACATTAAACACTAACATAAACTAACAACATCTTTCCCTTTACTGAAAAACATAAAATAACACTATAATCCCTAAATTTACTCTCCAAATGCAGTTCCTTGCAAAGCACGCTGGGAACTATGGATCCACTGCTCAGTTAGTTATGTCAACATTAATTTGTGTGTTTCACTCAGCAGTGTTAAGTTGACTGAACAAACACTTACTAAGTAAAGCTGACAATACTCATTTTTAGTAGAAACAATGCAGTTAAATTATGTTCATGTTGTTACATGTGTTTTTTAAGTAATGTGAACAAGGGTGGTTTGAGTGAAACTAACAACAGTGAAAGTTATTTTTTTTAGACTACTTACAAATACACCAAGCTGGTTTGTGAGCTGATGAAAAGCTAATAATTAATAAAATCGAATGTAAAATTAAAATATATAGGGCTGCACAGCCTGCACAGTTAAAGGATTAGTCCACTTTCAAATAAAATTTTCCTGATAATTTACTCACCCCCATGTCATCCAAGATGTTCATGTCTTTCTTTCGTCAGTCGAAAAGAAATTGAGGTTTTTGATGAAAACATTCCAGGATTTTTCTCCTTATAGTGGACTTCAATGGCCTCCAAATGGTTGAAGGTCAAAATTACAGTTTCAGTGCAGCTTCAAAGGGCTTTAAACAATCCCAGACGAGGAATAAGGGTCTTATCTAGCGAAACAACTGTATATGCTTTATAAACACAAATGATCGCCTTGCACGTGCTTCCGCTTTCCACATTCTTTAAAAAGCTTACGCTGTATGTCTTACGCCTTCCCTATTCTACTTACGGAACGAACATGCTGCCAGTTACGTTTTTTTTTTTTTTTTTCGTAAATAGAATAGGTAAGAGATAAAATAAGACCCTTACTCCTCGTCTGGTATCATTTAAAGCCCTTTGAAGCTGCACTGAAACTGTAATTTCAACCATTTGGAGGCCACTGAAGTCCATTATATAAGGAGAATAATCTAGGAATGTTTTCATCAAATACCTCAATTTCTTTTCGACTGACGAAAGAAAGACATGAACATCTTGGATGACATGGGGGTGAGTAAATTATCAGGAAATTTTAATTTGAAAGTGGACTAATCCTTTAATTGAAATAGTGTGGCACTGTGTTCATTTACACGCATGCAGCTCATGATCAAGTTTAACCTGCATTTGGGAATCAAGGCAATGTGCACAATAGGTTCTCACGCTACATTCTCACAATTTCCAACATTTTTGTGGACAGAAGTTTACAGCATTTCACTAGTATTCAACCAAAATAAAAGATAATATTTTCAAATATTCTTTTTCTTTAAATTAATTAATAGCCTGATCACTTCAAAGAAAGATGAGTTGTTTAGTTAATTAAGAAATTCGTTTTTAATAAGTAGGCTATTTACAAATATTTTATGGATGAAGAAACCGTGATGAATGCGTGCGTCAGGTGTCTTGAGAATAAAGGTTTCTGCATGGGATTCACCTGTGTATTCTCGCTCGCGTTACGTCCTTAACTATGATTTCATTATGAATTTGATCTGTTTTTGGTTTACGTGCTGAAGAACAGACCGAAGAAGCATCAATAAGTATTGAAAAAAATCCCTGTTTCTGTCAGGGGAGGGTCCTTCTGTTGAACCTGCTGCTCCTGCGCTTCTGACCGCCGGATGAATGAATGGCGGATCACCTGAAAGCTGCGCTGCGCCATCTGTTGTACTGGCGTCAGTGAGCTTTTAGTTGAGCCCGACGGATATTGGTTTCGCTGTTGGTCTGAATAGACCGTACGTCGGCGATTTGTTTCGCTTTACGCTAAACTTTACCAGTTCGGGATAAAAAACGTTGGAGGAAGAAACAAGACGAAGACGGGTTTAACATGAACGCATGATCATTCTGTGGGATAGAGCGATATCGCTGCTGTCCTGCCCGTGTCGTGTTCAGCGTTATTAATCATAGCCTCGGGATTCAGCGGTAATGGCATCGATAACATCCATAGAATCCGTGAAAAGGAAGATCCAGAGCCTGCAGCAGCAGGCGGATGATGCGGAAGATCGAGCAGAAATGCTGCAGAGAGAGGTGGACATGGAGCGGCAGTGCAGAGAGAGAGTGAGTGACCCTCTCAAACCTTTGATATTCAACCGGGCTGTAGTGAGTGATCTGTTATTATAGAGTGAAGTTTTATCTCTCTATTTACACTGTCCTGTTGTTAACTTGAAAGACATACTATTCACTGCAATATCAATGTAACTTTATTGCAAACAGTCAGTTGTTTGTTAGAAGAGGCCTTTGTAGGCCAGGGGTTTTCAAACTGGGGTCCGGGCCGGGGCCACAAGGGTGTGACGGGGTCAGTGGAAAAGTCTAGATTAAAACTATATAGATATAAAGAAATGAATAAAAATGTGATTACAATAAAAAACATTAGTTAGTTATTATAATCAATAGGTTAAACTAGATTCAAATTAATAACAATTTTGATTAGTATAATTAAGCAAAATTACATTAAGAGACATAGATTAAAACATCATTTTTCACTGTTTAAATTGGGTGTTTGTAAAAATATATGCCTTTTAAATTTTAGCATGGGGTCCCTCACATGAAGATGATCATATTTGGGGGGGTCTGTGGCATCTAAAAGATCGTATTAGATGTGAATGGCAAATGTAAAACCGAGGTCCCTCAAAATAGTAGTTATGTTGTATGCTTTGATTTTCTTAAACCAGTAAAATCAGTATCAGTATCCTAAATCAGTATCCATTAAGGTAAAACAAACAATGCAGAATTAAACAATATCAGCCAAAACAAGTTTGGGCTTGACATGGAACACAGAGCTTTAGTTGAACTTGAGCTAATGCGCTGGACAGAAGGAGCGGATTAGAGTTCATATTAAGGGCGGGTGTGACGCACAGACTCAAATCATCTCTCACATCAAACTTAAGTGGTCAGTTAAAACAGCGATACAGTTTTAGTCCACCTGAATGTTCATCTGACCCAGAACAGGATAATCCTCTTGTGTTCTAATCTACAGGTAAGAAAAGTGGTGGTTGTTTACATCAGAATAGACCGCAAGTAGCCCTTAATCAGGGTAGTGCCATATTTAATTTCTGACAGGAATGAAAACGAGGCTGTGAGGGACAGTGCGTTCAATGGGTTTTACTGTTGTTTAACAACATGTCACTTGTTCAGCTGATGAAACGTCACCAGACGACTCGTGTGTGAGTGGTGAAAATGACATGATCTAGCACCTTTATTCAGTGTATGCTGTTGTAATGACTGTGCGTCTGTCCCTCAGCTTTGTTTTCATCTGCATTAAATTCAGTATGGCATCTAACCTGACTAAGGTCAATTGGAGAAAGATTTTGATGTGCCTTAAAGAGTCCATTTGATCTGTGCTTCACCTGCCATACATTAAAGGGTTAGTTCACCCAAAAATTAAAATAATGTCATTTATTACTCACCCTCATGTCGTTCTACACCCGTAAGTCCTTCGTTAATCTTCGGAACACAAATTAAGATATTTTTGTTGAAATCCGATAGCTCCGTGAGGCCTGCATAGAGAGCAATGACATTTCCTCTCTCAAGATCCATTAATGTACTAAAAAAATATTTAAATCAGTTCATGTGAGTACATTGGTTCAATATTAATATTATAAAGAGACGAGAATATGTTAGGTGCTCCAAAAAAACAAAACAACGACTTATATAGTGATGGCCTATTTCAAAACGCTGCTTCATGAAGCTTTGGAGCGTTATAAATCTTTTGTTTTGAATCCACGGTTCGGAGCGCCAGAGTCACGTGATTTCAGCAGTTTGGCGGTTTGACACACGATCCGAATCATGATTCGACAGAGAGGAAATGTCATTGCTGGCTATGCAGGTAGGGCTGGGCGATATATTGCATGCAATTGTCATGCGCATTTCGTCAGTAAAGCCAGTTCCCTGATTGCCGCTAAATCGCCATCACCTGCTTTCAAATGGAGCGGCATTTAATAGACAGAGCCGTAGTTCACTGACAAGCTATGCAATATCGCGTTCAATATCGCAGATGAATCGCCTTCGATAATAAACGCGATATTGCATAGCTTGTCGGTCGCCCAGCCCTATATGCAGGCCTCACTGAGCCATCGGATTTCAACAAAAAATATCTTAATTTGCGTTCCGAAGATTAACGAAGGACTTACGGGTGTGGAACGGCATGAGGGTGAGTAATAAATTACATAATTTTCATTTTTGGGTGAACTAATCCTTTAAAGTTGCACTACAGAAGAATTTTTTATTTTTTTATTTCTTTGGTTAAAAATGAACAAAAAACAATTATTGAGCAAGTACATAAAAAGTCAGTTTTTAAAACGGTTACCTTGCCATACCTTAATTTACAAAGGTAAGCTTATTGTTGTAATTTGAGCTGTCATGTCAGATTTTGTGGGAAAAGGGAATTTTACATGATTTGCCTTTGCGTGACTGTATCAGAAAGAAGAAGACCTGACTACTGTATGGGTGTGAGGATTGCGTTCTTACATAAATTTGTATGTAGCACACTTAAAGATAAACTATTTAACTTTTGGCCCTCTTTTGCAGAAAAATAAAACCGTAGCCTGTGTATCTTGCAGAAGAACTTTGTTTTGGTTGTGCTTTGGCTCTGAACAGCTCTAAAATATAAATCATTATTATGCTTATCAAAGTGTATTTGGGTAAAGGACATAGTTTGGAAGATGGACATTAATAACATTTTTTTCTTGAGTAATAATGAAGTCAGAGATTAAATAACCTAGAAAGTAAAGATAATGTTGCATACGCACAAATTACGGCTAGTTACACGAAATAATGTTGATGTTGGCAACATCGAAGTTGGAACCTGAGCTGAATAACAATAGTTTCCAGTGTGTGAATGATCTGACTGAGCTATGGTCAGAAATGTGATTTAATTTAAAACATTTGCTTTTCCAGTAGGTCAGAACAATTTTAGTTGTTTGTAGCTATTTTTGTATTTTAACCTGGATTTTGCCATGAAAATAGCTACAGATGGCAGGCATGGCCTTAACCCACAAACGAATTAGGCCACCTTTGTACTGAGCACTGTTGTTTTTCTAGTACAACTATTGTTGTAAGGATTATATTAGCAAGATGACATCAGACTTGCCCTTTTTGAGTAGTGGTAAATACAGCTATAGGCATGTTGTTTTTCAGCATTCTTTAAAATCATAAAAAGACCAAACATTTATTCATGATCACTGCATGCTTTATTTAGTGATGTGATCCAATGTTCCCTTATTTAAAGGGTTGACATACATATCGTAATTGCAGTGCTAGTGTGTAGTTAGCTATTAAAGTATTAGATAAACAGTTGACCGTGATCCCCAACCCTCTTTACCTAGTGAACTTTGCATTTTTAAAGTTTAACTTTCAAGCCAGCAATGCATGCATTCAAAGAGAATGCCACTTTGTCTAATGGAAACATCTGCCTCTTCCAGACACACAAAAATTTAGTGAATGTATGAGCTGATAAAATATATAGCTTGAATGCAATAAAAGTCATTTTGCAATAAAAGCATTCTTGTAGTGATTTTGAGAAAGAAATATTTTGAAAAAATCTTTTTGCTTTCTGCCCTCAGCAACCTGCTGCCAAATAATGAGGCAATTTTAGTTTTCAACAGAACAGATTTATCAAAATGTTAAATGTAATAAAATTAGTGCAAACGTGTTTTTATTTTGATGGTAATCCAGTAATTGGTCCTCAGTAACTAATATATTAAATGAACCTACTGAACAAACAAAAATGTGGTAACCATGTCAGACATGATTAAAGTAGTAACTAGCTGCAAGTGAGTCTCAGTGACATCTCTTACTGATTCACTAAAAACAACTGGGCTGTTATTTGTCTGGACCAAATGTGCCACACCCGTGCTGAAAAGTGAAGCTAAAGCATTTTGATCACCCCCTGGTGGCTGGCTGCAGTATAGGTCATAAATCCCGCCCTCTCCATGTAATCGAATGGGACACGAGCCAACCTAAAAAATCCAATTACACTTCAAATAATTTTTTTCCAAAGATGGTTACTGTCATTTTAGGTAGTTCCTATCACAATGATGCATGTTCAAGTGTTCGTTTTTTCCAGTAAGTTTGGTTTTAATTAGTTATTTGATGCTATAAAAATGGGGTGTGATATCATGATTGACAGCTGTGCTTACAAATGAGTGCGGGAGGAGGAGTGTGGGCGGGAATAATAGTGGTAGTGGTACAGGCAACATTGTCACAGTGTTTTAGTACAGTGTTCTGTCTGAATTATGGAAGATTTTTGTCATACAGTGGAGTTTAAAGAAGCTTTAACAAAGATTTAAAGATTTTTACATAAAAAAAAAAAATAATATTCTTATCTGTAAATATTATAGTTGCATTCCATTCCAAGTGAATTGCTGTTAAATTTACCAAATAGACTTATACTAAAGTGTGTGTGCGTTGACCAGACCATCAAAGAGAATGCAATAATTAATAATAATAATAATAATAATTTAACTAAAATATTAGTTTCGATATTTGTTGTTAAACATTTACATTTAATTGAAAAGATTCATGTTTCTGCAGTTTATATTGTAAAATATTAGCTTAAAATAGTATTGTTACATTTTATATTCATTTTAAAGCCTGAAATTTACACATTGTTCTGAGAAGAAAAGGATATGGAAATAGAAAGCTTTTGTCAGTAAAATACAGGAAATTATTATTATTATTATTTTCAAATGATTGGAGTCAAAGGAGTTGGAAAACAAGAAAAGGAGTCATAAATAATTTTGCACTTAATTTAAAATTAATCTTAAGATTTTCACATCGCATGTTGCCATCGCCTTATCCAAAGAGTTTATTGCGAATCGCGTTTCTCTACCATGCCGTGCAGCCTTGATGTGTATTGACTGATTTCCCTGTGATCGTAGGCCGAGGCTGAGGTGGCATCCCTGAACAGACGTATCCAGCTGGTTGAGGAGGAGTTAGATCGTGCCCAGGAGAGACTTGCCACTGCGCTACAGAAGCTGGAGGAGGCAGAGAAAGCCGCAGATGAGAGCGAGAGGTGTGGCGGCAGCATCCCAGCATAATAATGTTTACTTTCCAGTCCACAACATAACTACACATCTGGGCTTTGTTCACAGGCGCACTGTTTTATGTATTTGACTCGCATCCATTGTTGTAATATGAACAAAAATAGACAGCAGGATTCAAGCCAGATTTGTCTGTAGTTTTTGGTAATTTGGGATCCGTCCAGTGTGCTTTCCTGTCTTCGGCCCGAGACCATGGGATCAACTCCAACATCCCCGTGACCCTACGTAGGACAAGCGGTTTGGAAAATGGATGCATGTTTTTCCACAATTTTAGCTATTCTCTTAGGTCTCTTGGTAATGCGGACAGTCCGTACTAAATATCTTGTGCATTGTGTGAACAAAGCCTTGGAGAACGATGAGGAAATACCTTAATCCTGTTATGTTTTGACTTGCCAAGTTTGTCTGTTCATGGCATTGCCTAATTGTAATACTGACCATGTGCTTTTTTTTCTCACAGAGGAATGAAGGTGATAGAGAACAGAGCAACAAAAGATGAGGAGAAGATGGAGATCCAGGAGATGCAGCTGAAGGAGGCCAAACACATCGCTGAGGAGGCGGACCGCAAATATGAGGAGGTGTGCATGTCACATTTTTAAATGACTGGAATCAGTTGAAATGAGGCTTCTTATAACTAGAGCCTTTGCACAGCAAATAGCAGTTATTACAGGTGGTGATATAACCAAAATGTTATGTCATGCTATAGGTCATTTTATATCTCAATAACACTATATATGACAGTTTATTTTTTGCTGGAAATGTAACCCTAAAATGTTCCTCATTGTAGCTTTAAGGTTTTTCTTATAGGACACTGCACTCAAAAATATGAATAAAATAGTTATTACAGCCAGGCCTGAAAGTTCAAAATGGTGGCAAAGTCTTTATGAAGACATGGAAAACATTTTCAGACTTAGACTTGGGATTCGGATGAAAGAAAAAAAAAAAGCTAATCCCATAAGCTTCGTGAAATATAAGAATGAATTTGTTTTCTTATATAATAATTTAAGAATACATTTACACTATACATGGCAATGACTTTGCGGTCAATTGTCACAAGTTTGGTAGATATTTTTATAGACACCCTGTTTGTGTATTCCAAGTTTCATGTTCATCAGCTGTTCACAAGTGAATTAATTAATTGGCTGCTGAATTTTGAATGGCTGTTGGTGGCCATTTATACTGTTTCATCCAAATTAGTTTTTGAAGAACTAGCATGCTTCTTTCTTCACCAAATGGTCACAGAGTTGTTGTTGTAGTGTGGAAGACGAGTTACTATAACTAAACTTGAATTATTGTTTATTGGGGATTAACTTCCTTTTTCTTAACTTGGCTTTACAGATCTTTGATATTGCTATTTGATTGTAATTGTAAAACTGTGTCTGTTCGTGTGTTTGTTTGACTGCAGGTGGCGCGTAAACTGGTGATTCTTGAGGGTGAGCTTGAGCGCTCTGAGGAACGAGCTGAAGTGGCTGAGGCGTAAGTACATATAATCCTCATTAAACTCTTTAGTTGAGATTGGACTATTGCATTATTATAAAACATCAATAAATAAAAACATCAGTAACCTTGTGTGTTAACAGTGGTGCCTGTAGTCGATTATATTTCTTACTGATGCATTTCATTTTTTACTAGCACTAACATCATGATAATATGAACAGGCTTAATCTGCATTTGGATAACTGCTCCTTAAATTCCTTGCTAGAATACATTATGAACAAAAATATACTGATTGGTTTATTCAAAACTGTGTGGAATATATATGTGTATATGCGCCCACATTGTGATTGTAACTAAAGTGTATTTGCATGAATAACCGAGGTTTATATGCATGTCTGTGGTACCTAAACTTGACAGAACTGATCTCTGTCAGAACTGGAAGGTAAAAGTCTCCAGGATTTCCAAAGATCAGCTGCTGCAAATGCTCTATAATTAGTAACAGAAGAGTTCTCAGGGTCATTTAACAACAGCAAGGTTTCTAATTGTCCTTTCTTCACGTTTTCCAAATGCATGCTCCGTTGTTCCTTATCCTGTATCCCCCCCCCCCCCCCCCATTACCTCCCCCTCCCCCACTGGCCCTTTTTGGACTAACCCAGTCGAGTCAGGCAGCTGGAGGAGGAACTTAGACTCATGGACCAGAATTTGAAATCCATGATGGCTGGAGAGGAAGAGGTACTGCTGAGAGACTGACGTAGCACGCTAACGCTCGCTTCTTTTTACTTGTCCTCTCTTTCGGAGATCTATGACCTCCTCTGCTGCTCTTCTCGGCTTTATCCCTGTGTCAATGAAACGCATCTTTTGCAAAAAGTAAAGGGGCCTCAACTAGAACCTTGGGGAATGCCGCACTTTAATTACTGCTGTTATGTAGCAAACATCTCGGAAAAAGGATTTCTTTTTCTTTATTTGAATAAACACTAAAGTAGCTAGTTTTGACCTCTCAAAACTGCCATTCTAGTCTGCATGGATTTCTTTTTCTATAGAAAGCGGTTTGTGAATAACGTTCAGGCATGTAAAGTGTTACTGTCTGATGTGCTTGGAGCTGTGAATGGTTCTAAGATAAAATATGGGGAATGGCCTCATTGTTCCATTATGGTTGGGGTCTCTTTAGCTAAAAATGCTTCCTTTCCTGTCTTCTCAAAATGCTGTCTCTGTCCTCTCCTTTGCCCTTTCTTTTCCTGCATCTCTTGCTGTGGTATAGCAAATCTGGTGACCTTGAGGAAGAATTGAAAAATGTCACCAACAATTTGAAGTCCCTGGAAGCACAGGCTGAGAAGGTAGGCAGAGCACTCATAGGATTTTTCAATGTGAAAGGTCCAAATGCCCTGCTGTTCACTTCAGGCTGCCCATGTTCACTCTGTCTTTGTGGTTGTAGTGTTGTTCTTTGCACAACAAATTATTATATCACATATATCATTTGTCCAAATTTTAAACCAAACATAAAATGAGATTCCCCTAGTTAAATCAGCATTGTATATAGGGTGAGATAAGCCAATGAAGTGAATTATTTTTAATCAGTTCTGTTGATCAAGTAAAATAGCTTTCTTATACTCAAAGTCTCCATAGACTTCACTGCCATCTCTCTTGCCAAAGCTATGCATTGTTCTTCTTCTGATTTCAGACGCAACAATATATGTAGCCTATAAAGAATTCTTCAAATATTGAATGACTGCTGATTTTTTTTATTATTATTATTATTATTTATTCCCCAGTACTCCACCAAGGAAGACAAATATGAAGAGGAAATCAGAGTACTGACTGACAAACTCAAAGAGGTGTGTTTTCATTTCACTATATTTAAATTACACTGCATATTTCAAATAAAAGCACTCTTCATACACAATGCTGAGCAAATCCAAAAGTGGTTTTCAGCTGTTTATGGACTTCATCTGCTCTGAAATCCAGACATGGACAGCTCATTATTAAGTCATAATCGTCCCTGCTTTCTCCCTACTATGGTTA
Organism: Megalobrama amblycephala; assembly: GCF_018812025.1. Lineage (NCBI taxonomy): Eukaryota > Metazoa > Chordata > Actinopteri > Cypriniformes > Xenocyprididae > Megalobrama > Megalobrama amblycephala. The sequence goes on from NC_063045.1 coordinate 33,334,605, forward strand.
GGATTAGGTTTCTAACCAATCCGGTTGCAGTCTCCCCAGTGTTTGAACCAATCAGTGCTGGTGCTGGTGAACTTGCTTTGGGCTTGCGCCTTGCTATCCAGTGATGATCGCAATGCGAGCCATTTGGTCCCTTTGAATTCAAAACTGTTATGTGCTATACACTCCTATGATATAAGAACTTTAAAAGCTTCATGCTAAAGCCATCTGAAACTAGAAACTAAACAGCATTGTCTATGTAAACTGCAGTGACATGGTAAACTGGAAAACATGATACACAGCGTTAATTACAAGCTTATCAATCCATACAGCACCATTCATCTAGAAAGTTTCATTGCAGTTACTAACACTGTAGTTTTTTTTTTTTTTAATTTATATATATTTTTATAAATGTTAATAATATTATAGTAATTAAATATTGTATATTAAGGGGGCTTAAGTCTTATAAGTACTTGGTTTAAACTTGGTTTTGACATTTACTGGCCTAAGTAAACACTGGCCCATCAATAAAAAGTCAGAGTCCATCCCTGCAGCATATGTTAAACTTCATCTGCTATGTTGTCATTGTCATTTGAATTATGCTGTCAGTTACATCACTTCACTGCCATTCACATCTCCTTTCCTGTGGCCTCATGGGATAGTAAAGTGTCCTGTGCATGTGCACTTCAGAATGGCCCTGTCCCAAATGGCACATTTCATGTGCACTTGTGGTCTTGTGGACTTACAATAGCCTCCACGAGTATGTGTCCTTTAAGTCCACAAGACCAAAGGGCCAAGTAGTAAGTCCAATTCATAGGGCCGGTTCACACAGAACGCCTTTATGCTGTTAAAAATGCGAGACGAAAAAAGCACAAGGTCATGTAATATTATTAAAGTGATTATTTTGTCCAAATCGGTTATTGGAAAAATAATCATAGTAAAATATTATACTGTCTTCCGCTCAAGAGTTCATGAAAATGTTAATTTCTTTTCTCTAGGCTGAAACACGTGCTGAGTTTGCTGAGAGGTCCGTGGCAAAGCTTGAGAAGACCATTGATGATTTAGAAGGTACATCTTCAAGATTTATTATGCTGCCTGTAAATCGTGTGAATCTAATGACAGAATAACAGCAGTGTACATTGTGTGTGTTAGCAGTTTTGATGCCTCACTCTTCATAAAGTCATTCCAATTCTAACTTCCCTAACCATAATTAGGAATAGGAAAATTGGAAAACTGTTTCGCATGACCAAAATGAGCTGGTTGTACACTAACATTGCTTGAAATGGTTGAAGGCGTTGTGTGCGTTTTCGGCAGATGGATCTGGTGTCTTTTTGATGTACTGAAACTGCATGTCATCTGTTTTTGGTGAGGTGACTGACACCTTAGATGTTCAGTGAATGAGTAGACGACACGTGAGAGCATGTATCGTGGGTTTTTGCGGATGGAGTTTCATTTCAGGGTGACTGATCAAGATGACTCTCTGAGTGAGGATGCTTGTGCCAAGGTTTTCTAACCAAGATTTCATACTTATTGCTTGTTGTTCAAACAAATTTTTATAGTTGAAACTGGCCTCTGAAGTCCTCCATCTGACGGCATTATTCTGTCTTTTTCTGCTCATTGTTTCGTTCTGTCTGTTTGTTTGTGTTCTCTGTGGTCGTTTCTCTGGGATGATGCACAGATGAGGTGTACGCTCAGAAACTCAAGGGTAAAGCCCTCAGCGAGGAGCTGGATCTGGCTCTAAACGACATGACTACCCTCTAAACGCACTCTTGGTCTCCTTCTTATCCTTCACCTCTCCATTTTTCCCCCTCTGTGGCATTGTTCATATGGCTAGTTCTGTTCTGTTTTCTTCATGTGACTTTAAAACGGACATCAGACATTATTGTTCAGTCTGATTTGATGGAGCTCATGCTGTAGCTCAAGTTTTGTGTCCCGTCTTTCTCTCCTGATTTTGTAATCTGTAATGGAATGGTCAACATTGTGTGTTGTTCCCAGCACTGTCCATTTAGAGGTTCATGATAAGCTCAATGTTTAGCAGAGTATCTATCACAGTGTTGACACTTCCACTGCAGCGTCTGTGTCATACGTGCTCACTGCTGCTTTACTTTACTTTATCCTGCTGCTGTAATAAATGTCCAAAATGTCTTGCTTCAGTTTCCTCCTGTTTCTTGAGATTTTATTTATTATCATTATCACAAGTTATTATCATCTGTTTTATCTGTGAGAATAAATATTACAGGTAGTGACAACTAGATTTTGGTAAATCGTGGGTTACACTTTATTTCGATGGTCCACTTTAGACATTCAACTAACTATGAGTTACTTTGCAACTACAGGTCAACTAACTCTCATTCAAGTATTAGTAGACTATTAGGTTCAGGTTAGTAGAATAAGTTGACATGTAGTTGCAAATTTACTTGCAGTTAGTAGAATATCTAAAGTGGACCATCAAAATAAAGTGTTATTGACTAATGGACACTGTGGACAGCACTCAGAACACTAAAAACAATATATATTCCTAAATGTCTTCAGAGCCAAAATCTCACTCAGATATACATCCCTATTGGAAGAAAACTCTTCTCAATTTTGGATTCAAGCAGACAAGCACACTTAAAAAATATGGCCATTAGACAACAAACTCCCAAGTGTCTTCCTAATGCTAAGAGACATATTACTGACAATATCGTAAACAAATCAAATTGTTTTTGATAGACTGTATTTGTATAATAATAACATCAGTAGAAGACCATTTTAAAATTTCAGGACTTTGTAATTAGGACAGTTCATAGAATGCATCCCTTAAAGGGATAGTTCACCCAAAAATGAAAATTCTGTCATCATTTACTCACCCTCAAGCTGTTCCAAATCTGTATAAATTTCTTTGTTCCGTTGAACACAAAGGAAGATATTTTGAAGAATATCAGTTTCGGGGCACCATTGACATCCATAGTAGTTTTTTTCCTACTTAAGGAAGTCAATGATGCCCCAAAGTGGCCTGGTTACAAACTTTCTTCAAAATATCTTCCTTTATGTTCAGCAGAACAAAGAAATTTATACAGATTTGGAACAATTTTGGGGAGAGAGTAAATGATGATAGAATTTAAATTTTTGGGTGAACTATCCCTTTAAAGATCTTCTGAAGCCTGTATCTTTTTTTTTTTTTTTTTATGAGCACTGTAGTCTGTCAACAAATGGCACACTTTTTTAATAAGCCTCTTTTAAAAATCAGTGCCATTATTGGTAGAAATATACTTGATTTTACATAAACATGATTATGTGTAGAACACTAGCTGAACTATGGCCAGAAAAAGCTTACATGGTTTGATATGGACCAGGATCCACTTCGCAAGTGTTTTCGAACTTACCGCAGTGTTTCATGTAGAATTCGCTCTTGTGTCTGCTGGGCGAGTATTTTTGAGGTCTCCTCTGTGTTGTGTGCACTCCTGTATCAGGCAGTGCAGTGATTGGATGGAAACCAATTGAAGGGCATTTCTTCACATGAAAAAGGTAAAAATTGTAACCACTCAAAGCTTAATGATACAGATGTTCTTCTGCATGGTTTGTCATATTAATCACAATGAACACTAAGGTCAGAAACTTACTTTATGCTATGCAGATGTGAAAGCTTGGTGAAGAATTCAGCTATGCAAAGATTTCAAAATGTAGTTGCATTGTGTTATAAATTGCAGTCTCAGGTCTAAAATCACTTTCTGTGACTTCAACTTCAGTTTCAAACCTAGAAGATTGAAATATTAAAAAAAACAATCATAAAAATTATAATGCCTGATGTCACTGTTTTCTTGAATGTGCTTTATTTACACACCTGGCTGTTCCAAAAAGTAGGTTTAATGAGTAAGTTAGCTTACTTGGGCAAGTTTAACTAACTCTGAGTAACTTCAAGTTCCAGAAACCATATATAATATAATATATTAAAAATTATAAACGCAACACTTTTGTTTTTGCCCCCATTTTTCATGAGCTGAACTCAAAGATTTAAGACTTTTCTTATGTACACAAAAGGCCTATTTCTCTCAAATATTGTTCACAAATCTGTCTAAATCTGTGTTAGTGAGCACTTCTCCTTTGCCGAGATAATCCATCCACCTCACAGGTGTGGCATATCAAGATGCTGATTAGACAGCATGATTATTGCACAGGTGTGCCTTAGGCTGGCCACAATAAAAGGCCACTCTAAAATGTGCAGTCACACAGCACAATGCCACAGATGTCGCAAGTTTTGAGGGAGCATGCAATTGGCATGCTGACTGCAGGAATGTCCGCCAGAGCTGTTGCTCGTGAATTAAATGTTCATTTCTCTACCATAAGTATGCTTAAATTGCTTTCTGGAATATAAAACCCTTTTGTTAACATCTCAGATGTGCTTTAGGATTTCATGACCTTTTTAAGAGCATAAATCAGCTGTAGTTGATTAAAACAGACAGATGTTATTATGTCTCCTGACTCTTATATCAAACTTAACGTCAGTGTTTCTTGTTTGCAGCTATAAGATTCTAAACCAATGTTATAGTTGTCACATCTGCTATAATTAAGGTCAGTAGTGACTCCTGCACTCCATGTGAATGTGGAAGCATAGTTTAGGGGATTCACTGCACCTTAAAGCATTAGTTTACCCAAAAATGAAAATTCTGTCTTTAATTCACACTCACCCTCATGTCGTTTCACACCCGTAAGACCTTTGTTCATCTTCAGAACACAAATTAAGATATTTTTTTATGAAATCCGAGAGGTATATGACTCGTCCATAGACTGCAAGAAAGGTACTAAAGACATCGTTAAAACCGTCGGCATGACTGCAGTGGTTCAACCTTCATTTTATGAAGCGATGAGAATACATTTTGTGCGCAAAAAACAACAAAACAAAAATAATGACTTTATTCAACAATATCTTCTTTTCTGTGTCATTCTCATACATTGTTTACGTCCAGCACTTCCAGGTTCTACGTCAGAACGTTGACTCATTATTGGCCGGCTCCTGCATCAGCATCACATGCATGTGTTGTGCTGATCACGTGATCAGCTTTGACCGATACTGAGCCGGCATTCGGACGTAAACATGGAAGCCTTCACTGTGCTTACTGCATCACCTGTGTAACGAAAATAACAGGGAAGAGAAGAGATTGTTGAACAAATTCTTTATTTTTGTTTTGTTTTTGCGCACAAAAGTATTCTTGTCTCTTCATAAAATTAAGGTTGAACCACTGTAGTCACATCAACTGTTTTAATGATGTCTTTAGTACCTTTCTGGACCTTGAAAGTGTTATATTATATTACTGTCTATGGACAAGTCATATACCTCTCAGATTTCATCAAAAATATATCTTAATTTGTGTTCCGAAGATGAACGAAGGTCTTACGGGTGTGAAACGACATGAGGGTGAGTGTGAATGTTCTACTGAAGAAACAAAGTCACCTACATCTTGGATGCTCTGGGGGAAAGCAGATAAACATCAGATTTTCATTGTGGGGTGAACTATCCCTTTAATGGCAGAAATTTCATTTTTGGGTAAACTAACCCTTTAATGTGGTTTTCAGTCCATGAATTTCACTATACTTTGTATGTGGCTTAATAGAAAAAAATATTTTATAGTGGCCAAAGCTATTTTATAAACTAATTGCCTAAATTCTTTTAAAAAGGTATGCTTATCCAGGGAAGTTTAAGCAAGATGTATCAAAGCTCTAAAGCACTAAAATCATATCAAGAAGAACATTTGATCAGAAAATTTTGTCAAAAAATGGTGCCAATTTAGTAGTTTACTGCCCTTGGAATGGAATTTTTATCTTATTTCTCTTTTTCTTCTTTTCATCTTTTTGACTTCACTGTGTTTGGGCATCAACTGAAGCAATTTTATCATCAAAGTCACGTGACTTGGCCTGAAGTCATTAGTGAAACAACTTCCATTTCTATTTTTCGTTATAACCAGCAGTGACAATCTTCTTGTGCTTTTGCAATATTCCTGTTTTTTTTTAGTTTTTTGTTTTTTTGTCACATAAATTTTTTTTGAACCACAACTATTGATGCTGCTGAAGTCAGACACAACCTGGTTGGAGTTCCTTGTGTTATTGACAATGCCTTTAAAATGCTCTAGCTTTATTAAATATTGAATGCAGACATGGCTGCTTGTTATTAGCTGGTTTGACAGAAGAACAAAAACTTTACAAACTCATAAAAGGTGCTGATAAATGGAATATGGAAACTGCACTGAAAAGATACTGTAATCCATGGGGGTTTTATCATAAAAATGTGCACAGGGTTTTAAACAGTGTGAACTCCTGGGACGGTTATATCACAGGTTTAGGTGCAATTCTTTACAGAGTTTTAAAGTGTGGTTTCTTTGAGAATGATCAATTTTTGTCATTCCTCTCATTTTTATAGTTCCTATATCACAATTGTCAAGATTTGATTGCCTTCTCAATTTATGTGATAGCCTACTTTGCGTTTTTCATTATTCTGAAGTTGTATATCAAGGCTGTCTCACCATGTCTCTTTTTGCTCTCACATCACCAGAGAAACTAGCCCAGGCCAAAGAGGAGAATCTGAACATGCACCAAGTGCTTGACCAGACCCTTCTGGAGCTCAACAATTTATAAAGATGGAGTCTTACAACACACTAAGCTTTCCAGCGGGGCCTGACGCACATGCTCTCCAGCTTCAGCCATACGGAGGGTGCTTTGATAAAGGAATGTCTTATAGTCACACACTTCCTATTTTCTTTCCAAACAATGTCTTCTAAGAGTAGCAAAGCCAGCAGTTCTTTAAACAAAGCATTTACTTGGATTTGTAATATTTGTAATAAATTTATTGTGACTGTCTAATTTGGTTTGATTTATTCTAAACATCACGTTTACTACAAGTGTTGTTTCCTCCAAAGTCAACTTTTTGACCTCAACTAAAAAATGCTGTAATTTACCACTTTGGACTTAACCATACCAACAATTTAAAAGAATGTTTTTGCACTTTTGAGGTTACTTTTTTTTTTTTTAAAAAAAAGCTTTTTCATCAATTTGTACCAAAATGCACAACCTGTGATTTAACTAATGTGTCTCAAATCACAAAATTGTAAAACAAATGCTCAGTATGCAGTGCTGCAAACTTGTGGCCTTTCTGTGAAATTTGCTGTTCCAAATGCAAAAGGTTTTTGACGTGATTTGTGTGGATCTCATGTCCGGCCCTCATGGGGGAGGGTCCAAAAATTATTTTGTGCTGATATACCCTTGCTTTTATAGACCTACAGTCATTAAAAATGTTGTGAAATAGCAGTAGGCGACAATAAATTGGTCATAATGATATAAAATTGGGCCTGTATGACATGGCTTAAGTTTTTGACTATAATAACTACTGCAAATGTTTGCAAACATAAATTTGACTTATCATACCAAATATGCGAAGCATCCTGTAACAGCACATCGTATTAACACAATCATGCTACTTAAATACTAATGATGGGGTTGCATGAGATGTTATGTGAAAGAATGCAATGGATTTGATTCATTGGGGAACATAATTTTTACATTGTTTAAAACTCCTCTAATGGAAATCACTATACAGTAAATCATAGAAAAATCAATAGAACTATTTGGTATATAAAAGGGATATAGTAAAAGAAATAACTTTTGGGTCATTATTACACGCCTTTTTAAATAATTCCTTCAATTTTAAGAAGCCTCACCCAATTATGTATCCTATGCAATTGTTTGAGCTGTTTGATTAAAATGATTAAAATAATGAAAATAGAACTTTGCCTTTTGATGATTTGTTTACCTGCCTGTGTTTTTATCGAAAAATCATCCTGAAGAAGTCTGACACTGTAACAGTGGAGTGTGGTGACAGATTAAACGACTGAATTAGAACAGTTTATGGAGTGATTAGTGAAAGTATTTGTGCCGTGTCATAGTAAGTGTTTATGCACAGCTTTAGTAAGGAAAAACTGATTTTCAATTAATAAACAGACTGTTGTGCCTCTGCTTTCATATTTATTCGGTGTAAGAGAGCCCCTTAAAAATACAATATACAATACAAAATAACCATGGAGAGTCAGCATTTGCTGGAACTCAGACCTCCATTTTGAATAGATTTGCAAAGTTAGCACTAACTGTTTTTTGTTTTGACATTATCAGGTATGGTGTATAGATTGATGTGAAGAAAAATTAAGCATTTTCGCATAAAGCTGCAACTTAAAATTTGAAAAATAAAGCGATCAAAATACTTTCTGAATGCACTGAACATTTTAGCTAGGTGTGGCCATGATGAATAATCCATGTTTTTGATAACTATTACATTTAACAGACACATTATCCACATTAAGGCAACTTGCATTGCATTTATGGTATAAATTTTGCAATCCCTGTTAATCAAACCTATGACCAGAGAATCTTTCTGAACTCCAAACTTGACAAGGGTGAGGTGTTACCTCGCAATGCAAATGTGACTTTACATTCATTGTATTGCCCCCTATTGGCCATTTGGTGTGAGTTTTTGTATCTTATTCGCAACAAAGGGTACAACCATCTCACCAAGTTTAAATTCTCTATAGGCCTTGCTTTTGGTCTGCATGGTCAGTTTTAACAAAGTATGGTTTAAAACCTACTGTTAGCCCCAAGTGGCAACTATCGGGATCCAAGCACATGAAGAACATGACCAAAACGATATGCTCTGGATACAGTACAGGTTTGATCTTATGAGAAAGCAACTATTTTATGTTAGTATACATGCAATTTACATATGAACCTGCCCGAAGATGATGGAAAACATACGGAGAGCAGCAGCAGCTTTCCTTTCTGCTCTGATAGCTGCAAGACTTCACCGAATGCTGTTAGAAATCAGGAATGGTGAGAGAACATTGTGCTTCACACGTTTCTCATCTTCAAACCAAAGTCATCAAAGTTTAAATCCCATCTGGCTTGCGCGCTTCCCATAATGTTTACTCATTAGGTCAGTAAGCGGACAGTAGGCAGTCTTTTGTGGCTGTTTGAATGCATTCGACCACATGAGCATCTCTACACTATGAAAACAATCCGGTTGAATGTGTAAACATTTTAGACCCGGTTGACACTTGTATTTAGCGTCTTCCACTTGTGATCCGACCTCTTGCCAAATTTCAGGCCCTGTAGATACGAATCCTCTAGTAAGCAGAAATCAGATATTTACTTTAATATGTTTCTTCAAATTAGAAGAAGAAGCTGATATCTCGATTCAATTGATGCTTGAAGGATGCTTCCACATCAGCAATGATTAACAGTAGTTAACGGCAATCTACTGCTGTGGTTAAAGGGTTAGTTCACCCAAAAATGAAATTTCTGTCATTAATTCACACTCACCCTCATGTCGTTTCACACCCGTAAGACCTTCATTCATCTTTGGAATACAAATTAAGATATTTTTGTTGAAATCCGAGAGGTGACTCGTCCATAGACAGCAATATAATAAACACTTTCAAGGTCCAGAAAGGTACTAAAGACGTTGTTAAAACAGTCGACGTGACTACAGTGGTTCAACCTTCATTTTATGAAGTGACAAGAATACTTTTTGTGCGTAAAAACAAAACAAAAATACTGACTTTATTCAACAATCTTTCAACAATCATTCAAGTTATTATCCTCTTTACACAGGTGACTCAGTAACCACAGTGAAAGCTTCCATGTTTACGCCCGAATCAGTATTGGTCAAAGCTGATCACGTGATCAGCACAACACAGGCATGTGATGCTGATGCAGGAGCCGGCCAATAATGAGTCGCCGTTCTGAACCTGGAAGTGCTGGATGTAAACAACGTATGAGAATGACACAGAAGAGAAGATATTGTTGAATAAAGTCGTTATTTTTGTTTTGTTTTTTGCACACAAAGAGTATTCTCGTCGCTTCATAAAATGAAAGACTGTTTTAATGATGTCTTTAGTACCTTTCTGGACCTTGAAAGTGTTGATTATATACTGTCTAGACGAGTCATATACCTCTTGGATTTCATCAAAAATATCTTAATTTTGTGTTCTGAAGATGAACGAAGGTCTTACGGGACTGGAACGACATGAGGGTGAGTAATTAATGACAGAGTTTTCAGTTTGGGGTGAACTAATGCTTTAAAGTTTTCTGCACAATTTGATTTGATGGGAGTCACAAGACAGATTACTCTCTCCCTATCCAATCACGTTGATGGATAAAAATAAAATTAAAAAAGCATGTAATGACCACAAACGGAAGGAAAATGGCAGAATAAAAGTAAAGTTACATCACTTAAAATGTACTCAAGTAAAAGTACACAATTTTTAAAGTATTTAAAAAAAAGTACAATTTCCCGAAAACTACTTAATTACAGTAAAGTAAGTATTTGTAATTCAGGATCCAGAAAAAGGAGAAGTGGGGATTGCCTATATATCAAAACTAAAAACATCAGAATCAGATATTGTCACAACCGCACTGCCTACACCATTGGACACGGACACTTACGCCACGCCCACTCGTTCACAATCACCGGAATTCTGATCACCTGTGCATCATCACCAGAGCCACATATAAGCACGCCACACTCTACCACTCGCTGTCTGGTCTAGTACCTCACCTCTTATGTTAACCGCGTCTACTAACCTGTGGATTACCTACCTGTTCCTGTCTTCCGCCTGGTCCTCATCTCCTGCCTCGTCTTCATCGTCTTCCTCGTCCTCTCCTCCTGCAAAGGAAAGTAAACAGTTATCATCCATTAAGTGTTCTACGTGTCAAGATATCCTCCTGTGTTCAGCCTGTGTCCGATACCTCTGTTTAATAAACTGACTCACTTGCACTTACCTCTGTGTCCTCATCTGTGTCTGACAGAAGACCAGACCCTATGCAGAGCTCTCAGGGGACCGCACCGCCGACCCATTCACTGCCCTGGTTCAAGCTGTACGGTCCTCACTAATGCAGGACGCCAACCCTTCACCACCAGCGGCTAGCACGACCGTACAGCCATCACAATCACCTGCGGCACCCGTCACTTCCTCAGCTGCCTCTGCGAGTTCCATGGCCCGACCAGCGACATACAACGGCGCGGCGGAGGATTGCAGCGGGTTTCTGTTACAGTGTTCACTCTACATGGAAACGAACTCTCACCTGTTTCAACATGAGAGAGGCAGAGTGGCATTCATCATCTCCTTGCTCTCAGGACGAGCACTGCAATGGGCGCAGTCCTTGTGGGAATCGAATGCTCCAGTCACCGGTTCTGTCTCCGCCTTCTGTGATCATTTAAAGGAAGTCTTCGGTCAACACGCAGCCGAAATGTCTATCCATGACCAACTCTTCAACATTCGTCAAGGAAAGAGAGAAACCGCTAGTTCGTATGCCTTACGTTTCCGCACGCTGGCATGTATTAGCGGTTGGAATGAAACCGCCCTCATCACTGCATTCCGCCATGGCCTCCGAAATTAGGTAAAACAACTCATCGTAGTTTATGAAGATTCCTTGGGTCTCGAGTTATTAATCCAGAAAACGGTCCGAGTATCACAACGTCTATCGGCCTGTTGCATCACCGCGCCCGCTGTCAATCCTCTGCCTGTTCTACCATCTGTCGCACCTCCAGCACCAGAACCCATGCAGATTGACACCCACCATCTCACCACTACCGAACGCCAACGCCGCATTCACCAACAGTTGTGTTTGTATTGTGGGGGAGATGGACACGGGATTTCCACCTGCCCGGTTCGACCTCCACGCCCAGCGGTGAGTACAATTCAGTTACCTCCACATACTGCTCATCTCACAAAGACCTTGGTGTACGTTAATAATTCTCACTCCTCCATTTCAGCACAAGCCCTCATCGACTCCGGGTCGGCCGGGAACTTCATCAGTCAGCAAACCCTCCAAAGACTGAATGCACGTCGCCAACGTTGCCCAGTCGACCTCAGGGTCACCACGATACAGGGAAAGCCGCTGGGCCGAGGTCGTGTCCGCCATTTCTCCCCCACACTCACGCTCCGCGTAGGTCATCTGCATGAGGAGACATCACATTTGTGGTGCTGGAGGAGTCAACCGCTGACATCATCCTGGGACGCCCATGGTTAAACCTGCATCAGCCCCATATCCTTTGGTCCTCTGGCGAAATCCTCAAATGGAGTGAAAACTGCTTCCAGAACTGTATAACTCGTCCAAGTAAAGTTAAACCTAAATCCTCTCCAGTCTACCAGCAGCTTCCAGTGCAGTCTACATCAGTGGAAAGTCCTGACACCCACGTCAGTGAAACCATTCCTCCAGCTTACCGGGCGTTCCAGGATGTCTTCAGTAAGCGGTTGGCTACCAAACTTCCACCTCATCTGCCATGGGACTGCGCCATTGACCTCCTGCCTGGGGCGACCTTACCCAAAGGTTGCATCTATCCACTGTCCATCCCGGAGCAGCAGGCCATGGAGGAGTACGTGCACGAAGCGCTCCAACAAGGGTTCATAAGACCATCTACCTCCCCTGCCGCTTCGAGCTTCTTCTTCGTGGCAAAGAAGGACGGAGGCTTGCGGCCGTGTATTGATTACCGTCATCTCAACTCCCAAACCGTCAAATTTTGTTATCCCCTTCCTCTGGTCCCAGCAGCCCTTGAGCAACTCCGAGGTGCCACCATCTTCTCCAAGCTCGACTTAAGAAGCGCCTATAACCTCATTCGCATCCGGAAAGGTGACGAGTGGAAGACCGCCTTCATCACCCCCTCCGGGCACTATGAGTACCGGGTGATGCCGTATGGGTTGTCCAACACACCAGCCGTCTTCCAGAACTACATGAACGAAATCTTCCGTGAGTACCTGAACAAATTCGTCGTCTACATAGACGATATCCTCATCTACTCTCGTGACATGAGAGAGCATGAGGGGCATGTACTCCAAGTCTTCCAAAAGCTACGTGAACATCGCCTGTATCTCAAGTTGGAAAAGTGTGAGTTTCATACCACCTCAGTCCAGTTCCTAGGTTACATTATTGACAACCATGGCGTCAAGATGGATCAGAGGAAAGTGGAAACCATTCTTCACTGGCCATTACCCAACACCATCAAAGAACTACAGAGATTTCTGGGAATTTGCCAACTTTTATCGCCACTTTATCCACAACTACAGTCTGCTCAGCTCACCTCTCACCTCCCTGTTAAAAAACCGGCCCAAGTCTCTGTCCTGGAACCCCTCTGCCAAAGAAGCCTTCCACCAGTTGAAGCTCGCCTTCCAGTCTGCTCCGATCCTGGTCCATCCAGATCCTAACCGCCAGTTCATCGTGGAGGTGGATGCCTCCTCTACCGGGGTCGGAGCGGTGCTGTCACAGCGGCAGGGAGAACCCTCACGACTCCATCCATGCGCCTTCTTCTCGAAGAAGCTATCCCCGGCGGAGCAAAATTATGATATTGGTAATCGGGAACTCCTGGCTATAAAGCTCGCCCTGGAGGAATGGAGACACTGGCTGGAGGGAGCTAAACACCCCTTCGAAGTGATCACCGATCATCGGAACCTCGAGTATCTGAGAGATGCCAAACGGCTCAACCATCGCCAAGCAAGATGGGCCTTATTCTTCACTCGCTTTAACTTCAAGGTCACGTATCGTCCTGGAGACCAAAACAACTCGTCTATATCAAGCGGATCCTGAACCGGAAAACCCCGAAACCATTCTCCCTCCAGCCATGCTCGTCAGTCCCATTCAGTGGGCCATCCATCAACAGATCCAAATAGAAAACACCCACAACCCTGCTCCGCCGGGAGGTCCAGAGGGGCGCCTGTATGTGCCACCTAACCATCGCCTTCCCCTCTTGGACTTAGCTCATTCTTCACCGGGCTCTGGACACCCAGGCAGGAGAAGGACCCTCTCGCTCCTACGTCAGCATAACTGATGGCCCTCCATGCCTCAGGATATCTCCCGTTACGTCAAGGGGTGCTCAGTCTGCGCCATTGCGGATACTCCTAGGAGATTGCCTGAGGGAAAGCTGGTGCTTCTACCCATCCCAGAACGCCCGTGGACTCACATTGGGGTGGATTTCATGACGGATCTCCCCCCATCTCAAGGATTCACCTGTGTCTTGGTCGTTGTGGATCGCTTCTCGAAATCATGCAAGCTCATTCCCCTCAAAGGGTTGCCTACCGCTCTGGAAACAGCGGAGGCACTCTTCCAACACGTCTTCTGTCACTTTGGACTCCCTAAGGACATCGTATCCGACCGTGGAGCCCAGTTCATATCTCGAGTCTGGTCAGCCTTCTTCCACCTCCTAGGAGTATCCGTCAGCCTATCCTCCGGGTACCATCCTCAAACGAATGGCCAGACTGAGCGCAAGATCCAGGAAGTCGGGAGATTCTTGAGGGTTTACTGCCATCGGAACCAGGATTGTTGGAGCCAATATCTACCCTGGGCCGAGTACGCCCAGAACTCCCTCCGGCAGTCCACCACAGGGCTCACCCCATTCCAGTGCATCCTGGGATATCAGCCCCCTCTCTTCCCATGGTCGGGTGAGCCCTCGGAGATCCCAGCGGTAGATCATTGGTTCCGACAGAGCGAGAGGGTCTGGGACTCAGCTCACGTGCAACTCCAGCAGGCAGTCCGGAGACACAAGGCACAAGCTGACGTCAGGAGAGGACCCACACCGCAATACCAACCTGGGGAAAAGGTTTGGTTATCCACCCGGGACATCCGTCTCCGGCTGCCTTGCCGTAAGTTGAGTCCCCGCTACATTGGACCTTTCACCATCGAGAGGCAGCTGAATGATGTTACTTACCGACTCAACCTTCCTGCACAGTACCGTATATCACCATCATTCCACGTATCACTACTCAAACCCTTCACTGACCCTTTGTCTCCTCCTTCCACAGAGCCTGGTGATGATGCCGTACCTCCTCCTCCTGTCATCGATGAGGACCCCAACATCTACAGGGTGAGAGCTATCCTCAACTCACGGCGGCGGGGATCACAGCTGGAATACCTTGTGGACTGGGAGGACTACGGACCTGAGGAGCGGTGCTGGATCAATCGAAAAGACATCCTTGACCCCAATCTTCTGACTCAGTTCCACCAGGACCATCCTAACCGACCCGCTCCTCGAGGCCGTGGTAGACCCCGCCGCCGCCAACCATCGCAGTCGTCAGGAGCCGCCCATGGAGGAGGGGGTACTGTCACAACCGCACTGCCTACACCATTGGACACGGACACTTACGCCACGCCCACTCGTTCACAATCACCGGAATTCTGATCACCTGTGCATCATCACCAGAGCCACATATAAGCACGCCACACTCTACCACTCGCTGTCTGGTCTAGTACCTCACCTCTTATGTTAACCGCATCTACTAACCTGTGGATTACCTACCTGTTCCTGTCTTCTGCCTGGTCCTCATCTCCTGCCTCGTCTTCATCGTCTTCCTCGTCCTCTCCTCCTGCAAAGGAAAGTAAACAGTTATCATCCATTAAGTGTTCTACGTGTCAAGATATCCTCCTGTGTTCAGCCTGTGTCCGATACCTCTGTTTAATAAACTGACTCACTTGCACTTACCTCTGTGTCCTCGTCTGTGTCTGACAGATATGTTATCATTCACAGGGCAATAACTGGCCATAATGATAGCATTACATAAAATATATGAGACTAAAACATGCACTTATCTGCTCTGACTCAAGTTCAGTCTTAGTAACCATAAATGCCCAACAATCATATACAAGGACAGATATCATGTTACAAATCCTTCATTTACACTTTTAAAAAATTCACCTGTTTCAACTTAAAAACTTAAAGGCACAATATGTAAGAATTTTGGATTAAAATATCCCAAAACCACTAGAACGATGTTATATATTTTATTGACTTGTGTACTTACATTATACCAAATGTTTCCAAGAATGTTTAAATCCAGAGAAATAAGCAATTTTACCTAGGACACGGACCATGTCCATGCGTCGCCTATCAATGACATCATACCTGCGTTACCCTCAGTTTCCGGTTTTATTTTGTAGAAACCGTGGAAAAACCAAAGTTGCTTAATATTATGTTGTATTTGACAGGTGAGCAACTGTTTGGATACAATTATCGACAGAAAACGAATCATTGTTATATAGCTCAACACGGTTAGTCTTATTGTTTAAATCCCGTTTTCTTGATTTACAGCGTTTACCGTGTTAATGTCGATCTAGCTTACTGCAGTGTGCAACAAGTGTCTCATAGCAGCCACTGAGCAAACACACAGAGTGGCACTATAACAACTTTCAACAAATGTATCTAACAACAGATTTCAAATGTATCTAATATGATAAAACAGGGCTTTTTTACCCCACATACGCTTGACTGGAAGAAGCTGAAGCTGCGACTGCAACATAATAAAAGTTCCACTGCTCTCGAGACATGTCGCATTCATCTCTCATTAGCAATCGCTCCAGCAGCCTCATTTCTGCTCGCACAGCACTCGGCCCTGCTCTGTTTCATACTACAGTAACGTTTATAATCTCATCCATGAACATAATTTCTGCCGAGTCCCATCCCGATTCTTTTCCACCGCCTGTAGACGTGAAGACCACAACTCCTACGATTCCGGAAAAACAAGGCGTCATCATTATTATTTTTCAAATTATTTTGATGTGTTAATGTAAACACAAGTTGCCGGCTTGGCTACTGATCATATTTTTTTAGTGTATCAAACTGTTATTGCATATATTTTTTACCAATCTTTACTTTTATAGTTCTAATAAATCTTTAATCTGAAATATGGTCCAGTGTTCCCCTATACACACACATCTCTGAAATTCCCAAATAATACATTATTTGATTCACTATCATCCTTTCCATTAATTTGCATACAAATGATCAGTCAAAGCTTATAGCTCTGTAATTCAAAAGATCACAAGTATCGTTCCCTGGTGTCCTTATAAGAATAATTAAAGCTTCACTCTAGATCTTATTGAAAAAGTTTGGAATCACTTCTAATCCACTTCTATCACAAATGTTTTAACATACTTACTCCATCATAACCTGGAGCTAATATTTGACTTCAGTGCTCTCTTTAACCTAGGATAAGAGAAATGAACACCCAACTCACTATCTTTTCCATAAGTTTTGGATATTCTTTTAGCGTTTTACTCCTTAGCTCTTTACTTTCATTTGTTAGATTATAGGTTATTGATACGAATGAAGACGCTCCAAAACATCTTAGCCTTTTCTTCATCATTTATTGCTATTTCGTCAACCTTACATAAAACTAAATAAAGTAACACTCTATTTTAAGGTGACATAGTTACACGTTACTACATGTATACTATAGTAATAACAGTAAATTATGCACAATCAAAAGTAACCCTAAGCCAAATCCTTAGCATAACTCTATAGTAAGTAGGCTACATGTAGTTAATTAATTTTACTCAGTATTTATATAAGTACAAAGTATAATATTACCTTAAAATAAAGTGTAACCATGGATAATTCTTTCCTGAAATTCTTTCCTCATGCCACTTATCTGTTTGATCATTCTCCAAATGTCCTGTTTTGGAGTATTTTACCTGTACTATTACAGAAATTTGCCCAATATTCTTTTTCCTTCTGACTTCAGCTTGTGCTCTTATAAAATTCTGCCTGTTGTGAGTTCTCTTTAGAATATCAAAAGTTTTCATTTTCTCTTTAATCGCTATATTACAATCCTCATTCCAAGGTACAATCCAGGCTTTCCTCCTCCCTTTACTGGAATACATCTTGATGACACATTTTGTTTTACTGATACAGTCTGCGAGTTTATGAGTTCAATGCCATAAACTCCAGTTCCATCACTCATTTCTAAAAATGTTCCCCAATTTTTCATATATCCACCTGCCACCTTTTTGAATTACTCCAATTAGCGTGTGCGAGACAAGGGTTCGATCAAGTACAGTATTCAAGCCTTTGTTTACATCCACCCGTGTTTAATCACCATATTAATGCACAACAAAGACCCATCCAAGTGGCATCATTTATTGTTCCTCCCCCATACTGTGTTTTGTGCATTAAAATCCCCATACCAAATTACTCTTTCTTCATTTTAAGCCCTTAGTAATCGCTCAGCAGTCAGCACCAAACTTTTACGCAGAATATAAGTTTATTTGTAGATAACTATTATACGTCTTCAACTCTTTGTCGCTTTGCTTGAGCTTTCGTGTTTATATGCCTGTTTACTAGTGACAGCGCCACTCAGCGGCAGGAGCGTGCGGTGCAGGGGACGTGAACCCGGAAGCGTAAGCCAATCATTTAAACCAAACAAAAGCCCTCGGAAGTGTCGCGTGTGTTTTTTATTCGGGAAAGAGAAACTGAAGATTAAGTTTGAAAATGTTACCAAACAAAGCGCTGACAGAAGGACGATTTAAACCGCGCCAGTATCGTCGGATTTATTAGCTTTGAAGTCTTTGATAGATCGATTCTTTATTTGGCTGTGTAGGACAGTTCTGAGATTTTTCTGTATTGTAACGCTGCAAATGAAATTGGCAGGTTTCAACTGTCTCTGATTGATGGAGAATTAAGTCTCTACAGGCGTTGTTCGTGTTTACTTTCACAACACTGCTGCTGTACCTTTAGTGTATTTCTGTTCGAGCCCGATTGTTGCTCATAACCGAATGATCGGATAGCTCAGTTAATTATAAAGGAAAGGAGCTCGTCCAGAATGACTCTGGCAGTGTTTTTTGGCTGTGCTTTCATAGCGTTTGGTCCAGCTTTCGCCCTGTTTGTTTTTACTATCGCCAAAGATCCATTAAGAGTCATCATTCTGATCGCAGGGTAAGTCATGTGATCACATTTCACTCACAACATCTACAGTCAAATACATAATGCATTTAACATAAGCGTCTTTTATACACACACAGAGAATATAGCACCAACCCTGGCAGCTCCACAAGACTTTTTTGTTTGTTTTGTAAGAGACAGGCTCAGTTTTGGATAACATGGATAACACATTATTTTATTGGATAACACATTATTTTTCATTATATAATGTTTAACAAATCAGCAGTTTATGAACATTTAAATATTAGAATAAGTCT
The DNA here is from genome assembly GCF_018812025.1 of Megalobrama amblycephala. Lineage (NCBI taxonomy): Eukaryota > Metazoa > Chordata > Actinopteri > Cypriniformes > Xenocyprididae > Megalobrama > Megalobrama amblycephala. The sequence continues at coordinate 33,353,559 of NC_063045.1, forward strand.
GATTTCCATGATTTAATGAAGTCTAAAGTCACATCTGAATGTTTATGTGGAGCCCATGGGAGGAGGCAGAAGTGGAGAATACAGGCAGATGGTACATGTGTTTGTTTCAGGGCGTTTTTTTGGCTGCTGTCTCTGTTGCTGTCCTCTCTGGTGTGGTTCATCGCTGTGAAGGCTAGCAACGGGTCACAGGATCCCACCCTGCCGAGGGCCCTGCTGATTTTTGGAGTTTTCTTTTCGGTCTTGCTCCAGGAAGTGTTTCGTTTTGCCTACTACAGACTGCTCCGGTAAGACTCATAAATGATAAGAAATCCTCAGTGCCAAACATGACAACTCCACACCTCAAACATACAAGATAGTTTCTATTAGAAAGGCTCAGATTCCAGAACTTTTTAAGGCTAAGGATTATAACTAACAGATATCCACATTTACTTTCCCACTTGATTAATCAAAGTACATTTAGAAAACTGTTTTGTTTTACAAGTTTTCTGAGATGTTATGTTTAAATACACAAATGAGGCAGCCTCTAATTAAATATATACTCATTTGTGTTCATATTTGTATTTCTAGAACAGAAATGTGAACATTGGATAAAGTCAGGTTCAAAATTCTTGCTTCATTTTGTTGACATATTGATACAATGCTTTCAATAGCCAGAAAAAACATACATTTTCGATACATACATTTTTTAGGAATAAAATGTATAAAGTATACAATCAGGCAAATTATATAGCTGCTGAAGTGGAGTTTTGACTAACTGCAGGAGAAAAAAATCATGAGGAAAAGGGCCTTTAAAGTTAAATAGATAAAGGCCCGGTTTCACAGACAGGGTTGAGCCTAAGCCAGCATTAAACCTTAGTTCAATTACGACATTTAAGTGGCTTTTATAAACGTTCACTAGAAAAAAACATTACTGGTGTGCATATTGAGACAAAACAATGCCGGCACTGACATATTTTATGATATATCAGTATATGTTGCTTTCAGTTAAAACAGCTCAAACATGCATTTTAGTCTAGGACTAGCTTAAGCCTTGTCTGTGAAACCGGAGGAAAGTGTAATATGAACACTTAAATGTCTATTTTTAATGTTTTCTTTCCACTAGTCATGTTATGGAAGCAAAATAGCCTCAAAATTGAGCAGTACATTGAAAAACTGCCTGCATTGTCTTACAAAAGTATAAATTACAGAATAGATGTCATGATTTTGGAATTTGTTCTGATATAAGGAATAATAATAATAGCTTCTTCCAGTTGATGCTGTTGAGCAGGGCTGCCCAATCCTGTTCCTAGAGATCTTCCTTCCCACAAAGTTCAGCTCCATCCCTGATCAAACACATCTGAAGCAGCTAATTAAGATGTTCAGGAGCACTTGGTATTCAGGTGTGTTTGATCAGGTAGGTAGATCTCCAGGTCCAGGATCGGACACTCCTGCTCTAGAAGGCCCCTGTGTTACTTGTCCGTTGTTGTGTTTTTCTTTGGTGGTGATTGCAAACTCAAATGGATTCCCTGCTGTCAGCTGTTGTAAGGGAACCTGTTTCCTTGAAACGGTGATACATTTTTAACTCTCGCATTGATTCATCAGGAAGGCCAACGAGGGTCTGGCAGCCATCAGTGATGACGACGGTTTGGCCATTTCAGTCCGGCAGATGGCTTATGGTAAACTGTGTTCCTGTCACACTATGTGCTGCTCAGCATGATGTTGTTTTTGATGTTGCCTGTTTAAGATCACTAGATGGCACCTTTGGCAGGTTTTATCAGGTTGTTTGTCTGTTTTGTGTGCAGTGGCTGGACTGGGCTTTGGCATCATGAGTGGTGCGTTCTCCATGATCAACATCCTGTCTGACTCTCTGGGTCCCGGGACGGTCGGCATCTATGGAGACTCACAGTATTACTTCATTACAGCAGGTGAGCTCCTGCAAAGCCTTGTGGGCCATCCAGATATGCAGAGTAATTAACAGCTTCAACATTTAGGTGTGGCGTTTTTATGTCAGCAATAACAAACACTTGACGGATTATACAAAACCAATCCTGCTGTTGGGAAAAGCTGTATATTCTATTCTAAAAATCGCTGGGAGTAAGTGATTTACCCTTGATGCCACATGGGTCACTCACAGAAAATATCTGAAACATTTTGTTTTGTCCTGTGATATTTCTAGTCCTCTGAATGTATTCTGACAGCCTTGAAATGGGTTTAAACAAAGTCAGTCCAGAATCAGTTTTATTAAAAATGAATCTTAAACATCTTATATAGGTTTTTAGTTGTTAATCTATTTATTGTAATCGATTTGTATTGATTTGGCAATGAAATACAGAAGCACAGCTTCATTTTTTGTGACACAGAGTAAAGGTCATGTTGCTAGGTACTACTTTTACAAGAAACACATGTATATTACATTATCAAGAGCACACACATATATTAATATATTTTCTTGATCGTTTCAGTTAATTATAATTAAAATGTCATGTTTATTGAAACGGAGCATTTTAATGAAACCATGAAACCATCTCAAATGTCAAATAACAGAAAAACCTCAGATTGATATTTGTAACTGGTTTAAAATTCCTTCCTTAAAAATAAAATAAAATTTTAATTAATTTCTGCTATGTGCCAAGGCAGCATTTCTCATTTTCATGTACTTTAATTTGATCTATTGAAATAACTGCTATTATTTGGGGTGTATTGGGAAATTGAGTCAAAAGCTTGTGAAGTGCTGCTTTAAGGTTTGTGTGTTTGATGTGTAGCACTGATGACTCTGGCGCTGACGCTGCTGCACACATTTTGGGGTGTGGTGTTCTTCGAGGGCTGTGAGAAGAGCCGCTGGTGGGTCATCGCTGCTGTCGTCTGTCTCCACTTGTTAGTCGCTGGCCTGGTGAGCTTTACATGGACACAAACATTTCGTCCTGAACATGTTAACCTGTCTGTGATGTGAGGTCATAGCCTTTCAATGCCAGGTCACCATGATTTTGCCAAGTAATACATATTTTGTTGATCCTGGAACAACATTCCTGTCTGTAAATTTAGTCTTAAGTCTATTCCTACCCCTAAACCTAATCCTACCTATAACTTCTCCCTAAAATCAGAGGGGAAAGATAGGTGAATAACATTCATGTAGAAGCACCTTACCCTGGTTGCAAGCCTAAACTTGACATAAACGTTAAACTTGTCCCTCAAATCTGATTGGTTGATTGGAATGTTGTTGGTACTTGGTGAAATCACGTTCACCTTCAATGCCAAGTCACAAGTTCAAGTTCCATATTCTTTTACTAATAGTTTCTATATAATGCAGGTTAATTTTTATAAGTCCACTCAGTTTAGTTGATCCAGACACTTGATTTCATGTATTCAGTTTTCTTGTGCATTATGTCATACTTGTAGTTAAGAAAGTATTAGATTTTATTAAAATCATATGGTTTATCTTTATTCACTTTAATAAATGCTCACACTGAACCAAAAGTGCAACAGCATTCACTAGAGACCACTTTTGTGGTCTGTTGCGACATTCTGAGAAATATTTCTACAGACATTGATTTGCTTTCTTCACATCTCTTATTGGAAATCAAGTCTCATTTAAAAATTGTTTAAATCTAAGCCCAGTCACTTTATTTGCAATTGAACTGCAACTCAACTAAGGCACTAGATGGCCACTCGTTCACACTATTTAAATGCTGGCAAGAGATAAGAGAATCTCCAATCTCTTCATCACTGCACATATGCTACTGGTCAAAGTTTTGGGTCAGTTTTTTTTTTTTTTTTTTTTTTTTTTTTTTTAAAGAATGTTTCAGCAAGTATGCATTAATTGATCAAAAGTCAATGTAATTTTTACATTGTTACAAGAAAAATCTGTTAAATAAATGCTGTTCTTTTGAACTTTCAGTTTATCAGAGAATCCTAAAACTGTATCACAGTTTCCACAAAACTATGAAGCAGCCCAACTGTTTTCTACATTGATAATCATGTTCCCTGAGCAGCAAATCATCATATTAGAATGATTTCTGAAGGATCATGTGACACTGAAGACTGGAGTAATGATGCTGAAAATTCAGATTTGATCACAGGAATAAATTACATTTTAACATGATTCACGTAGAAAAACGCTATTTTAAATTGTAATAATATTTCACAATGATATTACATTTTTCAGTCTTTTTGTTTAAAAAAAAAAAGACTTGGTGAGCATAAGAGACATCTTTCAAAAACATTAAACAGTTACTCCAAGCATAAGCTTGGCATATAAATTGTCATTGGAGAGGCTCAGCTTTATGCTTGATGTGCCGTATACAGCTGAGCAACTGTAGCTTGTGAAGCTATAAAGTTACGGCAGACATTTGATAGCGTTACCATGAACTAGCATGGAGTGCATGTTTCAGAAAGGCTTGCTCAGATGATTGAATAGCAGCACAGATGTCTAATGTTTCATCTGGAAGCGGCAGCAGAGGTTCACATTACCTGAAACCGTCATGATGTCACAGGACCGGGACTGTGCTTTGTGTTCATACGCACAGCTTGGATTATCCTTGTGCCTCGCTAAATAAACTTTCCCCAGAAAGTGTTATTACTCAGAGATTGCTTTATTTTATTGCTTGGCAAACTTTGGCCCCATTTATGACTTTGATATTAACATGCGTCTCCAATGATAAATGTCAAATCAAGTCACCTTTATTTTTATAGCTCTCTATTACAATACAGATTGTTTCAAAGCAGCTTTACAGTGATTAACAGGAAAGTGATTGATTAATGCAAACAGAGTTTAATTCCACTGTAAAGCAGCTCTAAAAAGACAATAGTGTTATTATTCAGCTGAAGTCCATTCAGTGTTGATTCAGTTCTGTTCAATAACTGTGTAAAGAGATCATTAAATATGAAATGAGTTCAATTCAGCTGCAGCTCTGGAGAAAACAGTGAAATCATCATCCAGCTCAGTTCAGTTCATCCAATTGTGTCAGTGGCAAGAACCCAAACTCTATCTGTGACAGAAATGGAGTAGTGTCTTCTACTAGACTCCAACGTTCTCTCTTCCTTTGTTTCAGTCGCTGTTGAACCCGCTGTATGAAGGCAGTCTGCCTCCTGTGTACGTCATTACGCTGCTGATGGCCGTCTGGGCCTTCTTCTCATCTGGAGGATCACTAAACAACCTTAATGCACTCTGCACACGTAAGACATGACCTTCATACACTCTACATCATGCTCCTTGTGTGCATCGCTTTGATTTGACCGATGCTTCAGAGTTTATGGTGTCAAGGAAGTAATTCATTCTGAAGTGTGACGTCTATATCAGTGTTTCTCAACCCTGACTCTGAGGACCTGAGGCCTGTTACATGAAGCTGGTTTCAGTTCCTACACGGGTAATTTTGAGATTAGGTTGAGCATACTCTGGTTTTTCGGGTTCAAGAAGGTGGATTGGTTTTTAAGAGGTGTTTATCACCATAGTAACTTGCGCTACATGGCTAACCTGCTCCAGAGCAGATTTTATTCTGGGTTTGAGATCGCAAACCAAAACTAGACCAATCTGCTGTGAGTAAAATAATTATGTATATTTGACAATAAATATTAAACTGCATTTAAATCAACACATATATACATATAAATACAAGCTTCAAAACAGAAAGCTTTTAAACTGATTAAGCTTACGTTTTCTTCTGAGCTCTTTGAACCTATATAAATTATTATATTTTCATTCAGATGCCTTCTCTGCAGCAGTGGTGTTTATTCTTGCATTATAAATGCGTTTAAGTAGATGTCAAATCGATTAATCTAGATTTTTCACATCTAACATAAGTTTGTATACATATACATACACACATACACCAACTTTTGTTAGATGTGATTAATTGGGACACACAATTTTTATATTGAGTGTTGTTAGCCCACTGATGCTTAGCTAAACCAGGTTGGATTTATATGGTTTAGTCAACTCTAAACCTACTCTTAAACCCATTCCCCCAGTTTCACAGATGAGGCTTAAGCTAGTTCTTAACTAAAATGCATGTTTGACATATCTTAAAATATGTCAGTGTCATTGTTTTGTCTCAAGATGCACACTAGTAATGTTTTTTTCTAGTGAATGTTTATAATAGCTACTTATATGACCTAATTGAACTAAGGCCTAATCCTGGCTTAGGTTAAGCCCTGTCTGTGAAACCAGGCCATAGTTTGTTCAACTAACTTCATGCAACAGGCCTTAGGTTTGGGAGACATGATGTTCATAATCGCTCTCATTGTAGTAGACAGCGTCTGAGCTGATCTCAAGTACATTTCCACCGTTTAATTAACTTTGCCTGCAGATTTCCACAATTGTTGACTTGACGGTAAATGTATTTGTACTCTGCTACAATATTTAAGCACATTTGTCAAGTATATATAGTATAACCTTTACTCCACTACATCTCAAAGTATAATGACTTGCATTTCAGAAAAGATTCTCGTTATTTAGACATGAAGAAATGCTTTAACTTCCTTTATTATATTTGTTTAATCTGGAGCCAGATTCTCAAAACAATGTTCTTAAGTTATTATTCTAAATTCGTAAGAATGTTTCTTTGTGTGCTTCTGAAGTGCCTGACGGAACCCTTTAAGATTGCATATGGACCCTTTTCTTCTATGAGTACATTTGTTAACATTATTAAGTGCTTTAGCTTGCATGATCTAACAATATATTTTGAAAATAATTTATTAATCTGTTAATGTTAGCAAAATTGTTCATTGTGTTAGTTCATAGTGCATAAATGTACTAATGTAAACAAATACAATGTTTGAATTTGAAAATGTATTAGTAAATGTTGAAATGAACATTGACTAATATTAATAAATGCTGTAGAAGTATTGATAATTGTTAGTTCATGTTAACTAATGTTAACAAATAAAACCTTATTGCAGTGTCATCAAAATGGATTTAGGAATATAAAATATTCATAATTTTATTCTTAAATGGTTAGTTCACCCAAAAATGAAGATTCTGTTATTTATTACTCACCCTCATGTCGTTCCAAACCCATAAGACCTTCGTTCATCTTCGGAACACAAATTAAGATATTGTTGATGAAATCCAAGAGTTTTTTTTTTTTTATCCTCAATAGAAAGCAACGAAATTACTACATTCATGATCCAGAAAAGTAGTAAAATATCATTACAATAGTCAACGTGACTACAGTGGTTCAACTTTAATGTTATGAAGTGATGAGAATGCAAAAACAAATTCGTCTCTCTTTTCTGGACCTTGAATGTGGTAATTTCATTGCTTTCTATTGAAGATAGAAAAGAACTCTTGGATTTCATCAACAATATCTTAATTTGTGTTCTGAAGTTGAACAAAGGTCTTATGGGTTTGGGACGACATGAGGGTGAGTACTTAATCACAAAAAAAAAAAAATTGGGGGGTGAACTAACCCTTTAAGGTAGAAAAAAGCAGGTGAAAAGAATTGTGTTCTTAAGAAGGTTTAGTGAGTCTGGCCCCTGTCCTTCATCCAAAGACTAAAAGAAGTAGCAGCAAATGTCACACTGTACTGTACAGAACCATCACAAGCCTTTGATGCGTTCCCGTTTGTCTAACGGTGTCGGCATTGGCTCTTTGTGCAGGCAGGAAAGCTGAAGGGGAATCTTCATAAGATGGTTTTTGTCACACAGTACCCAGTGAGATCCAGGATGAGAGAACGGCTGAGTCTGCTGCTTGACTGAATGGCAGCGGTTTGTGAAAGAGCATATCTACCAGCTCCAAACCCTGAGGGGATCCAGACACGTCCCCTCCAGCATCAGTGATCTCAGACGTGCCACGAGACTCTCACACAAACACTGTAAATAGCTTGATCTGAATGCAAATCAATAAGACAGATCTTTAATATTATTTTGTTTTAAAAGCAACATTCTCTGGCTCTTCATGTGAATGTTTGTGGTTTTGAGTTTTCTTCCTCGATGTCCTTTACATTTTGAATGAAGCCTTATTGTAGAGCCACTGTTAGGGGGAGAAAGTGATCAAACAGCACCTCTTCACCCTCTTTCACTCATGTAATCATTATTATTATTATTATTATTATTATTATTATTATTAGTCAAGAGCATTTCCATTTACTGGCATTGAAGGCTTTTCATATTTGTACTGTACATTCTGGAACATATTTCTTTGTTGTGACAAATGAATGCACAATGAGAACATTTAACTTTTACGCTGTTCTTAAACTGAACAAATATCTCAGTGTGTAATTATGCAGTTTTTGGACAGATTGATGCCTGGTCATCAGTTTTAAAAAGTCATTTTTTCATCAGTGTTGAAGTCATTTGGCTAACACTTTATTTTACAGTGTCCATGTTACCCGTTACATGTACTTACTATAGTAATAACAGTAAATTATGCATAATTACATGCAGTTAACCCAATATAGTAAGTACATGTTGTTAATTAATATTACTCGGTACCTACAGTAACAAAGACACATTAAAATAAAGTGTAACCATTTTTCATCAATGTACAATTAAAGTAATTGGGTAACACTTTATTTTGGTGTCCTTGTTGCACGTGTTACATGTACTTACTATAGTAATAATAGTAAATTATGCATAATTACATGCAACTAACCCTAAAGTAAGTACATGTTAATTAATATCACTCAATAACTACAGTAATATGGACACATTAAAACAAAGTGTAACCATCATTTGTTTGTAGCCTAGTATACAGTGGGAAGAACAAAGCAGCTAAACTTCATTTTCATTATATTTCTGACAATTGAATGCATACTTTACATGCGTGGACAGGAAGCAATATCTGGATATTCCAGAGTCTTTTCTGTTCATTAATAAGCGCTTCAGAAGTGGTGCTGGACCGTGTTGTCATCGTGTGGAGGACAGTTGAAGTTATCTGAGACTTAGATGTAGATTTCACACTTGTCATCTCAGTGACTTGACACTAACACAGCTTTAATTCCTCACCCAGCACACTAACATCACAGCTTTTACTTACACATCAGCGGTTTTCCAGCCTTAAAGCACATTCAGTACACTCATTGTGGCGCGTCTCACACACACGCACACAGGAAGCTGCAGCATTCAGTTCGTTTCTCTAGATGCTGCAGCTCCTTCTTTCCAGTATGCGTTTGAACTTGTTGCTTATCAAACACGATCAGCATACGTTGCCTTCAGTAACCACCAACATTCGCTGTGCTTCTGTATGTAAATGTATTGCTTTGTGTACTCATCCTCTGTGTCTGTATGCAAGTGGTTTCTGGTCTATATTTGGCATCCTGTGTTAAGAACTGTGCAGATGGAGCTCTCTTCATGGTCTGTTCTGTATATTGGACACAATAACTTGGTGCTTTCCTGAATTTCAATTATAAAAGGACTTCTTGTAATTATGTAACATTTTAATGCTGCTTTATAAAGTTTCTAAGAATATGATGTGCCAAACAGGGAATCTGATTGCTGTTCAAATTGATTTGGGAAAAAAAAAAGATTAAAAAGACCCTGTTAATCATTTCATGGAGTCAGTTATTTGGGGGAAAGTGAAATATTTACTCCAGCAAATATGGTACACATTTATGTGAATCGTCAATCTAACCTGAATGCATAAGGTGATGTTTGAACTCCAGTGTCTTTATATGGGTAAGACTTTGGTTCAATTCATTAACACTGGTGAATGAACTAACCATGAACTATGAACTAACAATGAATGTACACAGCATTAATCTAGTTCAGTGTTCATTTTTAAATATTTTACTAATTCATGTTAATTCCTAAAAATGTCTGGAGTAAGAAATTTGACATCACCCTTTACTTAGATATTATTAAAATTGTGTTAAAGATTTCGTAAGCATATTGCATAGATGTGCTTAGAGTCCATTGTTTTATTTGTGATAACATAATAAAACATGCTAAATTATGGTGATATCATTTTTGGCTATGCTGTCATAAAAACAAATTATGAAAAACAAAAAACATGCAAAACGACTAAATATTAATAATTGATTTATTATGTTATGTTGTAGTCAATGTATGTTTTTTTCCATAGTAAAAAACCTGTAGCTATAGTTTATAGCTAAATATTATACATATATATATATATATATATATATAAAAAAAAAATTTCCCCTCATATTTTGAATTTGTGGGGTCATTGAGAACAAATATCCCCTCCCGACATCACTTTTGGCCACTACTGTATTTATTGTAGAAATTGACATTAACCAAGATTAATAAATGCTGTAAAAGCACTGCTGTTTGCAATAACCTAACTTGAAGTGTTACTGATATTTGCAGCTTTGACAAATTAGGCTCTCAGACCTCTGCCCTTCTGTCAATATATAAATGACCCTGTGACCTCCCCTGTGCATTAGATTGCATAATTCATATATAGTCAGTCTTCAACAGAGTTGTGTTGAAATTCACACAAAGCCTTTACATGACCTGCCATAACCTCTTATATATAATCTTCTAAAACATACACAATTTAACTCATGGACTTTAAATGAGAAACAATAAGAGGTTTCAGATTTCAAAGCTGGACTGGTGCTCACAGGAATCCTCATGTGAGTGTTTAGCATTCTGGACCATGTTCGAAACACCTGCAGTATCATCTGAGGGAACTAGACTGAGGAAGTTTTCCACCCGTTTGGTCACGCAGCTTCACATAAGACTGAAATTGTCAGCATATAATGAGTAAATCATAGCTTGTGGTCCGCTCTAAGAGGGCAGTAGTCACTGGGTTGTGTGAATGTAGGCTGGGAGTTTATGTACACTAGCTTTAGAACTGTTAAAATAGCATAATAATTTTTGTGGGTGGATGAATGAAATATTATTTACTTGATAATAGTTATGATCTGATTAAATTTCTAAATTCAAACATTTTGTACTAAATGGGCTAAATGATAAAAATTGTCAGTATTAGACACTTTTACAGTTTTTCTAACACACTATAACTGATTCATTCATTCTGACACAATTTCCCAAACCATTTATTCAATTCTCAAAACAAAGACATATTTCTTAAAACTATAAACACGTTTCACTTGTTTTCACACACATTCCAATTTTCTTAATGATTTATGCAAAACTACACAAAAATGCCCTTATTTTACAGTGGTTTAACCATGTTCTCATTCAGAAAATACAAACACAGAGTATAATTAACTCAAGTGTCACTATGTAAACTCAAATAGCACACATTTATCCACCAGAAAACATTCAGTAGCAAAAATGACGACAAACCACTCAGAATCTCGGGATATCGGGATAATATAAACAGGAGCACAGGTGATTGTGCTTTAGAAATTGCGTCCTAGAATCATCGACAGGATTTTATACTGCTTACACATACAGTATAATTACAGTACACAGTAACAGTACTTTATATGAGAGAAATTTCACTATGCTGTGTCCAGTAAACTATAGCACAATACACCCTCAAATTTGTGATTCTCAAATTCATTTGTAGCTGTTTTTTTTTTATACATAGGCAGTCATCTCTCATTTCTGCAAAAATAAAGCATAAGGAAGGTAGAAAAAGTCTTTTGTCAGAAGACCAAGAAACTGCTATAGTATTATATACTGTAATGAAATTTGGCTGAAGGTGCAGAAGATGGCGAATTTATTTCTTTATTGATGTATTACTGTAATTGACAGTATACTGTACTCTATTGCATACACATTTCATATTTAGTTCTTTGTTTTTTTAACCTTTCTTCTTCTTGTAAGATCGTTGTAACATTTTGCTCTTGCATTTATGTTGTATACTATAATAGACACTGAGCTTCCAAATTATTCTTGAAGACCAATAAGGTATTTTTGTTACAGTGTCATGAATTGATCTAACTAGTGTTCACTGGGCAGGAAAGTAGGCTGTGTATTTGCAAAGTTTGAATTTGACGCGAATAAGTTTTTGATCGAAATATTTGATTTTGACATGGAAGTTTGTTGTTTGTACAAGTTGGTGTGCTACGAGATTGTGTTTATAGTTGTGAGAAAATGGTGAATTGTTTCATGAATTGTGTGTTAGCAATTGAGAAAAACTCTAATATGAAGGCTCTTTATTGTGTCTGTGGTTCCATGAAAAACCTTTAACATCTATGGAATATTTCCATCGCACAAAAGGTTCTTCAGATTGTTTTTCACAGTGAGAAAAAATGTTTGGTCCCACTTTATATTAGGTGGCCTTAACTACTATGTACTTACATTTAAATTAATCATTTGATACAATGCACTTGTGTACGTACATGTTTTTACATTGTACTTATATTTTTAAAAATACCTGCATGTAATTACATCTATAATTATTTTCTGCAATTACATTTATAATTACACTGTTGACCCATTCCTTACACCTTAAAGGGTTAGTTCACCCAAAAATGAAAATTCTGTCATTTATTACTCACCCTCATGCCGTTCCACACCCGTAAGACCTTCGTTAATCTTCGGAACACAAACTAAGATATTTTAGTTGAAATCCGATGGCTCCGTGAGGCCTGCATAGGGAGCAATGACACTTCCTCTCTCAAGATCCATAAAGGTACTAAAAACTTATTTAAATCGGTTCATGTGAGTACAGTGGTTCAATATTAATATTATAAAGCCACGAGAATATTTTTGAAGCGTCAAAAAAACGAAATAACGACTTATTTAGTGATGGCCGATTTCAAAACACTGCTTCATGAAGCATCGGAACACAAATGAATCAGTGTGTCGAATCATGATTCAGATCGCGTGTCAAACTGCCAATGGCTGAAATCACGTGACTTTGGCGCTCCGAACAGCAGATTCGACACACTGATTCATCTGTGCTCCGAAGCTTCCTGAAGCATTGTTTTGAAATCGGCCATCACTAAATAAGTCATTATTTTGTTTTTTTTTGGCGCTTCAAAAATATTCTCGTCGCTTTATAATATTAATATTGAACCACTGTACTCACATGAACCCATTTAAATATGTTTTTAGTACCTTTATGGATCTTGAGAGAGGAAGTGTCCATTGCTCCCTATGGAGGCCTCACGGAGCTATCGGATTTCAACTAAAATATCTTAATTTGTGTTCTGAAGATTAACGAAGGTCTTACGGGTGTGGAACGGCATGAGGGTAAGTATTAAATGACAGAATTTTCATTTTTGGGTGAACTAACCCTTTACCCCACCCTTAAACCTACCCATACCACCAAACCTGTGCCTAACCTTACCAATATCTCAGCTCAATAGCAGCAAAAGTGTTTTGCAATACAATATGAACACCTAATATAAAGCGGGACCAAATGTTTTTGTTAAGAAATGATCACTGACAGGTTCTTTGGGGAACCGAAAATGGTTCTTCTTTGGCATCACTGCGAAAACCTTTTAGAACCTTTATTTTAAGTGTTTATAAAAATATCCTGACACATAGTGACATACAACATACCTACAACTATACAACATAATTTTAAACACCTTAAAGATTAATCACAGACAATTGCTTCTGCTAATTTGCAAACCATATTTTGCTTGGGAAATTCATTCCAAAATCTCACTTTCAAGACTCTTTCCTCAACAAACAAGCAAGACCAAAAAGTTTCAGTATAAATGTGGCTCACGTTATAGTAACAGAGGTTTGATCTATGTCTTTTGCTATGGAAGCTGGTTTATAAATAACATTTTGCTTGGAGTCTTTTTTAAACCTGTGGAGAGACAGAGAGAGAGAAGCATTTTTTACTGCTTTCCAAAAAGCAGAGAGCAGTAAAGGTTACAAACAAATGAATGTATCGAAATGAAATGAATCAATTCTTATGTCTTAAATGAAATGGTGATGAATCAGAGAATGGGCATGAACATACTTTGAGTACTTTTTCTTCTGCTGATATGTGTACATGGAGAACACCAGAAATGTGATGGCGAAGAGAACGCCAAACGTAATGGCCAGAATGTGCCCTGTGAACAAAACACAACTTACGCAATGATCAAAATGAAATAAGTAACATCAACACAAGAAACATCTTTTGATATAAATGGTGTCTCCAGTTGATTCGCTGTTTATATTACACAGTACAGTAAATGGTAGATTCTTACATTCGCCTCCACTAGTTTTCTTTACATTGCTGTCTTGTGTTTCAGGCTGGAGAGCTTCTCTGGGTTCTGTGAAAAACAACACAAAATTGACATACACTGATATATGTGAATCATGCATCATATGTGATACTCAACTATCAGCCAAATCCAGTACAATGTATGTTGATACAAACAGGATCATGATTTCTTATCTACTAAGTATTTAGACAATTATACTAAACCTACAGGTCTAAGTCACATTTATTTCTAGATCACTTTATACAATTAAGATTGGTTCAAAGCAGCTTCAATGTAATAAACAGATAAGTGTCATTATTCAGCTCATTTTAATTCAATCTTGATTCAGTTCAGTTCAATGACAGTGTTGATGTTGCACAGTTAGTGTCATTTTCCGGCTCAATTCAATTCAAATTTTGTTCTCATCTAATAGTGCAAGTGATGTTAAATCGATAGCATTACTGAATATTTTGTTGAAATAATATTAAACCAAGTGGCATTTAGATGTTTGTTGGGTTTAAAAAGATACAACGCTAGAGCCACTTTATATTAGAAGTTTTTAACTACTTGTGTACACACATTGCACATAAATTCAAAGTATCTGCATGTAATCATATGTAAGTACACTACTGAACGAACCCCAAATCTACCCTATTCCAGCCCCAATAACAGCAAAAATTTAATCCGCCAAGAGTTTTGCAGAGTTCAACCTTAATGTTATGAAGCAACGAGAATAGTTTTTGTGTGCCAAAAAAAAACATAATAACGACTTTATTCAACAATATCTAGTGATGGGTGATTTCAGAACACTGCTTCATGAAGCTTCGAAGCTTTACGAATCTTTTGTTTCGAATCAGTGGTTTGGAGCATGTATCAAACTGCTTTAGTAAATGAGGCTTCGTTATGTCATAAGTGTTTCAAAATTTCAATGGTTCACCACTGGTGGGCATGACTTTGGCAGTTTGAAACACACTACGAACCACTGATTCGAAACAAAAGATTCATAAAGCTTCGAAGCTTCATGAAGCAGTGTTTTGAAATTTGCCCATCACTAGATATTGTTGAATAAAGTCGTTATTTTGTTTTTTTTGGTGCACAAAAAGTATTCTTGTCGCTTTATAACATTAAGGTTGAACCACTGTAGTCACATGAACTGTTTTAAATACATCTTTAGTAGCTTTCTGGGCATTGAAAGTGTTAATTATCTTGCTATCAATGGAGGCCTCACTGAGCCATCAGATTTTATGAAAAATATCTTAATTTGTGTTCTGAAGATGAACGAAGGTCCTAAGGGTGTGGAATGACATGAGGATGAGTAATTAATGACAGAATTTTCATTTTTGGGTGAACTAATCCTTTAAGAACTTGTCCAACCAACTAGCAATTAGTTAGGGCTAATCAGTCTTACTTTTCGGATTCAAATTATACCAATCTACCTTTTTATGTAACACAGGTCTAAAAGAGCTAAAAGAGACCTAATATACATTGTACATACTTCCCATAGAAGATACTGTGTGGAAAGATGCCAGCACTTTTCTCCCATGCAGAAGTTGTGGTGCTCTGAAATTTTTGGACAGAAGCTTGTTGTGTTCGGTTTTTAACGTGTCCTCCAATGCCGCTAGCTAACAGAAGAAAGAACAAGAATGCAGTGATTTGGATGAGTTATCAACAAAAGCAATAAATGTCATGATGCTTTTTTGTGCATTTCTCATGAGAACAGCCTGACCTGTCTTCTTGACACTCTGATCGAGTCATTGAACAGTGTCCAGCTGACCGTCTGAAAACATGGAGGGGTCGTCAGGGACCCATTGTACCTATAAAACCTCTCCAGGCTGTTTGGCAGAAGATGGCGCACATTAAAACCAGGAATCTCAGTGTTTGACTCTGACAAAAAGACCATTACATCGCATTAGATGATAGTCCATCTCCTCTTGGTTCAGAAACATCAGTACTGCTTTTCTTTGATTACAGATATTAAAGGGTTAGTTCACCATTACTAAATAAGTTGTTATTTTGTTATTTTTGGCGCTCCAAAAATATTCTCGTCACTTTATAATATTAATATTGAACCACTGTACTCACATGAACTGATTTAAATATGTTTTTAGTACCTTTATGGATCTTGAAAGAGGAAGTGTCATTGCTTCCTATGGAGGCCTCACGGAGCCATCGGATTTCAACTAAAATATCTTAGTTTGTGTTCCGAAGATTAACGAAGGTCTTACGGGTGTGGAACGGCATGAGAGTAAGTAATAAATGACATTATTTTCATTTTTGGGTGAACTAATCCTTTAAGGCATCTTCACACAGTCAAATTAAGGCTGCTCTGTCTGCTCAGAATTCAGTGTAAAGATGCAATGCCACATAAAAGCCACACTAAATTATTCCTACTCTGTAGTGTCAAAGAATACAGCTGTAATTTAAGTGTAATTAATGCCACCTCTGAGGAGCATTAAACAGTCCACCTAAAATGTCACTTCAGAAGTGCTTCTGTGCCACCTTTTCAGTTAATTCAGTAAATTTGTTCCAGGTTCTTACCCTCTATGCTGATGTCTGTTAAAGCAGACAAGATCTTTTCATAGTTGTCATTTTCATGCAGGCCAATCTGTTGAGGAAAAAGTTGAAAGAAAATGCTAACAAACGTATTGCAAATACTTTATTGGTATTGATCAAATCACATTCTGCTGCTTGGAAAACTTTACTGTAGCCAGAAAGGTTTTAGTCAAAAGACTTACACCAATGAATCCTCCTAACACTGCCAATCCATCAGCTTTACTAGCAGCCTCAGTGAGATTTGCGTATTTGGAGTTATAATGAACCACGTGGATCTGAGGAAATTAGGAAATTGTCATGATGTAATATTATGCAATATGTCGCACATTATATGCAATGTTTGTAATCACTTTTGACTAGGAAAGAAAGAAAATGCAGACTTTTTCGGTGTTGATTTTTAGGGGGAAATTAACTCAATCATGGAATCATTTGTTAAAGAAAGCTGAGATATAGGGGAGACTGGGGATGTGGAAACCCTTTTAGAATTAACATCCGAGAGAGTCAGTGTTTTTTGTTTTTGCACTATGTATCTCCAACTTTATCTTTAAAATTCAAACTCCAAGCAAAAGAATGCATTTGTTACAGCTGCCTGCTAGAGGTGAGAACTGCCACAGTAACTATGGTGGTTTGTGAAACTATAGAAAATATGGCATTCAGTTTAAATTTTGTACATGCATTTCATTTACACATTTACACAGGACACATTTTCGTATGAATTCATGAGATATCTCCAACTGGTTTCTCATGAGATTGGTTTGGAAATTCCATACAGAAAACAATGAATGCCATGACATTTGCTCTTGTCTGTTGCCTGATGCTTTACATTAGCCTCTTTCACATATTAAAACCACTACCACTACCACTACCACCATTGCCTTTTCTAGTAAATGTACCACATCTGCTGTTCACACAAGCAGCAGCTTTCTGTTGTTTTAGTGACAACAATTCACACAGCAGCATGAACATTCTGACTTAACTCTGCGATGGCAATAATCGGCGGAAGATATCTTCACACGCCTAGATGAGCAGAACACTTCAGTTTCACTTGCTGTTCAATCTGCCAACATTTTTCAGCTTCTGAATTACAGGCATTGCTGTAAACAGTAGCGTCATCTCCATAAGAACTTTATGATTGGCCCAAAGTCGGTGTGTTTTTTCGGCACATCCTGATCTGATAAGTACTCCAACTGGTAATCCTACAGCTTTGTTCATTCAAAGCATTAAAACGATAATTTACCAGAGGTTGCCAGAAGTGATTTACCAGTATTATTTCTCAGTATGTCTACATTTTGCAATATGATCTTGAAATGATAAAAGGTCATTGTAATTTTCCAGAAAAGGCTGCATGTGTGAAAGCGGCTATTGTTTTATAGAGACCATTAAACAACATGTTTCCTTTATCACCGCTCACCTCGGCAGGGAAATGTACGTTATCTATGGTGTGCTCTGAACCAGGGACTTCTGTAGTTCCCCAGTGAAAGTGAAGCTGGGCTGCGACATAAACATGATCGAATCCCCTCATGATACGCATGCTGCTCGGCAGGCTCAGTTGTACTGACAGAAGAACATAAAAAGCATGCATTTTAGATTCAACATATGGCAGCAAAATGGTGGAATTTTCAGACCAAAAAGTCAAACAAATCAGAAGAATAGTATGTTTCAACCAAGAGCAAAAGCGCTTAACAGTTAAAAACAAACAAAAACAAATTCACATCAGCACAACAAATGTTGCATGCAAATGATCAGCTAAGAGGCAGAAGACACAGAGCACACTTAAAACGAGCATTAAGGGATAGTTCTGCCCAAAATGAAAATTCAGTCACTATTTACTCACTCCATGTTATTCTAAATCCGTATGACAATCTTTCTTTTTTGGAATACAAAATGAAATTAAAATGATTTTCAGTATAAAACTGGCAACAAGTCACAAAACTGGAAGTGACATGGGAAAACAACGCAACATGAATAAAAGCAGCAAACAGTAAAATACTGGCATAATATATTGCTAAGAACTCGAGAACTCAAATAATTCCTTATGAGTTAATTTATTATGACTAAATCATTCACTCAACAAATTTGATCAACACTGATACAGGAATGAAACATGTGACTGCCTTTATGAATAAGTCATTGAATCATTCACTCAACTGTAACAATTTTTGCTTTGACTTAATTTTTTGGTGAAGCAAACTGGCAATATTGTGTTTAAAATTTAGGTTACTTAATATACACTTCTTGTTTGTTGCAGCAACTTACTTATAACACATTGTTTCATTATCTTAATGTTTGTTCCACAAGAGATATTTAACAAAAAAATGAGACCTGTGACAAATAACAATGGTCTCCCCTTATGATCGCCAAAATACACAAAACTGGAATTTTGCCGTCTTTTTAATTCATAGATGATAACACTGGAGAAGTCATTGATATATTGGCCCTTTCCCAAATGGCACATTAATGTGCACTTTTGGTCTTGTGGACTTACAATGGTCGCTGCGTGCGCGTGTCCGTTAAGTCTTCGAGACTGTCGCCATTCGTCATTTTAGCTTTCAGAAGGGTGTCCCCTTTGCGGCCGCTTCTGCTGAGCCCACAAGTCTGCGAGCTATGCAGAGGACTTCTACCCTGTGGTCAAAGCGATATTACGTCATGAAAGTGCGGACTCAGGGGAAGGCCGTGAGGGTTTAGGGTACCATTTGGGATAGGGCCTTAGATAGCTGAACTAAAAATGTCCCTGTTTTTCATTCCAGAGATTTAGTGTTCTGGTGTGAATAGATCCATTTGTTACATTTGATTGTGCTGAAAATCTTGCGTTTGGTGCGAAGGAGCCTTGACTTACACGTGTGTCCATTGTTGATGAGTGTTAGAGCGGGTGAGCCGGTGAGATCGTATCCCTCCAGTTTAATCGGAGGAAGTCTGGGGTCATAGAAAACCTTATGAGTGCCTATGTCGATTGGAGACTGAGACTTTCCACTGCAGTGTTCAAATGCAGATGACCATGTGTCCTGATCTGAGACAATGAAAATCATTAACATACAATAGCCTTAACGATATTATGTTATTTAAAAGTTCAGAGTCTGATGACAAATAGCAGTATTCTTAAAATGTGTTGGACTAAATATAAAAAAGCACTAGTAATATAAAGCTTCAGGACACTGTTGCATTTCATTTCATGAATTTCTAAGACTATTGGCAACTTTAAAAAAAAAAAAAAAAGTGTTTATTACGTTGTGTATGCAGGAAGAAGAAGGCAGAAGGTACAATCCAATAAATGGTTTAATAGTAAACTCAAAAACTCAGGCAAGGGATAAAACACAACATTACATAACAAGATCAGGCAACAACTGAAAGCAGGTAGGGCTCAACCTGTGCAGAGCACATGCCCTTTTTGTCCTTTACACTCTGAAGTGCCCTTTTTTTTTTGGAGGTGTTTTATTTTATTTATTTATTTTCTTGAATAAATCAATGAATTTTCTTGAAAAAATCAATAAATTTACAAATATATTTAGCCTAATAAAGGTATTAAAAAGAGCTTGTGACAAAATCTTTGTGATCAAACCTCTTAACTCCACCCCCTGAGTGCAGCGAACTGAAGTTCCACAGCAGAGCAGCTGAACGTATTGCTACGGTAAATAAATATCTTGTTGTTGGAATAAGTAGGCTACAACGTTGTCTTTACGAAAGAAACATTAGTATGTCTATAAAGTTTCATATTTTATGCATTTGAGGCCTGAGACCGGCGGCGGAGAGAGAGGGAGGGGGCTAGCATTTGCCATCTAAGTCATAGCCAATACCAATAGCCTACAAATAGCCTTAAAGGTGCTAAAGAGGATGTATTGTTTTATACATTTTTGCAATATTACTTGAAACTGTCTTTACTAACTGATAAAAGACTATTTATTAGGTGCACTGAAAGTAATAATATTAATATACATCATCTGTGCTCGAGGTAGGGCCTTAAAAACATCAGCCAATCGTTTACGCGATCATCGCGTAAACGATTGGCCCTCTCGCTTGTCAATCACTGCAGTGACGTTCCTTGTGAGAGATGAGCGCGGCTGCGCTCTCCAGTAACTTTCCACACTCCACAGGCGCTGCATGCAGTGTTTTTGTCAGGAGACAGGAGTAACAACTGCAGATTATGAGTTACCTGCGGTGAGTCCGACATAATGAATCCACGGTGGTAAACACTCGTGTTCCAATACTCGTGCACGAGTTTTGGGAGGCGTTCCTTTGAAATGAGCTGTGAAGGAGGGGGGTTGTTCTTACGCATGTGCTCATTTCAAAAACTCAGTAACAGTCTTTGGATTCTCAGTCGACGAAAAAATCCTCTCTATCACCTTTAAATAGCGTGTGCATACAGTACAGTAGTATTACATCTTTTATAAATTGAGATTGTGGCCAAACGTATTTTACAACAGGAAAAATTAACCTATTGATGACGACGTAACACGTAGCCTAATGTGATGCCATCATTTTAATGACGGACAAATTGCACATATTCACTGGTAAAAAACCCGGCGTAACTGCATTTGAGTTTGACAAAAAAGCGACTGAGTGATCCCCGTCATCAGCAAGGTAAAATATATTTCTAAGGAATTTCTTCTTTGATTTATGATGGCTATGTGCATACACTTAATTCATTAACATTTAATCGTATTATATATGGTCACACAGTATGGTTAATGTTTACGATGTTAATATGTATTTGCTCGCTAGATAATGTTTTTAATCTACTCCCTGCTCTTCACATGTATAAACATAGTAAAACATGGTTTTACTACAGTAATGTTGTAGGAACTAAAAAAACATTACAGAATCATCAGGTCACTGTGCTTCTTTATATTTTATAATGCAGAATGTAATGTGTGTGTATTAATGTGTTGAGAGGGACATCCCTGGATCACAGTGAAGTCAAACATCTTCAAACACATGGCTCACAGAAGATTGCTGTTGTAATTATTTTTAAAGAAGCCCTGAAACCCTGTATGTATATATATATATATATATATATATATATATATATATATATACTGTATATATATATATATATATATACAGCTGAAATATATATATATATATATATATATATATATATATATATATATATATATATATATATATATATATATATATATATATATATATATATATATATATATATATATATATATATATATATGCCCTTTTTTTGAAAGCCAGGGTACAACTTAAATAGGAAACACAAAAGAGACTAGTTGAACAAACACAGCTGAAAATCAATTAATCATAATTAAGGTGACTATGACAACTAATGAGTAGCGGGAAATGAACAAAGGAACAAGGGAACCAATGAAAATCAAACAGACATGTAACATTTATGTGCAGCAGGGGGGCTAATTAATGGAATTATAATTAAGGTTCTCATTCAGTTAGTTCAGTACATTGACTATGAGATATTGCTCTTTCATTTGCTTTATAAGGGATACAGTGGGTGATATAATAATAATAATAATAAGCATAGCTATAACAAACAAGCAGATAATAAATTTCACAATTAAAATGCTTATCATTCACTCTATAAGCGAATAAAGTGACATAATGCTACCATACTAAATAATTCATAATATATTGCTAAGAACTCCAGTACCACAAGTTTAACATTAACACTTTGCTTAAAGTCCTTACATTCAACAGGAATGCAGAAATGAATTAATAGAAAAGCTTTGGTGTGCTTATTGTTTTGGTGGAAACATATTATCAAAAGACATACAGGTTACTGTGTTTGTGACACTGAAAACATAAAGATGCAATAAAGTCCTGCAGAGTAAAAATTACTGCAATTTATCTTCAAACTACCCAATCTAATCTTATGAAAAAAAAAAAAAAAAAAAAAAACTACTAGGTTGTCACTTGTATTATCTTATTTTTGCTCAGGCTATATAACAGAATTTGTATTTGTGCTATATATGAATGTACCCAGAGCTCCTGGAAACCACAACTAATTTATTGTGTGTTTGCGCACTTGGCAAATAAAGCTCATTCTGATTATTTTTTAAAGATATTTTGGTGTTAAGATGTGATAATTAATAATTATAATAATTAATAATAATAACAATTCCTTACACTTATATATATATATATATATATATAGCGCTTTTCTGGATACTCAAAGTGCTTTACATATGGAAGGGGGAAATAAGATGTGTTGTGTTTTTATGTATAGTTCCTATTAACTCATTTCATTTTATTTATACATTTATAAATAAATTTTATTTTCATGATGTCGCCTACAGCCCACAAACCCACAAATCCACAAGATGTTTGTCAGGTTCGTTTGAAAACATGAGCCTCAATTATTCAGTGTGGCATGAGCTGGGACACTTGGTCTTTTTCTCTCATCCAGTCTCTCAAAATAAGAACACATATAAACTAATGGCAGTGCAACACGTGTGACACAATTTAGGTTTAGAGTGAACTCTGCTGTCTCAATTTTCTTTGTTTTCCCTTGTCACTTTCAGTTATTTATTAGTAATTCAATTTGTTGAACATAACAGGATTTAGTAGCATTATGCCACTTTATTCGCTTATAGAGTGAATGATAAGCATTTTAATTGTGAAATATATTATCTGCTTGTTTGTTATTATTATATCACCCACCTGTATCCCTGATAAAACAAATGAAAGAGCAATATCCCAACTGAATGAGAACCTTAATTATAATTCCATTAATTAGCCCCCCTGCTGCACATAAATGTTACATGTCTGTTTGATTTTGGCTGCTAATAGCATGAAGTGACATATCAAACTAATGAATGCCCAGCTTAGATGCAGGTGCAAGTAAATGCACATTACTAGTAGTATGATTCCATGTTGACCTGATTTGATTGTAAATGGGATTGTAATCTGTGAATCCAATTACATTGTTCATTTGTTATGAAATAACTCATAGTCTAATCTACTCTTTTATCTGATTAAACAATGCTACAAAATTTCTAAACCAAATAATATAAATTATGATTCTCTTCACTCACAGTAAAATATATTACAGTGTTACTAAGTCATGACTCATGAAAGTAGTGTAACTAGTAAGACTGTCTGCTAGTAAGTTAGAAACTCAGCTTGGTACAAAACTGTAAGGAAAACTCTTAAAAAGTTGGTAGTGAGTAGTTCTAGTATATATATTTACCATGGTAACCCCACTGGTGCTGATGAGAAGAACCTGTAAAGAATGGAAAGAGATTATGTTAGGATAGAAAGATATTCTTGAAAAGCTTAACTCTTAAAATAGGGGGTCGGTGGGTAGTTTGTCCAAAACAAGACTACCCACCAAACACTTTTTTCCCTTATTGTCCTGTTTGCTGGTATGATTAGTAATTGTTTTTGCTCATATTTTTAATCATTGAAAATAGTTCATAGTAGCACTACTATCATTACTATATATATCAAATATGTGAAACTTATTGGCCCGGTTTCACAGACAGGGCTTAGCCTAAGCCAGAATTAGGCCTTAGTTCAATTAGGATATTTAAATAGCATTTATAAACGTACACTAGAAAAAAACATTACTGGTGTGCATTTTAAGACAAAACAATGACACTGACATATTTTAAGATCTGTCAGTACAAGTTATTTTCAGTTAAAACAGCTCAAACATGCATTTTAGTCTAGGACTAGCTTAAGCCTTGTCTGTGAAACCGGGGGATAGTGTATACATGCTAAATTTTAACTTTCTTGATCAGGGTTACAGAGTTATAATGCTTTGTGTCGACTGTTAGTAGGAATTTTTATAATTAGTTGTCGTCAAAATATCCATTAATATGTTTACATGTACCAAATTTATCCATGTAAAGCCTAACATATAAAATAATAGATGTATGGGTAATGGGTAACTCAGTTGCTTCAGTTCAGTAAATATTCATCTTGAAATATTACTAACAATATAAAAGTTATTGTTATGTTTACTGTTATGTTATGCTGACATTTGTACAATTACTGAAAGACTTTTACTTGCTAAAAAAAGTCTAAACTATCAATCAAATGACAGAAGGCATGTAGATTGAGTAAAACAGGCTTTTCAGCAAAGTTTTGATCATGTTGATCATTTAGAGGCCTTAGATACCTTATTTAGAGACACCCAAACATTGGCTTATGTCTTAGAAAATGTTAGGGAAAAAGACAAAACAATGACACTGCTTTTATCCCTAAAGACTTGGTGTTTCCAAGCCTTCAACAAACTTTTAGCATGCACATAATGTTATGAATACTACCAAAAATATCAGCTATTACTGCTATTACTAGTCCATGCACAATTATTTTAGTCCTTCCAGAGCAATCCAGACACAGGTAGAAGACAAAAAACTGTGAGAACAGATTTGGTCATTCTGAGTGAATGAGCTGGACTGAGAAAGACAGTATCTTTTCCCTTATTCACACACATCAGCACACTCACACAATCCCTCCTTCATTCCGTTCAGTCAATGTGAGCATTATGTGCTCCAGTCCAGACGCCTGGCAGATTTCGGCATTCACTGCTCACTTACATCGACACTAATGCTAAAATGAACCTGCTTTGCATAAAACACAATAATTCAAAGCTCAGGCCACACTGCAGAGCATTTCAAAAATCAGATGCTCTTTTGGCCAAATACAGAGGTGTCAAGCACTGGAGGCTAAGAAAAGAAACAGCTGACCATGTTTCACTGCTTGAGGTCATAACATGAATCAGTATGAAAGATTGCTCATCAGATCATCACAGTTTAGTTGCTCAAGAGTTTAAGAGTTTAACAGTTTTTTTTTTTAATGATGACTTTATGTGCAGTAATTTTGTGGTCATTTTTTCCCCCGCTATTGTTGAAGCACCAAATTCCTGTGAGTTTTACGTAAGGGCAAATCCATGGCTATTTTTACATTAAATGTACAACGCCAAGACTAAGAACCAACCAATGTGATGCTGATCTTCAGAACAACATCACTCTCGTTTTGCATGAAATCTCTTTATATTTGTCATTTGCTGTCATACATTTTGAAACACATTAAAACACATCTATCTATCTATCTATCTATCTATCTATCTATCTATCTATCTCGCTTTCTCTCTCTCTCTCTCTCTCTCTCTCTCTCTATATATATATATATATATATATATATATTCTTTTTTTTTTTTATTCATGTGCCTCATAATCTTGAATCAATATAACTTTCCCTCCCTTTTGTACATCTCTTCTCTTCTCTGATGACGAGGGCAGGGCAACCTGTCACTCACATGAGATCCACCAATAGCAAACCACAACCATCCAATCAATTCCCCATGGACAAAATCAAGCCCGACCTTGTTCCAGAAGCAGTTTCACCCGGATATACGTCACCCAAAGAAGAAAGAAAAAAAAAGACTAGCACAACTTCCGTTTCATGCCAACTTTTAGTAGATTTGATACAATTCAACTTTGAGTTTGCGTTTTTTAAAATTTTTTATTGAAGTTCTTTATTGGCATCTCTGTTTGTTATTTTTCTTTTCCCATTTCCTATATGTACCATTTTCTGTATTCTGAATTTTCAGTTTTATGTGTTATTTGTACAGATGACTTAATTCCTGGCCAACTCCTGAAACGCTGACGCAGATTTAATACGGTGGAGATTTCATTCATGTGACCAGACATTCTTTCTCATGCACACGTTTATGCATACTTACACTCACAGAGATTATCCAGCAGTTCAGAACAGTTAGCCAGTCAGATCATTCCATATTAGCTTCCACTTTTGCACAGGATCAAACACAAAAATGTTCCTACTTATTTTTTGATTTTTCTAATTTCTCAGGTTTGTGTCAGAATGTCTCTATGGGAACCAATGACATCATGTGAAGGGTGAGTTGGAGATGCTGGTACACTCTGAGCGGCACGTAGACCAAACGCTCTCCAACCACAAGAAACCACAAACAGCTCATGGGCAACATCATCCAGGAATATGTGATGAATGTCTTACATTGACACTCACAAAAGTCACAGCAAGAAAGGTTAGTTTTAAGAATTTCAAGGGGGATGAAATTTTATCTCTTCATTACTGCTAACTGCATCTTTGTTTTTATGGAGGAATTGAAATGTTTGAATGTTCTGACTTACTGTATCAATGTGATCATGCAGGAAGGACTTTCCTGTTCGCTAAACTATCTCTTTTTATTTTCATTCACTCATTATCAATGACATTTTGTTTTATGAACTATTTCACAATAAGCTAAACATTAACTAGCAAAATACCATAGTAAATACACACCCTTTCCTTGATGATCACCAAGGTTAACAAAGCAATAAAGATCTCCAGATACAAATGACATCAAATCAGTGAAAGAAAATATTGGACAACATATAACAGATTTTATGTTCATGGTTGTGTTTAGGTGATATTTAGGTGAAATTTTATAACAGTCTATGTCCTGGAATGCACCTGATGAGTTAAAATCAGAGAGCAGTACACATAGATAAAAGCCAGTAACCACCCAAAGTCAATATTGAAATCTATTGCACACAATTTTTGCTAATTTTGCATAATTCACTTTTATATTAATTGCTTCTTCTGTGGCTTCGTATAACATGATTTTTCTGTGATGAATTTGACTACACTTTACATTATTTAAATATTAAAAAGTCAACATTTTTTTAGCTCTACTAGTGTTTTTATTTGCTTCCCTGACATTTCAATAAAGAATTTTGAGAATTTTCAGAATTTTGCTAAAAAGCTGGAGAAAACCAGGAAAACAAACAAACTTACACTTAGATCAATCAGCAGAGTTTTGGTTGGATTATTCACACCACACAATAACACTGATGGATGCATAGCTGATTTTACGCTCACATGCAGATTTACTCACCTTTACTGTGTTCGTCATCCCTCTCGCTGCTCCCATCTTCCTCAGAGGAGGATGAAGATGCCATGACGAGCACCTGAAGATGAAGGATAAGGAACATATGCAGCAGCATGATAACTTCTGCAGCTCACAGGTAACTCGCTTTTGTTAGGTCCTTTCTCATTCAGACACAGAACCAATCTCAGCCTGTGCTGTATAGTGACTCAGGAGACTGGGAATGGGGCTGGGCTTTACAGGATAAACCAATCACAGTGCTCAAGCTGCTCAAGGTGCTAGGACATCTCTCTCTCTCTCTCTCTCAGAGTTAGAGTGTAACCAAATCTCTCACTCTCCCATAAACTACATCTCTCCCTCCTTCCTTGATCAAAGTTCAGTGTGAATGAGCTACAAACTGAGTAGCTAATTCTTTTAAAGCACAGATGTGGCTTCATTTTTTTTGGATTAATAAGGTGCTCATTTTTTATTGGAATCTATTACTGTTATTGTATTTTTGTGCTTTTTTCAATACCTTTTTCAAACTCTTTCACACTGTTGTCTTTTGTTGTCAACATGCAGATGACACTTGGATTTTTCTTATATTAATTTGTTAAAGAAACCAGATTTTTTTTTTTAATACATCAACGATATGATATTTTGTGATGTGCTTCAATTTGCTTTGCTGTATTTGTCTTTTCACATAGTGGAAGTGGAAAAAATAAAAACTGAGTATTTATTAAATTATTGGGTAACACTTTATATAGATAGTCCACTTTGGACATTCTACTGACTATAAGTAACTTTGCAACATGTCAACTTATTCTACTAACCCTAACAGTCTACTAACTGTCTAGTATAGTACAGTCAGAGTTAGTTGGCAAAGAATGTCTAATGTGGACAATCAAAATAAATTGTAACCAGTTATTGCATTGAATTTCATTTAGGTGCAAAACCAATGCCAAACAGGAGCAGCCAGAGGGAAAAAGAGAAATTTCATTTTCCCAAAAGAGGGACTTTTTTCTGCTTTTTTCTTCTCTTCTAATCAGTAGCACGAAGAGCATTAAACGGGTAATACTGCAATGAGCCTCTACTTCTAAATCATATTAACATTGTTTACCTAGTTTTTGTTGAAAGGAAATTAAAGAAATGATAGAAAGCATTTAGAATTGTCCACCAATGTACAATTGTTATAACTGTTATAGTTGAAGGGGGATTTGACTGTGCAATATATGCTTATCTAAAATAAAGTTTTTAAGAATGGCATGTCTTTATTAGTATACGTAAGGGTATAAAAACTGCCAACAAAGATGTGGATTTTTATGGATGGTTGGGGGGAAGTTTACTGGTTAACAACCAAACATAGATCTTATTAGTCATCGGTTCTCAAAAAAAATGAGTGATTCCACATTCAATGTTCTGGTAAACCAGAAAGGAGGAACTTCAAAATGTTTCCTCATCAGACACACCCAGCTCAGGTCTTTGAGACTGTGTTAAAGAAATGATGAGTTGAATCAGGTGTGTTTGATTAGGACCAGGATTGGGAAATGTGTGTTCCAAAGTCAAATAAAGGAGCAAAATTTGTCATGACTACAAACAGTCAAGGTCGAGGATCATTACTCAAGATTTTTTTGTTTTCCACTTTAAGCGTGATGTCACATAGTACACTTTAAATGAACCAAACCCAGTTTGGTTAAAGTTAACCGGATACAAGTGACCTCAGTACTATTGGTGTTCACAATCAATTACTTTTCTTTTTGTGGGTCCTCTTAGCATTCATTCGATATTTGAACATATATTCACCACAGTTCATTTCTCAGACCACAACACTTCAAGAACTCAGAAGCTACAAATCACCTATAGCCTTCAATTTTTTAGAAAACAAAATAAATTTGATCTTATATGTTGAGGATAGTTTCATGCAATTCTCTCTCCAAATATCATGTCAACCAGCAATTGTAATAAAAAAAAAAATTGACAAAAGATGGCAGCAATTAATGGCAAACATGGATGGACTTCTGCCATAAAGCACAATTGATTCATAAAGGACCCACAAACAAATCCAACTTTCTGAGGTGATTTTGGGCTGTCCAAGACGAAAGACCCTACATTGTACATTTACATTTATTCATTTTGCAAAGGGACTTACAAGTGAGGAATATAACAAGTGATTCATCGTGAAGAGGCAAATAGACACAAGAAGTGCTCACAATACAAGTTTCAGACATTGCTTAGAGTAGCATAGGCTAATAGGAAGGGTTTAAAGGAAGTGAAATCATTTTTTTTTTTATGAGGTGAAAGTGCTCTCGAAAGAGATGAGTTTTCAGCTTTTTTTATATGTATTGCAAGGAATTCTGCATTCCGGATGAAGAACATCCGGAACAGTGAACGCAAATGTTCTGGATAGAGATTTTGTGCCTCTCTGACACCACAAGCTTTCGCTCATTTAGCGATCGCAGGCTTCTGGTAGGGATGTAGACTCGTAAGAGTTTGTGGAAGTAGGAGGGTGCTGAGCCTGTGGTAAATCTGTAAGCAAGCGTTAAAGCCTTGAACTTGATGCGAGCAGCAAATGCCAGTGCAGTGAGATGAAGAGAGGTTGTGTAGTGCAAATCTGCATGACCGAGCTGTCTTTGCAATGTGTTCTTTGAAGGTCAATTGGTCATCAAAGATTACTCCAAGATTTCTGGCCGACCTTAATTGATGATGTACCTAGCTGGATAGTGAAATTGTGCTGAAAGGTCGGATTGGCAGGAAACACCAGGGGCCAATTGTTCTAAAGTAATCTGATCGGATTGGATCAAATCTTGAAAATGGGTTGTTCAAAAGGAAAAAGGGATTCTGAAATCAGATTAGATCACAAAATCCAATCTTGGTTTTGATCAGGTTAAAGACATCAGTTTGTGTTGTTCAAAACTTTTTAGTAAGATTGGGATACCTTTGATCGAAAATATCTGGATTATACTGATTCCATCAGAAGGGTGGATTTCAAGAACAAAAATGTAATAAAACTTTAAAATTGGTCAAAAATTACAACATTTATATCATGTAATATACATGCACACACATATTTTTTATTTTGCTCTTGATTAGTTAACTTTTAAAATTAGAAGTAGACATTAGGCTACATATTTAGCCTTTCTGTAACCTACTGTAAAGTAAAAAAGAGATTTTGGTGCAATAAAATAATCCCCCAACAGCTGTAAATATCAAACAAAAATATTATATTTAAATCAGTGTTTTTTAATTATTGTTTGTAAACTACATTGGCACAATCATAAGAGATGAACTAGTCAAAAGTTCTTAGTGAACGAACGTTCTTAGGTGAACGCGACACAGAACTTTTCTGAGAGAACGCAAATGTTTTATTTTTCCATCTCATATTCTTTCTATAACCATGTTTCTTTAGGGGCTCCGTAGAGCACTAGTAATCCAGATTTGGTAATTGAATAAGTGTGCATCTGGATCAGGGTGATCCAATCCAATTTTACTTTAAAAAAACAGCACAAAAGTAAGATGGATTACCTGATCCTGGATAGCAAAACATGGGATTTCCAAATCCAGATCATTCTGATCCAGATTAAACTTTTTGAACAACTGGCCCCAGAAGTTGAATTTCAGAAATTGATGTGAAATCTGGAAACTGATTTTGAAATCTGGCTTTTTTCTTTTGTGCCTATTGTTTTGAAATATTGTGCTATTGTTGTTTATTTGAGTTGTTTGTTTTCTATCATCATTTCAATTTTAAATGATAACAGTTCATTTAAAGAAAAAAATCAGATCAATGCACTTACCTTTTTCCTTGATTACTAGCATTCCTGTAGTTTGAGTAGTTATTTATATTTTACTGTTTTCCTATTGTTATTTTTACTGCTTTTGCTAGACCCCTGTCTTCTGATTCCTGGTCTAAGAATTCCAGTAACCTAGAACTGTGAAGTGAGCGCTACTTGTTACGCATTACAGGTGCCACACATGAGGTATAATCATGACGATGAGGGGTATTAAAAGGATCCACCAACATGTGGCATCTGTCATAAACCAAAACAAAATACACCACATGAGAGGAAAACAAGGCACACAATCAATCAAGAGCTAGAAAAACCCACTAAAAAGTGAAGGTTGATCCAGAGTCATAACACTAATTGACGATAAACACTATATATCAGATGAATAGGTTACATTGTTACAGGTTCTTGTTACATGTTACATGTTACTAAAGGAAGCATGGGTTGAGAGTGAACCAAAACAAATCTGCACTCCTGGCAAGTGCCTTTTAGCTTCATCAAGATAGTAAATGCCTACTAATGTTCACCTAATTCATCACTCTAAAAAATGCTGGGTTAAAAACAACCCAAGTTGGGTTAAATATGGACAAACCCAGCAGGTTGGGTTAAAGGGCACCTATTATGCCCTCTTTCAGAAGATGCAATATAAGTCTCTGGTCTGGTCAAGTTTCAGCTTAAAATACCCCACAAATTTTCCCCTATTTGGGGTTGAGCAAAAACATGCCTTTTACTATATTACTATATTGCTGGCTAAAAAAAATAAATCCAAAATTGGTTGAAAAAAATGGCTGGGTGAAAACAACCCAATCCCTGGGTTTGTCCATATTTAACCCAGCATTTTTTAGAGTGATGAAGAACCTATCCACTGTTATTAAATCCATGACTAAAGCTACTGCAGAAAGACAAACCCTGGGTGCCATCAGATAAATGATTGAAAAAAAGTCTGAAAAAAAATGCTTTTGTCCATCTTCAGTGCATTATGAGGCATACGATTCATTACCTTATACAGCTAGTGAAATCATTTCTCACAGGATTGGCAGACTTTGCATATATTTCTTATACACAGATATATGCTCAGATAGGGAATGAAGCTTTAAGGACCATCTTTAATATGAATCAGATCATGATATTGATCAAAATTTGCTGTATGTTGTCTTGGTGTATGTCCTTAAGCTTGCATTTAAAGAGGTTTGGTGATTAGGTTACTTAGGGTCTCTGATTTGATCAAAGGTGGTACTTCACCAGAGAAGTTTAGAACTACTGCTGTAGAAAATGTGTTTTTTGAGCTGTACATTTTAAATGATCCTTTTAAAGGTGGGACTACTGTATGTGTCAATGACAAATAAAGTTTCAAAAATCTTTTTTTTTCATCAATCTTTTCAAAATTGATGTATGTATGCATATTTTTGAGTCAGGAACAATGTGTTTAAACAAGTTTCAATGGTTAAATAACATTTCAAAGTGTTTAAAAACTTTTTTTTTTGTCAGGTGGTATAACCGTGTGTGTGTGTGTGTGTGTGTGTGTGTGTGTGTGTGTGTGTGTGTGTGTGTGTGTGTGTGTGTGTGTGTGTGTGTGTGTGTGTGTACACATTTCCTTCCTTTCTGAGTATTTTGTGAGAAAGTTGCCAGCCTATACTTGTCCATGACATCAGTTGAAAGATTGGATACAATTTTGTTTCGTTAAGTATTTCCATTTGGTGGCTCACTGTCACCTCACAGCAAAAATGACTCTAGTGTCCTGACAAGAAAACTGGAGAGTGGATGGACAGATGGATGGATGGTCATTCACTGGATGGACATTTCTGAGAACTTGATAAACAGCATGTATCGCAGATACCAGATTACCGCAGTTTCAGTATTATCCACAGATTGCACACTTAAGCTCAAAAAGCTCATGTTCAACAGAAATACATAAAATAAGTACTAAAAGCTTACATTTTTGGTCTATTTATCAAACTATTTATAATTGCACTCTTTGTCTTTACATGATGATCCATTGTCATTTGCCATTAAGTGCAATATATAAAGCAAAATAATATTCTTGAAGTGGATATGAAACTATTACAAAGCATGACCTGCATTGTAATCCTCTTTATAAAAGCTCTTTTGAGAGAAGTTTTAATGAGTAACTTCTGTCATGTAAATTATGAATGAAATTCCAAGAGGATGAAGATTCAAGGTGAAAAAACAATTCAGTCTAATGATTTGGAATATGGTATTACAATTCACACAATCATTAACCACAATCTGAAACTATCACTTCATTTTCTTATGTTTAAGATGTCTAAGGATCACAGCTTTGTGCCATGAATAAATTAAACAGGAACTGGCTGGAGGATTTTTCCACAATTCCCAACATTTCACTGAGTCCAAATATTTATAATCTAATTTCTGAGCAGTTTTCCAGAAGTATTCAACACCACATGACCCACTGAAAGTGTATTTTCTAATGTTATGACCCAGATTAGGGACTAACATAAAAAGTAACAATACAAAAAGCGTTATATAAAAAATAAGGGTGACAAACAAAAAATATATAAACATGCAAAACTTAAATGACTGATGAGCTAATTAATCTAAACTACAACTCCAACAGAGTTAAAACTTTCTTAACTCTCAAGAAAAATAAAAAAAACACAAAAGAGTCGTCTCTGGTTACTGATGTAACCTCTGTTCCCAGAGATGACGAGACGTTGCATCAGAGCTGACACTATGTGGAAAAACGTTTCACCAAGAAATACTGAAGCATGATTGGAATAACGGATGGTATTGCTTCCTATAAAAGGCTGCACTGAACGACATTTTCTCAGAATATTTGAACTGAATAAGCCACTGATGACTCACACCCTGGAAAGTAATGCACTGTGTGGGGTGAAGTCAGTTTTTTTGAGTACTGATTGTGAGACCCAAACACTGAAAGTGATTGTTGGTCATACATTTGTGGCTGTTCAACACACTCTCTAAACTCCACTCAATCAAGGGGAGGAGAGAACAGCGTTCATGCGTTTTGTGAATGTGCACAGAGCTAAGGAGGACAGACTGAAGGGAAGGACCATAACTTGGTAGGCAACACCTTCAGAAGCAAATCTCAGAAAGCGCCTGTGCCAAGCGGCTATCTACGGCATGAGGAGAACTGGCCCCCCACTAAGCCTGGTTTCTTCCAAGGTTTTTTTCTCCATTTTAACACCTATTTGCCACCTGATGTCACCTGTTGGAGTTTGGGTTCCTTGCCGCTGTCGCCTTTGGCTTGCTTAGTTGGGGACACTTGACATTTGATATTCAACAGTGCTTTGCATCTGCCTGCATTGACACCATTTTCTTTAAGAGCTACTGTGCAGCCAAAATTATATACCAGTTATCACTGTAAAGCTGCTTTGACACAATCTGCATTGTAAAAAGCGTTCTATAAATAAAGGTGACTTGACTTGACTATGGAAATATGCGCCAGATTTCCCTAGTTTGAACAAGGCGAGGGAATTGACCAAAGTCTGAGGGCGCTTCCTTGAAGATGTGTCCACATTGAGACTGAGTTTAGCTCTGCATAACACACTCCCTGAATGGGTTTATTAACAGCCAATCACCCAGACAATTTAGATGAATATGCCTGACAGGCCGAAGCACGGAACTGTAATTGATTTATCTTGCTTTCGAAGACAAACCTCAGAAAGCTGCTTTCAATGTGTTCACAAGTTCATACAATCAGAGTAAAAGAGTATGTGTATTTGGCATGCTGTCCTAGGGGAGGCAGAATTTGGCCCGAACGCAGAGTACTCCCCCTGAAAAACAACAGGAATCAAGTTGGCAAATGTTGGGCAGTTGTGGCCTAATGGTTAGAAAGTTGGACTTGTAACCCAACACGGGTTCGAGTCTCAGTAACGGCAGGAAATGTAGGTGGGGGAGTGAATGAACAGTGCCCTCTTCCACTCTCATTACCCACAACTGAGGTGCCCTTGAGCAAGGCACCTAAGCCCCAGTCACTCCCCGGGCGCCACAGAAAAAATGGCTGCCCACTGCTCCAGGTGTGTGTTCATGGTGTGTGTATGTGCACTTGGATGGGTGAAATGCAGAGCACAAATTTAGAGTGTGGAACACCATACTTGGCTACACGTCACTACACTTAAATCTAACGCATGTTGTCATGATACAGTTTGTCTCGTGCATCTAGACAGTGATGCAAAAGGGAAGGCAGCAATCTTGGCTTTTTTGAATGAAACTGGGATGAGATTTATAGAAGACCTTACTACATTGGACAGAGAAAGATGAAAGAACCCCCAACAACATCACCATCACCACACACACACACACACACACACACACACACACACACACACACACACACACAAAGGCAAAATAGTTGTTTTCGGGTCAATACGATTCTGCCAAGTGGAATCGAATATTGCAAGACAACTGCAATCTTAAAAGGAATGTTTATCCTGCACACTTTTTCATTCAGAGTGAATTTGCTGGTTCTTTGCATGAAATTTGAGAGCAGATAAAATTTGCTACAAATTAAAGTTAATGTAAAATCTACAATTTACCTCTAAACTGTGTAAATTGGTGTGAAACACAAAGGAATGCCATTGTTACAACCTACCCCAGTTGGGATTGGTTGTAACTAACAGAAAACATGGACAAACATTGCTTTACATTTTGTCCATGCATTATTTTTTATAAAAATCAAATGACAAAATATCAAACGTTTCAAAATATTAGCAATAGTGATAGAGCCTTGGGTGCTGAACTTTTTCTTCATAAATGCAATACATTTTGATTTATAGATGTGAATCTACAATGAGGCGCCAAAAAAAATCTTTAACAAATAAATAAATATTGTCTGATTACCTGTGGTTTTCATGAGTTCACACTTACAAATGATTGAATAGAGTAAAAAAAAAAATATATATATATATATATATATATATATATATATATTTATTAACTGTATATACTAGTTTAATTAGTGACACTTAGCTTACATTTTAAAACCTTTATGGTAACAATATGGCAACATTTTATTTTGACTATGGCAACATTTGTGTTTTAAAACCTTTATTTTAATATGGAAACATGACACCTCATTCTACAATATTTCTATGATTAAATCACTAACTCCTCCCCATCAGCCAATCACTGTATGTATACTCCATAGCAACGAGGTCAACCCCGCCCTTACTCTTAGCTTAAGACTTCAGTCTATTCCTTAGTAAAAGTTTGTCTCAGCAGCTTTGTGAATAGGTTTTAAGAGAAAACTCTTAGCTAAGAACTTTTACTGCTATTTAGGAGGCCATCGAGCCCCTCAAAGTAGATATTCATGGTCCGATATTACAATAGCTTTATAATCACATGATTCCACTGATGGGATAAGTCTGTTATCTATTAAAAAACAATCAATGCGTGTAAATGTTTGAAAAGAAAGAAAATGCTTTACCACATGACTTTAAAAAACACCAAGGGTCAGAATCAGCCAGTTTCTCCATACAAGACTGAATCACACGAGCAGATTTTGAGGGAGAATTATGTTTGAGAGAAGACGATCAAGGTCAATAAACGTCTAAAGAACTTGTCGTCATCCAAATTAGGGACGTAATTGTTAACCAACAGAAGTGCAGTATTACCAATTCTCCCTGAGACTATGACAAATCTATGAGGGGCCGTATTGGCCATAATTATTGAAAAGCATCTTAAACACTAGTGAAACGAAAAACATTAATCCAAGAGACTCATCAGTTATTAAAAAGAAGATGGGTTTACCATTACACATTTCAGGGCAAAACCAGAGGCACAGCAATCCTTATACACAAATCAGTGCTCTTTGTCAAGTCAAGTCAAGTCACCTTTATTTATATAGCACTTTTTACAATGCAGATTGTATCAAAGCAGCTTTACATTGATAACTGGTACATAGTTTTTGCTGCACAGCAGCCCTTCAAGAATAGTGTCAATGCAGGCAGATCAAAGCACTGTTGAATAAATGTCAAGAATACTGTTGAATATCAAATGTCAAGTGTCCCCAACTAAGCAAGCCAAAGGCGACAGCGGCAAGGAACCCAAACTCCAACAGGTGACATCAGGTGGCAAACAACAAACTTTGTATGTTCATATGTTAAAACAGATCCAAATGGCAGATTTGTATGAGGGGCCGTATAGGCCATAATTATTGAAAAGCCTCTTACAAACACTAGTGAAATGAAAAACATTAATCAACCATAGTGAAATTCATTCATACACAATACTGAAAAAGACTTATAAACACTAGTGAAAACATTGATCAACTTTAGTAAAATTCATTCATACGCATTACTGAAAAAACCTCTTACAAACACTAGTGAAAACATTCATCAACCTCAGTGAAATTCATTTATACACATTACTGAAATGAGAAAAGTTTTCAGTTATTGCTGAGAGCTTATTTCACTTAAGAAAGGAAGCTGTGGCTTCACTTCTATTTAATTTGGCGCGTCTCACAAACTCTTTTAGGCAATGGTGGATAGTCGTTACAGTTGTAAAGCCATTCACATCGAAAGTGGGATGAAACAGTGCACTGTTATAGAGCTTGCGCCACCCGTTCGGTGGTGATACGCGATAGTAAACACGTTCTTTTCTCATTTCAGTAATGCACATGAATGAATTTCCCTAAGGTTGATGAATGTTTTCACTAGTGCTTATAAGTCTTTTTCAGTGATGCGTAATGAATTTCCCTATGGTTGATTGTTTTTCATTTCACTAGTGTTTGTAAAAGGCTTTTCAATAATTATGGCCTATACGGCCCCTCATAGCAATGAGGTTCATTCTCGTGTGTTACGCAGAACGTCTGAGACTCCGCAAGAACAAATGAGGTTGTTTGTTTTCGCACATCATGCATATACGGTTGAGCTTCTGTTTATGTTTGCTGATCTTTATTTATGTGAATAACAGCCTAATTTTAATCTGTTCATCATATAAAGCAATCATGTCACTTCAGAAAATTTGGACTAATCCGCTTGATTCATATGGATTAGTTGTAATCTCTTTATGAACATTTTGAAGCAACAAAGTGGTAATTGCATAGACTGTCAATGGAGGAACAGAAAGCTCTCAGATTTCATCAAAAAGATTTGTGTTTCGAAGATGAACAAAAGTCTTACGGGTTTTGAGTGACATGAGGGTGAGAAAATTGACATTTATTGGGGGAAGGGACTAACACTTTACTGTACTGACAAAAGAAAAAAAATACCAATGTTGCAAGGTGTATATATTTTATAACTTTAATATTTCATGCACCATAAACAATGATCATCACAGATGAGCCTACTTTTAAAAAATCTGATTATGTTAGAAAGAAGTATTACTGACAAAAATAATCCTTGCTTCACTTGTTGAAAAGGAATATTTTTCTGAATGTGGAAAGGCAAAACAGACCATCACTCTTTAAGAAAGTGTCTTTATTTACCAAAATATTAGAAGGAAAAAAAACAACAAAAAAAAACAATACAGACCATGGATATTGTGGTTAACAAGTCATGTTGCATAATTGTAAAGCGACTTACCACAAATGTCAGTGCCATTTCATAGAGAAAATATTAATATTGTATTGTAAACATGGAGGGTGGGGAAAACCTGGGAAGAAGTTAAAGCATAATAAAAATATAAATGAACAGAAAACAAAAGGCTCCATGGCACAGAAAACAAAACAACAGAAGATATCATTTCAGGGAAACATGGACGAAATGTGATTTATCAAAAAGCAAAATCCAATACGTATCAATGGTCAAGCCAAGCAGACATTTACTGACTGGACTTGATAAAGTATATAGTGCTTGAATGGTTTTTTACTGCTTTTGCACAGGTAGAAATGTCAACCCTATCTGTATAGTACCAGTCATGTGACATTCTAAAAGCAGGCTTTCTGAGCAGCTTCTTATACTTGCAAGATTAACACAGCAAAAACAGCAAACAACAAATACTGAGATGACTTCAGCCATAAAAATTCAACACACAGCTGGACCGATTATTATTGTAACATTTGTTCACAATGAAACAAGAGTACAATTTGGACTTCAGGGGCTCTGAACCAAAGTATTGATAAGCATGTTTTAGACAAACCATTTTCTTAACAGATCACTTAGAGCAAGTTTACCAAGAACAACTTCTTTAGTGACAACAAGTTTAATGCCCCATGATTGGGCACAAGTTTTTGGATAAAATATTAAGTCTACAAAGAAATCAAGCTAACAGCATTCCAGATTCAGATAAATAGGAACTGACCATTTGTGTGTGTAAAAAGGAATATTTCGATTTATCTTTAATCTTGGTCCAACACACAATGCCTCTCCAATAACAGGTTTACAGGGTAGAAGATTCATTTGTAGATCCAAAGTAAATTCTTTTAAAAACCAGAGACAGAACTTCAGGACTCAAAGCAGGATTTCATGATGGCCTCTCTGTCGAATTTGAAGCTGAGAAAGGATCGCGAGGAAAGGATGTATTCATATTCTTCATAGCACAATTCTTCCTGTCCATTATAGCCACAGACATCAGCAGCTGCATCTGGGAAAACAATTGTAGACGTTTGACAGTCAGATGAATGCAACTTTTTTTAATTCATGCAGTAAATGTACTATTTGATGAATGAACTAAAGGTGCATCACATTAGCAAAATTTCACAGTCAAAGAGACCAAGTGTAGTGATGTTTGAGAGCCAGCACACACAGAAGTCACTTTCAAATCAAGCAGCTTTCTGTTGGACAGCATGGTGAATCCATGTGACCAACTTGAACTCGTTATGAAATCTGCATTGGGGAAATCTTTCTACTGAAATGTCTGGATTTCACCCGCCGATGGTAAATGTGACCACACCTTTACTCTCATGCATCACAAAATCTTCAAACATTCATAAGCTCTGATTACATATGGGATATTTGTGAGGATTTTGCTTTTGATGAAATACAATTCATTTGATTTAGCAATATAACAACACCCTAAATCTAATCCCTATTGCATCACTGTTTTTAAAAGCTTATTAAAATACCTGTGTCAAAGTTATCCTGTAGTCGTCTTGGCTGAAGTTTCTTGTCATCTTTCTGTAAGACAGTATATTGTTACACAACTATAACTGTTACTGTTATGTACAGAAATAGTAAGTGCAACCATAGCAACATGGAGAAACTTGCCTGCTGCTGACTGACACCATTAGCTCGTTTTTTCAGGGTTGGAGACTCTTGGTGTTTCTTGCCATTGCCTTTCACATGATTCTGCAATGAAATACCCGAATCAATCTCTGAATCAGCAATAAACAGACTGATGAGTCTGTCTGTGCTGCTGTCAGCATCCGAGACATCTGTTCACATCAGCTCACTGAGTCTGACACACAACAGATAGTATTAGGTCAACCATCTCAGAAGAGAACAAACTGTGAAACAGAGCAACTTATCTGAGCTGTACATTTTTTGTTTAAATTTTTTTTTTTTAAATGTCATTTTTTGTTTAAAAAATGTCTTTCAAACAATGAATATTACTGTACACTGCATAGGTACAATACATATTGCCACAACAATATAAAGTGTCAATCAATAGAGTGCAAAAGTCAGGTTCTGGAAGTCAATATCAACCTAATATGAAAATGAGGCCTATATAATTAAGCCGATAAACAACGGATTATTTCCTTTAGCTGAGAGCTCAGATGTGCACTATTTGCCATGATGGTTTTGAATTGCTTGAAATATGATTGGAATCCCTTTGAAAAGGAAAATACAGTTCAGTACAACATGTGCAATGCAAGTCTGTCATATAGGGTGCATAAAATTATGATGAAAACACTACCGTAAAAGAATTCTTTGTCTGCTGTGCTTTAGTGTGCTTTTACAGGAAGAGTGCATCCACAAGAGTGTTACACCTTCATGACAAGCACAGTCAAATTCTCTTGTGCATTTGCAGCCTTTTGTTTTATGCAATTGTAAGTTGAGATTTAAAATTGAGATTTATACAAGCTGAATAAATAAGCTTTCCATTGATGTATGGTTTGTTAGGGGTCCTTTAGTGGCTCCGCCCACTCCCATCAGTAGTTTTATATTCCTCCATAATTTTTAATTTGATTAAGCTTTACGCAATGCTTCATGGGATTGTAGTTCTTTCCTTCACTAAAGCAGCACTGTCTTGTACCTTTGTATTTTTGTCCGATTTTCAAAATCTTTTGCTTCAAATCAAAATTTGTAATAATTCTCCTCATAGCTGGCTGGCTTGGTTCATGGCTTGTAACTCGAAATAACGAAAACTTTTTTTAAATCTCTATGGGAAAAATGAAAAAAAAAAAAAAAAAACCCTTCCGGAACCAGCACCGTAAATATATTTGTCCAGCTTTTAGAGGGCAGAAATGCTTGAAGTTAACTAGACATCAGTGTGAAAAAAATAAAATAAAAATTAAGAGAGTGATGTGTTATTGTGCTATTAAAAGTGCAATGAATCAGATCTGAATCTGGTCCTCAAATACTAACATACTTTCTGTATAAGCTTTCTTTTCTCTGTACTATATAAGATTGGTTATACTGTTCACACCTACCTATAATAGCATTTTTTATTTATGTACATGAATTTTTTTATGAAGTGAACACCTACCTTGGGTTTAAGCATGTCTGCTAACTCACTCTGGGAGGTTTGTCCAAAGGTTTTCTGTTGTTTCTGCTTTGACCAGCTGTCACCTGACACTGGAGATGCTTCCACCAACATCTGAGATCTTCTTGGCTTTGAGCTGAGCAGAGGAGCAAAAACAAAAATTAGTCCATGTCATCATTTCAACAGTCATCTGACTGCTCAATTTAACAGCACGTAGTAACATCAAGTCAAGTCACCTTTATTTCTATAGCACTTCATATAATACAGATTGTTTTAAAGCAGCTTTACAGTGATAAACAGGAAAATAATGATCAATGATGGAAACAGTTCAATTCTGCTGTAAAGCATCTCTAAAAAGATGATATTCAGTTGAAATCATTTTAGTGTTTATTCAGTTCTGTTCAATAACTGTGTTAAGAACATCAATTATGAAATGAGTTCAATTCATCTATAAAGTAGCTCTGGAGAAAATCAGTGATGTCATCGTCCAGCTCAATACTAATTACATCTTCAACAGTGTAACTGGATTACTAATTACTCATACAATACAAGGATAGACATGAAACTACTCTTAAAGCAGGACTCGGTAATATTTCAAATACACTGTTTGGAAGTTAGTCAGGCCGAGACCAAAAACAAACGTCTAACCAATCAGCATTAGGGGGCGTATGACGGTCGAGGACAGAGAACAAGCAAGAGGGAGATTTGAAAATAATAAAAAAAAAAAAAAACCTGCAGAACGAGAGATGTGACAAAATACAAAAGAGCTCAAAAGAATATCACTGGAATGAAGGTTTATGGCTGGGCAAAACGCTTTAGGACCCGCGTTTATATTAGGAAAGCGAAGCGGGAAGGCCTAAAAACAGACGTGGTGGATGATTTGATTCTACCTGTCATGCGAGTAACACTGGGTTTGATTGTCTGGAGCTGCTGTGCTGTTTGCGACTAACAACGAACACTTTGTATTTACTCTTGTGTACTGTTCATTTTTTGTGCTTCCTTGTCGGTCGTTCATCATATGCACTTTATTTTCGTGAAGCATTTTGTTGCGCGTCAGCTGTGATAAATAGACATCCATTCGCATCACGTGTGTAACAGCGGCCAGATAGTGAGAGTTGTGCAGGTAAACTACTGCACACTGACACCCGCTAGAGAATGAGGTGTTTAGCGTCATTGGTAGTGTATTCGCCTCGCATGCCAGCAGCGATCGGGCCTCGGAGCAGGGCGGTTAGGATTGGAGTGTGAGTTTTGGAGGCGGAGCAATGAAGAGAGGGGTGGGTTTGTTTGGGTTGATTTCAAATATCAACAATGTTCAACAGCATAGTTCAAATACTACTTACAGCACCATTAATTCTTTCAAATAAATATAAAATTGCATAAATTATTCTTGAACTGACCAAAATATGTAATGGGAGAAGGTTACATTAAAAAATAAATTTTAACATTAGATATTAAATTTTGATGCCAAATCCACTATTCACTATATATAGAATTGTTCTATAGTCTATATACAGTATTTGATGCAATTACATCAGAAATAACTATTTAAGTATTAACTAATAACCATTTAATTTATTTTATTACAGAAAAATTAAGATTAATCCCTTACTTTACTTTTCAAGGAAAAGGTAATTAAATTACAGTAATTAATTACTTAGTAATGCATTACACCCAACACAGATCATAATACATATTGCATAGTTATTTTCATATCAAGTCAGTAGGCTATTCAGTCTTAAGGAACCCCACATAATAAGCCTTCAGTAGGTTATCTATTCAACAAATAAATACGTAAAATTACAATAAATAGGCTGCTGTCTCTTATTTGATGATTGTGTCCCTCTTTAAATGCACAACCACTAACATATTAAACTGATTAGTCATTTTTGGACAACTAGTCGATCAGTCCACCATCCTGGTCCATCCCTACTATAGTGGGTACTGCACTATTAGCTCTTCATGCAAAATATTAAATATTTGCAGACATTAATTATAGCAAGAATAATCGCACCGGAATGGTTTGCATGGTGTGCTGCCATTGGACGCAAAATCCTCATCACTGCTTGTTGACTCTCCTTTGTGTTTGGCAATCCACTCTCTAAGCTGCCTGTAGACGAGCACATCACACCTCAGTTATACACTTCAGTCAAACAAAAACACTTTAGATGTTCATTAATGATGTAATAGGAGATGTACCTCATAAACGGAATAGCCATAAAAAACTTGTTAGGAGCCAGTCCGAGCTTGGATTTAGGGGTCATATCGTTCCTGTGGCAAGGCAGTTTATCCACCGGGAACCATTCAATGTTCTATCAGGAATCAAAAGAGCAGAGAAATTCAATGGATGCTTTGTACAATCAAACAAATGTGCTTGTATACAGGCAAAAGAAAAGCATCCAAATGTATATACACCCTTATTTCTTTTCTGGTCTTGGGGTTAAACTTGGTGTCTTTAGGAACTCCCGGTATAATGTACAATCGAGCCAACTGATCTGAAATTCTCTGCTCAATATATGTCTTTTTGCAGATACGATCTCGGATATCAAAGCCTGTCTCCTCTAAAACCTGCATAGAAAACAGAACAACATTAGCATAGTTTTCATTACACTGACTTCTAAATATATCAAATCAACATTTATATTTTCACAGCCAAGAAAACGGCATACTTCTCTCACAGCGCAGTCATGGAAAGCCTCATCTTCATTGACTTTCCCTTTAGGAAAACCCCAGCCAGACTTGGCCAGATAACCCTGGACCATCAACACCTTCAGGTACAAATAAAGCTTCAATAAGCAACCGTCTTTCAAAGTCACATAGCATAGATTATGATGCTTCTAGCAGCTGTGTACTTACATTGTCAAGTGTTTCATCTAGAATAATGGCACC
This sequence comes from Megalobrama amblycephala, assembly GCF_018812025.1. Lineage (NCBI taxonomy): Eukaryota > Metazoa > Chordata > Actinopteri > Cypriniformes > Xenocyprididae > Megalobrama > Megalobrama amblycephala. The sequence goes on from NC_063045.1 coordinate 33,398,183, forward strand.
AAATGTAGGCACACCCATCTTATACTCTTTCCACTGCTCTAAAACCTTCTGAACATCCTCTCCATGGGGCAGCAGGAATGGACAGTGATTAAAAAGTGAACATTATGTTAAGGAGACACACAGAGAGAAACAAACCATGTCATCCCAAACCTGTATGACATTCCCAAAATGTGGACTACTCAGTAAGTAATTAATCAATGACATTTAATATTTTGGCTTTCATCACTATTTGTGTTTGTCTTTTTTCACTAATTATCTCTCTCTAATTGTTGTCTTATTCAGACACTTTTTTGGCATGGGAGATGAAAGGGAATTTTTTTTATGACACTTTTTATTTCTTCGAGGTGGTTGTGCATTTTGTCTTGCCCTAAACTCAATTTTAGATACTTTAAAGACTTTCTTAATAAAACTAAAAGTTTTCTGATAAGTCCACTGAGGCACAGCAGGATTTGAATCCAGAGAGCAGAGGAGATATTTCTCACATATATACTCACTTATAAACAGCACAGATCTGAGGATCTTAGATTATATTAAAAACTCCTGTTGACTTGACTTGGTCAAGGACTTAGACCAACAAGATCATGTGCTCTCTCAACTGTTTGCTTTGTTTTTCTGAATTGTGCAGCACTCTGGGTCAACTTCTGTTGCTTTTACATGAGCTACACATGTATTTGTGTGTTGGGATTTGTGGATCTCCAGTGTGATATTCTGCTCAAAGAAATGTGTAATACAGCCACTCTGTGTTCATACATGAGGCAGCTTGTGCTTTTTGGTGCAAGCAATTATTTAATCACACAAGTTTGTTTAAACAACAAATCACCACCATTTATAATTATACTCAGACCATTTCAAGTTTTTCTGATGCCTGATAATAATATTTTGCCTTTGATCAAGACGGCACCTGCTGAATAGTTTCATCAGTTCAAAAAGTCTTCAGAAAATTGTGCATTTACGTCCCATTCACACATTAAGAAATATAACTATAAAGACCTATAACAATTAAAGGGATAGTTCACCCAAAAATGAAAATTTGATGTTTATCTGCTTACCCCCAGTACATCCAAGATGTAGGTGAATTTGTTTCTTCAGTCGAACGCAAATTATGATTTTTAACTGCAACCGCTGTCAGTCAAATAATAGCAGTGGATGGGAACTTCTACTGTAACAGTAAATAAAACTTGCTTAGACAAATCCAAATTAAACCCTGCGGCTCGTGACGACACATTGATGTCCTAAGACACGAAACGATCGGTTTGTGTGAGAAAACGAACAGTATTTATATCATTTTTTACCTCTAATACACCACTATGTCCAACTTCGTTCAGCATCCTGTTAGTGAGGTCAAAAAACCCGCTCTGCTGACGGAAGTGATGTCTCGCCCATATACTTCAATGAGCGCGAGACATCACTTCCGTTGTCAGAGCGCGATCAGACCTCACTAACCGGAAGCTGAACGGAGTTGGACATAGTGGTGTATTAGAGGTAAAAAATGATATAAATACTGTTCGGTTTCTTGCACAAACCGATCGTTTCGTGTCTTAGGACATCAATGTGTCGTCACGAGCCGCAGGGTTTAATTAGGATTTGTCTATGGAAGTTTTTTCGACTCTTATTGTTCAAGTTCCCAATCACTCTTATTATTTGACTGACAGACGGCAGCGGTTGCAGTTAAAAATCATAATTTGCGTTCGACTGAAGAAAAAAAGTCACCTACATCTTGGATGCCCTGGGGGTAAGCAGATAAACATCAAATTTTCATTTTTGGGTGAACTATCCCTTTAATATATCTGCGTCCAAACCAAATGCATGAAAACAATCTGTTTATTCTAAGCCGCAGTTTTCTCATCTGCCACTATAAATGAGGCGATTCATTGGGTCCTGGAAGTGGATTATGATTGGCTGTCAATTTTTTTTTTTTTTTGTTCATCAGCTGAAAAAAAATCATTCTGAAAATTATTTCACTGATATCTCTCCTCTCTGTCATTATCGTTTATTGCAGTGGTGTGGACTTCCCTGTTCTCATGGTATTAGAACAACTGTTAAACTAATATTTAATTATTGTCTATGTTGTGAACAGGCCTAGTCTGGTTAATGATGGGGATTGTTCATTGAGTCTTTCTGCAGTGCCAAAAACCTGGCCTACCCCCTTTCCTAGGCTACTGACCACTCAAAACCAAAACTCAGTCAAACTCAGTACTCTCTCAGGCCCAAGTATGCTTTCATTAGGAATATTAATTTAAAAAAAATCTCTTTAGGATATCAGCCTTGGCAAAGTCTCTTATCCCACACTGAGGTAATCCTGGTGAATTCTGCAGGCAGAAGTCCAGGTAAAACCAATGGGCAAGCTCAATCTGGAAACAAACTCTGATGGCATTGTCCCTCTCCTCGCTGGGGATGTGAAGAATGAAGCGACTACAAGACAGAAAACAACATCATACGCACAGAAAATACTGAAAACATGAAACCCACATCATGAGTCAACAACAGCACATTTAATGATGATATATGTTTATTACAATGGACTAATTGCACTAAGCTTTGTGACATACTTCCAATTTTAAATAATGAGGCATGCTACTTTTCTGAAGAACTCAAACATCTAACAGATCTAAGAAAAAGATTAAAAGTCACTATGAAATCAAAATGGACTTGTTTATGGAATTTTGCAGCATTTATTATAAATGATTTATCTGTGCACATTTTCTTTCATATGCTCATCTTGAATCTTAATAACTTTCCCTCCCTCTTGCAGCAAAATCTTTTCTCTTCTCTGATGATGCGTTTACTGGCACGAGGGCAGGACAACCAGTCACTCACATGAGATCCACCAATGGCAAACCACAACCATCCAATCAATTGAGTATGAGGTTTCTGCAGAACAAAAGTGGGCGTTTTTGAATTTGTGGGTGTTTTCAAACTGGTGGATGTTTATATATCATGCAATGAAAATTATCCCCTTCACCCCGTCCCCACTCCTAAACCCTACCCACACTTTGACGTGGGCAAATCAGGTAACGCTCTCAAAAACACCTCTCTGTTTATGGCCTCGCCCATCAATCATTAATGTCCTGCAGAGACCTGTACTTGAATCAATTCCTCATGGACAAAATCAAACCCCGCTCTACATTTGTTCTTTTTCCAGAAGATGTTTCACTCAGATATAACGTTATGTCACAATATAGGGAAGAAAAGACTATGGCAACTTCTATGTCATGCCGACTTTAAATAGTAATAATAATCTGCACTCTCATGATCTACCTTAAGGGGTAATAATTTGGCAGGGGACAGGATTCAGCACAATATCAGCATATGATCAGCTAAGGACAATGGAAACAGATGGAAAACCTGATTTCCCATCATTCAATATGACTACACAATTAATAACAATAATAATCATAATAATTATTATTAATCAAATATTAGGTATGTTTATAATGTTGTAACAGGTGTTGTGCCGAATTCCTAATCCCGACAAATTATTACCCCCCTAGTATTGGTAGGTTTAGGATTAGGTGTGGTGGAGGGGTTAGGATTAGGCAATCAGGTAGCGACTTCAATGAGGGGATAATAATTTGGCAGGGAGTCGAGATTCAGCACAACACCGGAAACGCGGTTGTACCAAGTAGAACACGGAAGTAGTTCTACGTAGTTAGTGAATTGACCATTTAGTTCAAAATGTTAGAAAATATCAGCAACAAAAGCTATTAGCATCCTCTTCATCAGACGATTGACTTTAGAATTTGATGCTGCTCCTCACCTTAGGAGTCAAAATACCACCGATTTGGCACGCGTCCAAAGCTGCAGCAGCTGACTGGTAACGCGCATGTGAAACACAAATATGCTGCAGACTCAGAACGCGGCGCGCCAAAGATGGACAAAACTGCAGCGGGCTCGGGAGATGTCTACGACACCCCAAACGCTGCTTATAACAGTATTGTAATTGCAACACAGCCTTTATAATACAACTAATCAGCTAAGTCCATTAGCTAGATTTACGAATTAGTCGACCACTCAAACTGATATAAGTGCATATTAAACGTATAGGTGCTTTTAAACACACAGGCAGGTGTGAATATATGCTCTCGGTTTACCTGCAAAGGTCATCCAGTAAGCCGTTGGGAATCTCCCCTCTTTTTGTCTCCATGTTAAGGGTAAAAACATCCCGAACAAGCAAAACTAGTGCGTTAAAAAACAGCGCAAAGCTAGTACACTTGCGTGCTGCGCATTTATAATATGTGGCTAAATAGCATGGTTTTGTACTATTCAAACACTAACGATAAAAAAGCAAGAAGTGTTGTGAATTTGTAACGACGACACTGATGCTAACATGCTAACTAGCTAAAAATATGAACAACACTCGAAATCAGGCGGGACCAGAAGCGCGTGAACTCTGCTCCGGAAACTCTTGACCAATCACAATCAATCTCTACATGATGAGCATAATCAAGAAGCCAATCACAGTGAAGTTTACAGAGCGATTTAGCAGTTTGTCTGATTGGTGATCTGTTTGAAGAAGATTGTATTACAACGATCATGCTATGTGGTTATAAACACCTTATCAAAATTGTAATAAAGGATAACTTCGATGTATTCGACCTTTCGTGCAGTCAGTGCCACCACGAATAGATATATACTACACGTATTTTCAGTGTAACGTTAATACTCATTTAATTTTAAATGTTAAATAGTGAAAAGCCGTTCTTTCGCACTGCTGTCATTTTACACCGTTACGAAGGGTGTGGTCGCGGAAGTGCCGCCGTGACGTCACACTCTCGGCGTGCAAAGTCACACTGAACTGAGAGCAGCAGGAGTTAAGCTGCTGTTCTTGATTTATATTTGATACTATAATTAAGCAATCATAAATACAGACAAATCATGGCGTTCGCGCTAAAAGAACGTTTCGACAAGTTCCTTAACGAGAAGAATGTCATGACGGACGTGTTGGCGAAGATAGAGGCGAAGACTGGAGTGAACAGGTCCTACATCGCATATGGTGAGTAAACCAGAAACACATGTGTGCTCGTAATGTCGGACACATTAGACCAGGGGGAAACAACCGCTTTACTAGTTTAATCTGTCGCTTTAATGCTGTTTAACCAATAATCTTTTTACGTAATAGATCAAAACATCGACAGATGATAGTAGGCTGATGTTGTCTTTTGTCTTGCAGCTGTCATCGCGTTCATTGCAGTTTATCTGGTGATCGGATACGGCGCTTCTCTTCTTTGTAATCTCATTGGATTCGTCTATCCTGCGTACATATCGTGAGTTAAAACAGTAATTGATCTTTCTGTTCATCCTGGCATCACACGGAAGGTGATTGCGTCATCATAGCGGTTACGGGGGCACTGACGTCATCACAGCAGTTGTCGGTGGCGCGCATCTAGTACGCAGCAGGAAGTGTACACCGAAAATCATATAACGTTAAACATTTTTCAAAACCTTATTTTTTTCAAATGATCATTGTCGAATATCTGATTACAGTTGTTGTGATATATCTTTATGCACATCTTTACTCGATTAAATCAATGGGGTGTGAAATCAGTTCTACTCACTTTGGTCCATAAACTCAAAAAATATATATTTGATTAACCAAATAATTTAAACAGACGTCTTACAGTGACCAAAAAGGAGTAGGCAGAAACTATTGCTTATTAGGCCTACACTCACAATGTCAAATTTTATATTAATTCAGTCTCTCATTAAGTATTTTAGTGTCTGTCCATCCAATAAACATCTCAACCAACAGAATATGGCTATTCAACAATGTATTATCAACAGCTCCTGTCATTCAACAAAATGTAAATTTAATATAATAAAAAATGTAATATTTCCATGTCTGATTCACTGATCAAATGTAGACTAAACGTATGTAGGGAGAAAATAAATAATGTTAAGGAATGTATAAATGAGCTGAACTTTATGGTAGTTTATTTTCTTTTGCAACTTAATTTCTATTCTATAAAAGCAATATCACACTCACAATATGTTGTTCTGAATATCAGCATGGCTGAAATTTTTAAACTTATAAAGAGATCGTAAAACTAATCCATATGAATCAAGCAGCTTCTAAAGAGACAGGATCATTATATGATGAACAGATTTAATTAGGCTTTTATTGACATATAAACATTGGTCAGCAGCAGTGCACATGCGTAAAGCACATCAAATATGGTCAAGGGAAGCTCCTGCGGTTTGTCCTCGTGTGTCAAGCATGCACGGTTTCTTTCACTGGTTATCTCACAAAACAAAATGCTTTTCAGGGCGATTCAAGAAAGTACAAATTTCAAAGGATAGAACTTTCAATCCATTAAACATGCTGTTATGAATGTAATTGTAAACAGGATTATGAAAATGAGTATGAATTCAGAATCTTGTATTATCATCAAGTGCAGATAGGCAGTTTAGGGTTTAGCATGCCAAACCACAGAAGCCCTCGTGACTCGTGTGTCTCAGTTCTGCTGCTCACTTGAACTCTTACTCAGTGAAGCCTACTGTATCATATTCGACACGCAAATCTCTCTAAATGATCAACACAAAACTTTGCTGGAAAACCTGTTTTACTTAATCTACTACATGCCTTCTGTTGTGTCATTGATAGTTTATCATTTTTTAGCAAGTAAATGTCTTTCAGTAATTGTACAAATGCCCACCTTCATCTCATGGTTCACATGTCTTTTTTGATGTGAAATCTTTAATGATTTTTATCAAGTAAACATAAGAATAACTTTTATATTTTTAGTGGTATTTCAAGATGAATATTTACTGGATTGAAGCAGCTTATGTTAACTTGATTATCATATATATTTTTTAGAAACATTGTGTTCAAATGTATCAAACATAATTCTCGGCTTTTTGAGGAAGGTTTATTTGTTCATCTGTCAGTCATCATTGTATTTGCATTATATGTTTTAAAAATACAGAGCTTTGATCATAAAACTAAGCATTTGCATATCATCTTACAAAGACATTATTGACAGATGTAGAGTGGCGACCGATATGTGCATTTTATGTAAGTAATTACTATACTGTTATAAAGATCTCATTGATTTACATTACAAACATCAGAATTTTATCTTTTTTCAACATATAAATATCAGCATTTTGCTTAATTTGTTCCACTGAATATTTTCCCCTCCTCGAGTTTGAGCTCCTTATTCTCACTATGTCATACTACACTGCCACACACCATCAATTATGGTTAGAAGAACTGTTGCCAAACATATAAGATGCTAGAAACATAATAATCACTGCAATTATGATCCAATCATGGACTCTTAAAGGGTTAGTTCACCCAAAAATGAAGTCATTAATGACTCACCCTCATGTAGTTCCACAACCGTGAGACCATTGTTCATGTTCGGAACACAAATTAACATATTTTTGATAAAATCCAGTGGCTCAGTGAGGCCTGCATTGCCATCAAGATAATTAATACTTTAAGATGCCCAGAAAGCTACTAAAGACATATTGAAAACGGTTCATGTGACTACAGTGGTTCAACCTTAATGTTATGAAGCAACGAGAATACTTTTTGTGCGCCAAAAAAACAAAATAACGACCTAAGTCATAAGCATTTTGAAATTTCAATGGTTCACCACTGGGGGCCATGACTTTGGCGGTTTGATACAACCACAGATTCGAAACAAAAGATTTGTAAAGCTTCAAAGCTTCATGAAGCAGTGTTTTGAAATTGTCCATCACTAGATATTGTTAAATAAAGTCGTTATTTTGTTTTCTTGGTGCATAAAAAGTATTTTCATCGCTTCATAACATTAAGGTTGAACCACTGTAGTCACATGAACTGTTTTAAATATGTCTTTTGTAACTTTCTTGGCATCTGACAGTATTAATTATCTTGCTGGCAATGGAGGCCTCACTGAGCCATCAGATTTTATCAAAAATATCTTAATTTGTGTTCTGAAGATGAACAAAGGTCTTACTGGTGTGGAACGACACGAGGGTGAGTAATTAATGACAGAATTTTCATTTTTGGGTGAACTAACCCTTTTGCCTATTTAAATCCAAACAGCGACTTTTCTTTGTTGGGCTGCAGCGTACATTAGCTATAAAAGCATGTCAAATTTTATGATAAACTATTTTTTTGTCTAAAGGTTCAGTAAACTGTTCCATTTAAAACCAGATTATTATTTCATATGTCAGACTTTAATACAGGGTTAAAATATTAGTTATCAGTTTCACTGGTCTTCTCATAAAACTAAGACAGAGAAGCAACTAAATGAAGCTCTAAATGATCAAATTCTTTATCTTCTGTCTGTTATCTAATATTAGTAAATCTCAAATGAAAAGCAGCTTGTAGAGGAAGCACACTACATGTGCGCATGTCCGATTGTGTCTGACTCTTCATATATTTGCAGAATCAAAGCCATTGAGAGTGCAACCAAAGACGACGACACCAAATGGCTGACCTACTGGGTGGTTTATGGTGTGTTCAGCGTCGCCGAGTTCTTCGCTGACATCTTCCTCTCCTGGTTCCCTTTCTACTTTTTGGGAAAGGTATTGGACAGCACATGATGTTATTGTTAGCTACAATTCATTTATTTTTTGTAATAAGAACATGTTGTAGTCCTGTCACATCAGTTGTTGATCTAGTTTGCTAATTATCATTTTGGGCAGATTACCGATATCTGCAGGGCTTTTGTACAGTAACATACTGGCAACACTGTTAAAGTTTGCATGAAATGGAAGATGGCGACCAACTTTACAGCCATATTTGATTTCATGCCAACTTTAATTTAATCATTTAATACATTTCTGTGCTAGATGTGCATGTTCATGAGACTCCAACTCACCCGAAAAAAGCATAAAGCAAAACTAAGAAAAACTGTAATTTTGACTGTCATCTGACAACCAGAGTTCCGGTCCGGTGATGTTCAACTCAATGAAAAGAAAGTACACGGATACTTTTTTGGGGTTTTTAGGCATTGTATTTCATGTCATGTTTTTATCAAGAGTCTCATGAGGTCAGTCAGCCCAGGGCCAGTATGAAAAGACACTGAAAGAGTGAAATGTTTGATTCATGTTAAAGGACACTGAATACAAAGAAAGCCTAAACACAAGCACAACACCTCACAAAGTCTCCTTTAACTGGCTAAGGTGCTGTTCACACAGGACACACTCCTGCAGACCAAACAGCAAGAAGGCGTCGCTGTAATTTTTACAGCTTTAATTGATAAAATCTAAAAACTCAAATTAAAATTACACTGAAGATACAAAAAAGTATTGTTTCTAGACCAAGTGGTACAAAGCTTATAATAAGAGAATAAGTAATCATGAAGTTATAAGAGGAAAGGAAGTTTTTGAACTGGTTGTTGGTGTTGGACTGTGAGTTTATAGACTCCAGACTTGTCAACTTTGATCATTTCCCTATTAACAGTTCACAAACACTACTAATAATAAATTGTCACCAAGTGACTAAGGCCAGATTTGTTGTGCATCTTCAGATTGAAATATGTAAGATAGATGTACAAACATAACATCTGTGTGAATGGACAGTGGACAAAAACATGAATAAATATTTTTGTATTAAAGTCTTTTTATTAAAGGTGCCCTCGAATGAAAAATTGAATTTATCTTGCCATAGTTAAATAACAAGAGTTCAGTACATGGAAATGACATACAGTGAGTCTCAAACTCCATTGTTTCCTCCTTTTTATATAAATCTCATTTGTTTAAAAGACCTCCGAAGAACAGGCGAATCTCAACATAACACCGACTGTTACGTAACAGTCAGGGTGTACTCCCCCAATATTTGCATATGCCAGCCCACGGTCCCAACATTATAATTATGAAAGGCATTAGGCATTAGGCAAAACGTCTGGATCAACGTCTGAATCGTCAGACTAGGTAAGCAAGCAAGAACAACAGCGAAAATGGCAGATGGAGCAATAATAACTGACATGATCCATGATATCATGATATTTTAGTGATATTTGTAAATTGTCTTTCTAAATGTTTCGTTAGCATGTTGCTAATGTACTGTTAAATGTGGTTAAAGTTACCATCGGTTATTACTGTATTCACGGAGACAAGAGCCGTCGCTATTTTCATTTTTAAACACTTGCAGTCTGTATAATGCATAAACACAACTTCATTCTTTATAAATCTCTCCAACAGTGTGTAATGTTAGCTTTAGCCACGCAGCATAGCCTCAAACTCATTCATAATCAATGTAAACAATATAACAGTATACAATACTCACATAATCCGACGCATGCATGCCGCATGCATGACGAACACTTTGTAAAGATCCATTTTGAGGGTTATATTAGCTGTGTAAACTTTAAGGCAAGCGCGAGCTCTGTGGGCGGAGATTTAAAGGGGCCACAGCATAAATCGGCGCGTTTATAATGATGCCCCAAAATAGGTAGTTAAAAAAATTAATAAAAAAAATCGATGGGGTATTTTGAGCTGAAACTTCACAGACACATTCAGGGGACACCTTAGACTTATATTACATCTTTTAAAAACATAATCTAGGGCACCTTTAAGGCTTATTGTTTGTGTTTTCTAATGTGGAATAGAACGTAACGGCTGTTGTTTTTTGTCTCTCTAGTGTGCCTTCTTGGTTTGGTGCATGGCTCCCACTGCATCAAATGGTTCTGTTCTGCTCTACACAAGAATCATTCGCCCCTTCTTCTTAAAGAATGAAGCCAACATTGACAACGTGATGAAAGACATCCAGGATAAAGCAACAGAGGCTGCAGATAAGTTTAAAGATGAAGGTGAAAACCAGTTGCATTTCATGTCTTTGCCAGTTGTTTGTTTCTGATTTGAGGAATAGCAATCAGAGATGCTTTCAGATTACATCATAAATGATCTTCCCTAACGCATTTCATCAGTGATTTGATTAATATGTCCAAGTTCTGCTCGTTTTCTAGAATGACTAGCAGGTGTCATTAGTTTTCTTTATAAAGCAGTTATGTACTGATTGGTAATCCGGTCTTTTTTTTGTTTTTGTCTTGCAGCCAAGAAAGCCACTGCCAACCTTATATTTGAGGAGAAGAAGAACTACTAAAAACCACAGCCATTTCACCTGCTTCTTATCCTACAGGATGACACTTGCCTGAATAAATGTTGCCTTTATATGCTCTTATTTTTGAAAACTGGAAGTGGGCTGATTATTGTTACTGTCTTTATACTGTGGCAGCCATATTAGATGGCATCAGACAGCTCCAGAGCTGACAATCCCAAGTTGTTTATGCAGGTAAGACATATATCATGTTAGAGAAATCGAGTGACGCTCACCCTGCAATGCTTCAGTCTCAGTAAACATCCTTATCTTTCCTGTAGATGTCCTTGGCTTCTATTAATAGGTCATCCAATAGTTTCTTGCATCTTATGGTCATTTAATATATTCATTCTAAGATGTATTTATGTGATAAGATTTGTTGAAAATGCCTATTTTGAGAATATCAGTGGAACTGTAAGCATATGAATTATGCATTTGACATCAAATAAACCATTGAAATCTACAATTGATTGACGTGATTCTTAAATTCCTTTTCTTCCTCTTGAAAGCATGCTGTAGTTTTTGGTTTGTGCGTGTAAATTGGTGTCATCAGCAGAGTCTTCACTGCGCACATACAGCACAACATCTGGAGGCATGCATCTAGTGTGAGGGCAGAAGACGGTACTCAAGTTTAAAAGCGAATAGAGTTGTTCAGAGCAAAGAGCCTGCAGATGTCACAACTCCATGCTGTTCACATGCATCAAACGGGTGGGTTCAGGGTCACTCGTATGACCTGCTTCTTAGGGGTGATTCTGAAATGTGCATAACCATGGACAATTTACTATCCCATGAGGCCACGACATGATTTGTGAATGATAGTGAAGCAACACAACTGACGCTAGTAGATCACATGGCAAATGTTATATATGAATTACATTCATACTATATAGAATATACCTTTTCAGCGCTCAAAGTACTTAATTGGCTGGCTTCTACTCAATTTCCTGGCATTACAAATGCATCATGCAACACAAAAGTTTTTGTTGTGGCATCAGGAGCAACTAAGTGTAAAAATCTTTGTTCGCAAAGATTTTCCAAAAACAAACCCATTTTTAAAGTCTATTCATTGGCATAGACAAATACCAGCCCACCTCACTGTCAAACGCTTTTGAAGAATGATTCAACCACATATCTTCCCAAAACTATTTTGAAAATGACTGCATAAGAACTAGTAGAAAGCACACTAAATTACATTAAAGCCAGATTACAGGTGAAAACAGTGATTTGAGTTTAATGACTTTATAAACAATTATATAAAACAATTACTTTAAAAATCCATGCATTTTCAGTGTAAATTTGGATTTGAAATATAGGAGATGATCTATATACATCAGTATGTCCTGTAACAGCATTCTGACTAACTCGGGCCAGTCACCAGAAAAACACTCGGGCTGCATAGAAAAGAGTACATTATTGCCAACATTTATAGAAAACAAGAGGAAAGATTATCATGGAAATGTTCTAATGAGAGCTCATAAGTGCCTCTAGCTATGATCGATCCTTTCATGTCCTTTTTTTAATACACCGTTTGTATTTTATGACATGATGCCATTATAAAGTGAGGCTACTTCACTTACAAATAGAGATAAACCAAAGAGATCAACAAACAAAACGTTCCTACAGAATGAATATACATGGAATATTTACCCCACTCCATTTTGATTCAATTTAAAAATGTCAACAAAAAAAAGGAAGAGAGAAAATAGCCTGAGTCAATGGGGAAATAGTTAAAAAAATACCAGCCTGAGAAAAGCCCATTTGATTTACTTTATACAATAATTTACAGTAGTACAATGTGAAAAAGTGACATTATCTGATGCGCACTAAAAATAGTCCAGATTATTTTACAGCCGAGACAGATTTAAATAATTCAAGCATGATGGAAAGAAAAAATTACAGATAAAAATTGGCAAAATGGTCACAAAACACTGTAAACGAGGTACTTTGGAAGGTGAACCCCAGTCCTTCAGAACAGAAACCCTTGACATCCTCTAGCTGATAAAGACGACACGCGGATGTAGCGTCCTTTCACTCAACACTTCTTAAATAAGCTGCGTCGCATTCATTTACGGCTGTACGTCAGGATCCAGTGTCGCACGAGAGAGTGAAACATGGATTCGTCTGTTTCAAAGTAAAAAACAAAAACAAAAGGAAAGTAGTCAATTTATAAAAATAATAATTAAAAAAAATTACTCTGCAGCACCTACGAAAGAATGCAGCCAACTCTTAAATACAAAAATATGTGTAAATCTGTGTTTCCTCCAAGGTGAGTAGGAAAGGGTGGCACTCCCAGAGCCCCAGTGCAGCGGCCAACAGTCCCCTAAGGCATTTCCTGTGTGTCGTGTGTCTATGGCTAATCAGGAAAGAGTGGAGCGGAGGGAGAGAGGGCGTTATGTCTTGCGGCTGCTCCAGACCTGTTCGGGTGTGCTTTTGTGGTCGGACGAGTACTCAAAGGGCGAGCGGTGTCCGAGCGGCGAGCGCTGGTCTCGGGGCGAGCGCGGGCCGCTCCCTGACAGCCGGTGCTCCATCTGCCAGTCCGAATGGTAGCGGTAGTCCCGGGACGATTTGTGATGCGAATAGTCGGAGCCGGGCCGGTGCTCAGAGTGAAAGCGGTGTTCGGAGTGCGTTCGGTCCTTGGAGTTGCTTTCTGATCGGTGCTCTCTGCTGGAGCGGTGCTCGTCCAGCTTCCTGTGCTTACTGTCACTGTAGTACCTGCAAAACGAGTCATTCAGACACATGTTATGACATGATGATGATGATGATGATGATGATGATACAACCAAGCTGGACACAAGACATTTTACTGATACAACAAAACAACCTGAAATTCTCACACTAATTTAAAGATAGTAAAAACACATGCATAACAAATGCTGAAATAAAATGTATATTTATTTTACTTCTTATATTTATTTACCAAGTTAGAAATAATTTTAAAATGAATATGAAAAATTGATAAAATCTAAAATAAACAGACATACTTTTGATAGAATCATCTTGATTCTGTAATCCTATTATAGTATTTTTCACTGATAAAGACATTTTGGTACGACTTTACAATAAGGTTCATTAGTTAACATTATTTATCTACATTAGTTAACATGAACTAATAATGAACAGCACTAATACATTATTTATAAATCTTGTTAACATTAGTTAATGCACTATGAACTAACATGAACAAACAATGAACAACTGGATTTTCATTAACTAACGTTAACGAAGATTAGTAAATACAGTAATGTACTGCTCATGGTTAATTCAAGTTAGTTCATACATTAACGGATAAAGAATCTTATTGTAAAGTGTTACTGAAATTTTGAAAATCTTTTGAATTTTATTCATTTATTTATTTTTTTTAAATAAAGACAAGGCAACATTGATTTTACATACAGTACACAATTAAAATGACATGAATATGATGTAGCGGCCACCAGGATAAAGTGCAGCATAGTTTGAAATCAAGGGTTTAAAAGGTGCGTTAATGCCATGTTGGAATTACCAGAATTAAGTAGAACTCAATTACAACTTAAATTCTGAGCTCCAACTCGTACCACGTGACGGCTGCAGATTCATAGTGCCACTGTCATAGAAATGCATAATTCCGAGTCCAAGAACAGCTCAGAGTAGAATGTCACGAACAACACTCATCTTGTAGTTACGGTAAATACGACATGGCATGAACGCAGCAAAAGTTCATCATGCGTCTACAGTGGCAGCTGAACCATCCTGTGCGCATTCAATTCACACGGACCGCACGTCATGCACAGGCTACAAATACACACTTGAGAAGATCTCACAGCTGAGTTCCTGCAAGGTCTGTGCAATTAAATGTTTATTAGATATTTAGGACTTGGTTAAATTAATTTGAGTGCGAGTGTTTGCTGAATACTGACAGTAAACGAGAAAATATTATAGCATTTTCCTTTCTATTACTAATAATACTTTCGTATACCATATACTTTAACAGTTTAATTAATGTATTAGATAGGATTGTTTAACAGACAGTAAACCAAAGCTGGCAGAGAATGGCCACGCTGTGTACTCAGGCGTTCTCAGCACTGTCAAAATAAAAGTCTCATTTCATCAGAAGAACAAACAAACAGAAAAACTAATCGGCCAATGCAGACGTAAAATTTAGGCAAGGCGATATATCGGTCAACCACCATTACCAACCATCTACAACAGAGGATCTCAAACTTTTTAACTTCAAGGCCTCCTCATTTTTCATAGTTAAGTCAATAGTCAAGTAAAGCGTGGCCATGTTGAACTAATTTGTTCCATCGCTTTAATTTGATTCCATTTTATGATTTACCTAAAACGAGGAAACAAATTAAGTCATAGGAATGAGTTCTTCATTTGTGGCCACTATTTACTTCCACATGTCATGTACAGGGCTCTCTTACAAATCACATTTGGAAAAAGATAGATTTGCAAACAATGACTGTAAGGGCAAAAAAAAAAAAAACGTTTGTTTAATGACCTGCTGTCCTGTCGATCTCCTCTTTCTCCGTACTGGTCTCTGTCTCTCTCTCTCTCTCGCTCTCGATGGTCTTTGCCGTTGCTGAAGGAGGAGTAGGGTCTCTTCCTGGAGTCTGAGCTCTTCCTGTACAGGTCGGCAGGGTGACGTTCTTTGCTGTGTTCATGGTAGCGAGATGAATGATGTCTGTCAGAGCTGTAGCTATCTCTGCTGCTGTCATCCTGCTGTGACTCCTTTATCCGCTCAACATCTGAAAAAACACCACCATTCAACTTTACATGGATTTACAGAAATGTGACGTCATCCATATACAATTCAATATATACAAAGTAATATACAAGTAAATATACAACATACAAAGTTATGTAGCATAAGTATTGACAGATCTTTTCTACTGTATAATGACACATATGATTTGAAACAGATTATCGATAAAGACAAAAATGTTGGGTGGGGTTTAGGTTATATCCATCGGTGATTAGAAGGCAGATCTGAACACGAGCTAGCAGTCGATTATAAGAAAGAGGCGGGGTTTAAATAGACTAAACCATCTGACAGGTGTATAAATGCATAGATGTTAATTACCAATTAAATGGACACAACAGAGAGCAGACATACCTGCGTGTTTAAAGCTTTGTGTATTTACAGTGCTAGTGTTCTGCTCCATTGCCTGAAATGAAACAAGCATCATAAACTTCAAATTACAATATTACAAAAATAATAACATGAAATAATTTATTAAAAGCATTACAGCATACACGACTAATTCAGCAAAATCATCCAAACATAACATGCTCTTAAAATATTAATGCGTTCATACCTGAGCATTTTCTTGTCTTTTCTTGATGGCGTGCTTATACAGTTTATGCAGTTTCCTTGCATCAAATTCAGTGAATTTCGAAACAAATATCCACAGATTTCTGGAATATGGGAACAATCAAGATGTTGATAAACTCAATATGACCTTCATTTATATACTGTGCATTAGAGCTGCACGATTTTTCAATGACTTTCTCTAAGACTTCACTTGTTTCATTACTGTATCTTGAATGAATGATTCAATGACAAACATATTTAAACAGTCTCTTGATGCCACCTACTGGTCGATACAATCTTTATTTGAAGCGCCAAGTTACTCTCAAATGGTGATTTGCTCAATTTTGATCACTTCTGTAGATATTAATGATTATATCTGGAATATAAACTTTTATCCCAGTACATCTGTGATAATCTGAATTATTGTAATACAAATGACGCTGTGTGGTTGAAAAGACTGTTTGTGAAGCTGTTTGATACCTATATATGACAACAGCTCTCTAGCTCAGCAGTAGCACCAACACAGATCTGAATGTTCGCAGGGATCATACTTGTCAAAGGTTTAACTGACAGCCGAATCTTTGTCATTTAAGAATAAGATCGAGTGGGCGTTTGAATAGAGATTGTGATCTTTTAATGATTAATCGTGCAGCTCTACTGTGCATGCTAGGCTCATGATAAAATGACCGTACTTCCTCCACTGTTTGATCTGTTCGGGGTTGGTGTATTCTCTGAGACACTCAGTGATATGATCTCCTATTTTGATCAGGCATTGCCGCGTATGTTCCAGCTGCTCTCGCTCAGATAGCCCCTTCTCTGGACGATCCAACTGCTTCAGTGCTGCCTTCACAGGCCTCATGCGCTCCTTACACTGAAAAATACACATACACACATGCTTTATTACAGGACAATCATCTACATCAGGATCATTTAGAAAATGGGACATCAGCTTCTGTTCTAAAACTAGTGTTTCGCCTACTTGGCAAACAAATGGCAAATTTTGCCTAAAGGTGAGCAGTTTGTATATCCATCTTATTAGGGTGTATTCACACTTGGCAGATTTGGTTGGATTAAAATGAATTCTGGTGTGATTGCTCTGTTAGTGCGGTTTATTTGAAAAAGTGTGAACAAGAGCGTGAAATGTGTATGAGAGTCCAAAGCGAAACATGGTCTTGCACTTTTACATACGATGAGTGGAAGGGAAATATTAGATAGATTTATTACACTATATTCAACAACAGCTTGTTTCACACATCATACATTACGCCATTTCTATGACATTGCTCATGTATAGAAGGTTCTAGTTTCGGTTTTCAATCCAATCAAGTGTTTACATGTTCTATCGAACTGATCAGAAAAGCTTTCAACCACATTTTACAATCCGAATGAAATTTCAATCAGATTTCACCAATTCATTCTGACTGACGTAGCTGAGCTGACTTTTTTTTTTTATTCCGTTAGGGTCCATGTAAACGCAGCTAGTGGCTTTGGATTTCCTGAGGAAAGGTTTGGATCAGATGTAAATATGAGCATGGCTTCTCAGTTCTTCGGAATCCAGCCCATCAAACTCACCACGCTGAAGGTTTTCTGGTCCAGTTCTTCAGACTCCTCAGACAGAGGAATTGCATCTCCTCCTGTGGGCGTGTGCACAGGGGTGTCAGCCTTCTTTTCCCGCACTTCTGCTTTCACCTCTACAGCCTGAGAACAGAGTCAATGGCTGGTTGAATACATGCACATGTTGTATCCAACACTATAGTTGGATACAAAGATCTTAAAACATAGCGAGCTGCCTGGAAAAGCATTTTTGAACATCGGATATTTGACTTCTGAAGGATTTTGGACTGTTTTTTTACTAAAATCTGTCAAAGGTCTGTAATACTTATCGATTCAGAATAAAAGAGAGTCTGACTGAAGTCTCCTCACCAATTGTCATGGGAAGTTTGCTGAAATACTACTGTGTCTATGTCTATACATCTCTCTACTGCTATAAAACATTTACAGATATGATTATAAACCAGAATTGCCACAGAATAACACTAGGATTAAAGTTGTCAAAAGTACTGACTTCGGTACCAATCGGTACTGAAATTTTAAAAAACGTGACAGTTTGAGCAGATTCATAAACACCTCTGATTGGCCACTGTTTTCACGCACTCATATTGGATGTCTGTGATTGGCTACAATGATCAACACACGGGAGCATTTGAAAGCACACAGAAGTGTTTGAAAGCAGGTGCCTATTACTGGACTGGTCCGTGATAGACACCTGCTTTCAAACGCTCCAGTGTATATCTGTGTAAGTGCTCAGTGAGAGTGTCATTGATGACTACTTACAATGTTTTTGAAGCCAACACAGACATATCCGATGAGCACGTAAACACAATGGCCAATCAGAAGCGTTTATGAATCTGCTCAACAGGGCTCAAAGAGTCACATTTTTTAAATTTCAGTACCGACTTGTTACTGAAGTTGGTACTTTTGACAACTCTAAATGAGCAACTAATGAGAGACCACATGTGTTTGATCTAGTGAGACAAAGAGCGTTAAAATACAAATAGGCTATAACTGGACTTTGAACAGGCCTTTTATTTCCAAAAAATGTTTTCTAGGTAGGCAGCTCACTATGTTTCAAAATAAGGCTATAGTTTAAGGGTGTGTTAGAGTTGCGTTATTATAAATATTGTGACCTCTGCAGGAGATTCTTCCTCTCGATGCACAGGCTCTGGCTTCAGCTCCTTCTCTTTGGGTTCCCTCTCTTTGCTGTCACGGCCCTCCTCTTTCTTCTCCTTCTTAATCTCTTTCTTAACCACTTTCTCTGGTACATCCTTCTCAACTGGCTCTTTATCCTCAAACTCATCCTCATCAGACTCTTCCTCGTCCTCCTCCTCTTCCTCCTCTTTTACTGCCCGCTCTGACACGCGTGCTCTTCTGTTGGGTGGCTTTACTGGAGGAGTTTCCTGCAAGACGACAGAAAACACATTAGTACTGGTGATGCATTTAACTTCCAGAACAGATGTTCTTTAAATGTTCATTATGGGATTATAAGATAAATGTTCATTATGGGATTATGGTATAAAGTTTTGGGTAAGGTCACCAATGTAATTTCTTAGCAATTCCTACTCAATTAAGAACAATTTACTATTTATAGACATTTTCACGAGTTTAAAACTTTATGAATGTCCATTACTTTTCCAGGTCTAGAAAACTCACTTTTAAAAATTCCTTAGTATATATCCAGGCTTTGCAAGACTGAGAACCCTAGTACCCAAGTGAAAATTCATCTCAATAGCAGGTATATCAGCTCAACACAAACCTTCTCCTCTTCCTCTTTCTCATCCTCTTCTTCAGAGCTCTTATCCGATGGCGGTGCAGAGGACAGACTGTTCACATCATCCATCTTCGGTTTTACAGCTTTATTCTTCTTGCCCCGTGGTTTTCTCTTGCGTGAATTTGCCTACAGAGCAGAAGAAACATCAGTGTCTGTAATAAAGCACTAAAGAGCAAATGAAGGAATGTATGAGCTGTTCACAGACAATGGTATTGCATATTTCACTTGCTTTCTTACAAGAAAAATGTATGCTTTAGCTAAAAGGGGTGACAATGATTTCAAAAAGTTTGGGAACAACTGCAATAAACATAGTTGGTTGCAACTATTATGAATGATTAACTGTGCTTGTGAGATCTTATGAATTTGTAATTAATCACTGAAAAGTCACAGTTAATGTACCGGATATAGACCACACTGAACAAACTCTGTGATTTTCATCAATTGTGAACAAAAACTGACGCTTTCGTCGCTTTGCAGAATACCGCCTGTCGTTTACATCTGCTTTAAGTGAACCAAATGATATATTGTCGCCTATTTAATCTGTGTGACTCACCGTGCCAGCCTGTTTCTGTGCTTCCTTCTTGGCGAGGTCTTTGCTCAGTAATTTGATGAGGTAGTCAGCTCGTGTCTGCAGCTGTTTGGCCTGTGGTTTCTTGTCAGGATCATCTGGAAGGAGCTGCAACAAGTTTTGTAACAAGTTATCATTTAAATGCGTTATCATTATTATTTAAATTGAAAGTTATTCAAATCACTAAAACAAAAAGACCACAACAGGGCATATTGGTCAAACACCACAATGGTTTCTCTATGCGTTTCTGTACCTTATGTGTGAGGTTGAGGTCTGGGTCCATCTTAATCATTTCCCAGCTTCCATATCCATACTCATAGATTCCAATAAGCAGGCTGGAGTCGTCCTCTTTACCCCACTCAATGTCAAAATGAGCTGCCTTTGAGTGGCATGGGATTATATACCTTTACATATTAGAAAAAAAGATTAACATCTTATCTAATAAGTAATTTTTCTGTCTTCACAAAGCAAGCACCCAAAGGAACAGAATACAGGGTCTTGAGAGGCTCTTTTAAAGTTTTAATTTAAAAGGTGCATTAAGTGATTTCTGAGAAACACTGTTGAAAATACTGTACAAATTCAACACCTAAAACAATTTTGTGATCAGGCAAGAGCTTTAGGACCCATGTTAATATTGGAAAATCTATCCAGCACTGGAGAGACATTAGAGAGTGGGAAGGCCTGAACACGGATTCTGAGGTTGCTTTGTTTCTGCCCTATACGCGAGTAATACTGGGTCACATTCATTAAGCATGTGTATGCGCAAATTTGTGCGTGAAATCTGTGTACGAACATTTTCACAAACAAATCATCAATAATTTGTTCTAAAATTTATGCAAAATTATGAAAAAAAAAAAAAAATAATGCAAGAACTGAAACTACCTGTACACAAAAAAAAAAAAAAAGCCTAGCCTATCAGTAAAAGAGTAAAAAACGGTACATTGTAGCTCAAACTGTAAGTTAACTCTGCATTAAGACACAGATATGTGCATGTACAGCTGGATAATCAGAGGTCTGTAATGTCTGTATAAAAGTGTTTTTTTGCGTTTAAACTTGTTTTGAGGATGACACTCTCGGCATTGCTCGAAGATCTTAAAGCACGTACTCTCAGGCGAGAATGAGTCTTTAGAGAGCATCATGTTTGTAAAGTGTGAAATAAAAGTGTGCAGAATGCCCCCATATGGACATAGTTTGGGTGTGATTTATGTAAATTACTTAGGGCACGTAGTCGCTCATTTAGAATACTCAGAATTCATCAACATTAAGTGTTGTGAATTAGGCAAAAAGTTGTGGTGAGAAATTCAAATGTAAATATAACTGCATACACTGTTCGTATTTTTTAGAGAATGAGACCCATTTTTTTTTTTGCCTTTTCACAGAACCAAGATGTGCTGTTGTTGAATTACAACTGGTTCAGCCATACTTGCGAGCTGTCTGATGTACCAGCTGTTAGTCTGTGTTGCATAGCATGTTCATTATTTTGTGGGTGGAGCAATGAAGGGAGGGGGTTATGTGTTTGGTTGTCAATGTCAAATATCAACAGTGTTTCCCAGAAATTGCTTACTGCATCTTTCATGACACACTGCAACTTTTTTTTTTTTTTTTACCTCTTCCTCTCCTCTGGGTCAGCAGGAATGGCCTTGTGTAATGGTGCCAGCTCCTCCTCATGAGAGATCACCAGCTTAGCATTGACTTGAACCCCAGAGATCCTGAAAGTGGGTCCCTTCACCTTCCCTCGCCTGCCTCCTGATATGAACCAGCAAAGAATACAATTAAGACAGGCCTTGGATTCCCCCCTCAGATGCTTCATATGGGGGCAAATTTAATCACTTTAGTTGGGACACTTGAGGGATCAGTGAATGTAGTTTTCTGATGCTCTTGCCTGAGGTTCTTTCAGGTCCACAGGGGTTCTCCCTTAGCGTTCTCAAACAGCCGTTGTGTACGGTCTCAGCCAGCCGCCGCAGATCATGCTCCGATTTATCCACCAACTCAGCATCACGAGCGATAGCATCCAGCCTGTGATACAGCGACAGTCACATCAATGATAGAGGCCCAACCAATAACATCTGAAGTGATGAAAAACAGTTACTTACCTTTCTAAAGGCCCACCAAATTTTTTGTAACTTTTGATAAATCTGTGTGGGAAACAAAAAACATTGGTCACTAAAAAATTTATATACTTGAATTTAAGGACTTAAATTATAGCTGTATCATTTTCAGACTGTTTGGAATTTTCTTTGTAAAGAAAGAATTTTTTTTTTTTATATATATATATATATATATATATATGTATATGTATATATGTGAAGAAAAACAATTAAACTTCACAGCAAATTCTCACTGTATTTATTATTTAATACAAAAACCTCTTTCCACTGACTTCCCAAAAGTGACTATACTGTAATATACACGACCATTAACAAACAGCTTATATCGCCCACCCCTAGTGCTGAATTTAATAAACTGAGCATCAGCGGCTCTACCTGCGTATCTCAGCATCAGTGAAACCTTTAATGTTCTCTCTTGGAATAGTTCGAGGTCTTCCTCGTTTCTTGGGCCTCTTTCTGTCAGAGACCGAATCGCTGTCTGAACCAGAGTATCGTCTGTTCCGGCTGCGTCTGCCCTCATTCCCATTAAAGTTGATCTGTCATTACAAAACAAACAAGTAGATAGATAAAGTACAAAGAACTTAAGGTGTATGTTGCTATGAGAGTCATTTATCTTTTATCATTCATCAACACTGTTAATTTTATTTATATAACTCCTAAAGTAAACCAAGCATTTAACAATCTTCCAAAGTAATTACACAAATAGACATTTGTTTACTGACATCGTTAAACAGTGTATGATTGGCTAACCTGTTTAGCACATTTCCTCATGCGGGGCAGTAAATAGATCTCTGCAAGCTCTTTTTGTCGCTCCTCCTCCTCAAGTCTCCTCCGCTGTTCTTCTGGGATAATGTCATCCCAGTTCTTAACATTCCGCTCCGTGTCCATGTCAATTTCTTCATCCTCCATCATGGAGAAATTCGCCACCTGCATGATGGAGCAAGCATTTAATAGTGTGTTAATGGTGTGACTGACAGCCTCTAGAGAAGGTCCAGCACGCATGCGGAATAATTATTTGCAGTAAGTTTTAAAGTGCACACCTTAAATTGTGAGAGGAGCTCTTCTCCTACAGTCGATGGTCCAGGATCGTTCTCTCTGGTCTCTGCTCTTTTCAGGATTTCATCAATATCCATCTCCTACCAGATCAACAAATCTCATCAAACACAAGTAGCTGCACAGAAGCCAACATTAATACTATGGATAGGAAACTTATTAATTAATTCATTCTTATTAATTAGTTTACCAACTTTCCCCCGGTTTCACAAACAACGCTTAAGCAAATCCTAGACTAAAATGCATGTTTGAGCTGTTGTAACTGTACTGACAGATCTTAAAATATGTCAGAGCCATTGTTTTGGCTCAAGATGCACATCTGTAATGTTTTTTTCTAGTGTACGTTTATAAAAGCTACTTAAATGCCCTAATTGAACTAAAGGCTTAATCCTGGCATAGGCTAAGCCCTGTCTGTGAAACCGGGCCTTTAAATCTTAAATTTATGTGTGCATTATTTTTTAATTATGTAATAAATACTTTAATTACAAATTAAAAATTAAAACAACTATGTTCACAATTGTCAACTAGCTAAAGAGAGATTCAAAACATACAAGCAAAGAGTAAATAATAAAGATGAACAAAGAAACAAATAAGGAATAAACTGTTCATGCTGTTTGATTATTACTGACAGCGGGAGATCCAATAGGCCGCACTCACACAAACGCACATATCTATTTTGACAAATCAAATGTTTTGTCCTGTCTGTTTAATCCCTTAAGACATAACTGTTTGCATTAATTTCACATCATGAAAGCATTTTGAGATGCAAGTGCATTAAACCGCTTACAAGGTGGAGTTGTATAATCGCTCTTCACTAGCGCATGAGCATTTGAAAACAGCCGTCTGTCGGAAAGTGAGTTTTTGTATTTAAATATATAGACCTACTGCATTTCAAACGGCATAAATGATGCCTTTGAAGAGCATTTTGAGGGGAAAATGTTGAAATACCGGCAGGCGAGAGACCTCACATAAGCGTATCATCAAGCAAATCGCATTTCTCTCAGAACATATCCTGTGCAATGAAGCCTGCGATTGCCCTTGTAATTCGCTTTAACCTTTCAAACTTTATAAAAGATTATTTTATAGAAGGTTTGAGGGTTTGTATGTGTGTGTCTGTGTGAAAGCAAACAATACAGCCGTTTCTAGTGCACACAACAGCATTGTGTATGAGGTTAAAAACGAAATTTAGAATCATTGAAGATAGAATCACTGTGCATCAGACAACCGATTTTTTTTCTCCCACCCCTAGTCCACATGCTGATGAGCATCTCTGCGTTAACCCCACAGACCTGAGGTTCCTGCTCCTCTCCTTCCTGCTCTTTGAAAAGTTCTTCAGCACCAAACTTCAGGATGGCTGACAGTTCCTCCTTGTTGAATGGAGTGGAACTGCAGAGGAATCAGACAACAATAATGCCATTAATTATATGTATACACTACACTACACACACACACATCAGAATTTTCACTAAGAATATATATGGGCTGAAAATAATGATTATTTTGATAATGCACTAATATAATGATTAAAACAATTGACTATGAGTATTTCTAATTTTGAGTACTTAATCATATGGCATATTTAATAATAATAATAATAATAATAATAATAATAAAAAATAAAAGTTTTACAGAACAGCGGTACAATCAATACTAATTCAATGGCTGTCTAATGTTTTTTGCCTTAAATAGTTAAACCATAGAGAAAAACTGCAGTGAGACCTAAATCTTCCGTTTTGAAGCATGTAAAACACACAGAAGCTTAACATACCACAGTTAATAAGAAAATATAACATAACATATGATATAGTTAAACATGACCAAGAGTGCCGTTTTCCCTAATATCAGCATGATTGCAAATATGACATTGATTTTATACAACTGTTCAATAAACAAGTGGGTAATATTAGGGGAAGTGGCATTAATTTTAGACACAATATTGACCATTTTAACCAACCAAAAGAGTTCCTAACAAAGCCACTGTTAGCCAATGAAACAATGACCCATTCATAAAGTCAGTGGTTGCGTCGTGAATCGTAGACTGAGTAGGTACTTATTTTGAATAATTAAATTATTAAAAAAGTATGTTCTATTTAGTATGAATGTGTGTAGCATGAATGTAATTCAGATGTACTAAATTTACCATGTCACTGTCATGTGACCTTAACAGTATTAGCTTCTTCACTTCACTGCCATTCGCAAATCCTCTCCTGTGGAGGTCATCTGGGTATTTTTTGCCTACTCTCTTATGAGTACTGTGAATTCGGAAACAATACTCATATATTGTTTTTTACCTACTATATAGTAGGGAAACATGACATTTCACTGCATGAATCAGCACTTTTGAAAGAATTGGGTGAATGAATGATTCAATGAATCACTCATTAATATGCCACCACCTGCTGGCGGTTTAGTTTCATATTTAAAGTATTTTGGGAGAACTGTATCTTTATTTTTTATTAATAAGGAAATATATTATTTTTTAAATTAAATTATACTCTAAATAAGAAACTACAACTGCCAGTAGGTGGCGGTAAATGTAATTCATTCTGTTTGTTCAAACAGCTGATTCATTCATGAGTGAAGTATTGTCTCTAAAATAACACAATATTAAAAGGTGCTCTAAGCGATCCTGGGTGGAGTAACTTCCTGTTGACGTTCGAAGTGTTGTCAAACAAAACAGAGGCTAGCTAGACCCTCCCTCCTCCTCCTCCTCCTCCTCCTCCTCCTCCCCGCTTCCTGAAACAGTCATGAACGCGCATTTAAAATCATTCTTGTCGGTTATTGGCTGGAGCATGTTTATTAAGTTTCGTGGTCCAGGCTGCACCAGGTAGTTTTTGTTGCCGTTTTCGGAGCTTGTGGCGACTACAGAGACCACGTTTTTTTTACAGTGTGTTCAGGGGACAGGCAGCTAGCGGATAGTGAGGAGACGTTTGCTGTATGTGACAAAAAATGTTTTGGCCAAAAAACGCGTGACATCGCTTAGAGCACCTTTAACTTCTTAAGATTTAGATTTCTCTGATCTACATGTGCATTAAGACGTTTGAAGGCCAAACAATTAGAGAATAACAGCTTTAAAATCTCTCCTTGTCATCTCCATTCCCCCTCAGTCTCTATCTTTGTCTCTTCCCCTTCTAAATCTGAGCTTTGACCAATAGTCTTTTCACTTTCAGCTGTGTCAATATAGAAATATAGAAAGTAAACATAGGGTCAACTGATATTTGAATGTTTTATTAATCACTTTCTTAGACAAGTTAATTTACAGAAGGCTATAGGAAAGCTAACTAAGATTATTAAATTAATTCACAATATGTGCATTTATTATTAAATATGATGAAAACAGCTTTGTTATCGTTTCTTGACCCCTCACTTTGACGGTTAGGCTATTACAAATTACACAAATCACGTAATTTATAACTATTCAAAACGGCGAAATCAGGCTGAAGATATTATTTTCCTTCCCTATTTATTATTTTTGTCGGTCGTTTAACATTTCAAGCATAAAACAGTTAAGAAATGGGTAGTTTAGCTACTTGCGTCTTATCTCGCACTTTATGACCACTAACTTTGTGGAATTTGTGCTCAGCCGCTTCCGTGAACATAAAGCCCGCCTAGCTTGATCTGACTGGTCATCTCAAATATTTTAATATTGACGACCGCTGACAGCTCAGATGAGAAGGTCGGTTATCTTGGTGCTGTGCAATATTCTTGCAGCACTAGACTGAATACTTATTAGGCAATTATTTAACAACCTTTATCATCAACAAAATGTCAGATGACCTACATAGGTCTGGGGTCTGGGTGTAATTAATATAATTAACATGTTAAATCGTCCGCCCTAATATTTACATTAAATTATTTTGCCATTTAGGTAAGTTATATTGGTATCTGTACCTTGAAGGAGCAGCACCCGTATGAAGGACTGTCTTTCCCGTGGTGTCCATCCTCTGAATCACCAAGTGGTCCAACACCATTTTCTTCTTGGCTCTCTCAATAATGTCCTCCTCAACTGAGCCCTTCGTCACCAGACGGTATATATTCACCTGAAAGAGATTAAATAGCAGACATTACAGTAGAGGACTAGACTAAGTTATAAAGAATAAATGTAGAATAGGCATGTGACTGTATCACAATAATTCCTAAAGATTTTATAACAGTACACAATATTATGGCATCATTTTTACTTTTTTTCATATTACTAAAAGAACTTTAAACATTTTGTTTTAAGCAAGCATACATGGAGTAAATTTATTTATTAAATATCTAGAATTATTCAAGGTATTATAATGTGTCCATGATAAATGCGTCCATGATGAACAATACTGTGCATGTTCATTACTGTGATATATATTGTATTATCAAATACCAGCACGTCTAGTGTAGACTAGAGGTGTAACAATACACATGTCATGATTCAATACAAATCACGATACTGAACTCCCAATACCAAAATAAAGATAGGTTTATTATTATTATTATTACAATATTATTATTAAAATAATATTATTTTACTATTATCATGAACCAGAAATATTCCCCCATTGCATTATTATACATTATATTCAAAAATTTTTATAGCAGTTTAATGTAGTAATGTCACTGAAACTCTGTCACTGTTAAATTATTATTTTTTCACTGTGAAGGGTTAGTTGATCTATATATTTAAATTCTGCATTTACACACTCATGTTGTTTTCGCGCATCATGCAAGCATTTAAACGTCCGTGTTTACTACAGTATGTGCGTATAAAGCCACTGTGTCTCTTCAGAAGACTAATGTACAGCATGTAATGTAATGTGTGGAGGCAATGTTGACCTGTTTTTTCTGACCAATCCTGTGAGCTCTGGCCTGGGCCTGCAGGTCATTCTGAGGGTTCCAATCAGAGTCAAAAATGACCACCGTATCTGCAGAGGCCAGATTAATGCCCAGACCACCCGCTCGCGTGGACAACAAGAAGCAGAAATCCTGCAAAGTCATAAAGACAATGTCATACACATACAAAGACATATACAGGCATACAAACATAATAGAATTAAATTCTTAAAACATAGAACTAAAAAGTGAATTATGAAGACTCATAGGCTATGTTCCACGAGTCTAAAAAAACAAAGTGCTATTTTTAAATTGCTTACTGGCTTGTCCGGTAAAGCATTTATGTACCAGTTCATGTCAGTTAATCAGTTTAATTTTAAAATCTACATCCATAGTTTTCATTTAATCATCATTCACAATTTCTGCAAAGATATTTGTTGTTTTTTTTTAAATCACACTTTATTTATTAATGCATATTTGGAGAATAAATATATGAACCTTTATGGCATTCATTTAAATTATATTACTAATAGGGCTGTCAATTTAGCACGTTAATTTGCCGTGATTCACATACACATCATGTAATTAACTAGATTAAAAATTTTAAATCGCTTGACAGCCCCAATTATTAATCACAAATGCATACGAGTATATTTAACATGTTCGTATTACTTTACCTAAATATCCTTTATTTTTATACAAAATTCAATTTGACAGACTTTAAGTGTAATGCCTAATATATTATTTTAATAATTATAAATTGTTCCAGAAATCAAATTGTGACCCAATTTTTGTGACTTCACAACATATTGCAATCATAATGTAATATCAAGTAAAATATAAAAAGTAATTTAAACCAGTGATTTTACACATACCTCAGAGCCATCAGCATTAAAGTGATCCAACGCCTGCTTCCTCATCTCACCCTTTATGGAACCATCCAGTCGCTGCAAACACAAATGCTTTCATAAGTCACAACTGAGCCACAAACACTGCGGTTAACTCCACATGACTCCAAATAGCAGTGAGTGAGATGTGCCATCACCTGGAATAAGAACTGCCGGTACTTTAGGTACTCCGCTAGGATGTCCAGCATCCGAACCATTTGGGAGAAGATGAGCACACGGTGCCCTCGTTCCTTTAGCCGAACCAGCAGTTTATCCAAAAGAACCAGCTTCCCACTGTTGCGAATAAGGTGCTGCAGACAATATATCAGTTCAGTCTGTATGTAAACACTGTTGAAAGCCTCCTTGTTAGGAGCCACTGCCCTAATGCGGCATTCTTTCAAATGCACAAATAAAGTTTACATGTGTACAGGAAAAACATATATGGTAACTTCTACGTATAGGAAGACATCCGCATACTCAGCGGTTAACATTTCTGGTTTTAGCACAAAAAAAATTATTTTACTCTGCAAATGTCACTTTGTGGGTTTCGAAAGTAAATAAACTTTTTTGTAAAAAAAAAATAATAATAATTCAGACATTGTGCTATTACTACATAAATCATCAAGGAATAAATCATCTCTTCTGTGTTAATGATATTTTATCCATGTCATTTGTGACCTTTAACAATGTCATGTCAAAATAGGGTTATATTTTTTTAAATATATAAAATGTTTATATTTATATAACCATGGACATTGTCTTGGACATTCTGTTGTACAATTTCAACTAATAAATTATTGCTTCCCATCTGGAAGGTGGCAGCACTTCAGACAAAAACACACCTGTAGGCCTTCTTGTCTGTTGTAGAACTCGTTGTCATCAGGGGGTTTAATGAGGTAGCAGTGGTTACAGCATTTCTTCAACTCCATCATGATGTTGAGGAAGCCTGACGTGCTTCCTTTAGTGCCTTTACTCAGGGCTTTATAGTTTCTTGTCAATATCCACCTAAACAAAAAATGTAATTGATTAATATATTTTACTTATCAGATATTTGGTGGATAAGTGGGAATTCTATAGCAAAGAGTGAAATTTTCTTGGGGGTGGGGGGGGGACATCTGCTGGAATATAGAATGACATGCAATGATGAATCATGAACAACAAGAACATGAATACAATAAAAAGTAGTCAAATCTTTTAAAAGCTCATGTTTGTACATCTATGCACGGTCTCTCTTCACTGTAGAGATTGCGTGTGGTTCTCTTACTTGTAGTATTGTTTCTGAACAGCGCTCATCTCTACCCTGAGGATCTGCTCCACCTTGGCAGGCAAAGATTTCTCCACATCTTTCTTCACTCTGCGCAGCAGGAAAGGCTCCAGCTCTTTATGAAGGCTGGTATAGCCTGAGTCTCTGCCCTTCCCATGTTCCTCTTCAAACAGCTCCCACGAGTGAAATCTACCAACATGCCAGCTTATATCAACCCTTCACATTCAGTGACATCTGACTATTACATTGCATTAAACCAATACAAGAATGTGGTCAGCTCAATAAAGCTACTGCTACAATAATATCTGTGGCTACATACTGAACTGAACAAAAAGAGCAGACTGATACAACAAGAGCACACCTACTTTTCAGGCATAATAAAGTGTAGAAGAGACCACAGCTCTTTGAGTGAGTTCTGGAGGGGTGTGCCAGTGATCAGGAGCCTGTGGTTGGACTTGAACTCCATCATAGTCTTGTAGAGAAGAGAGTCATCGTTCTTAAGCCGATGGGCCTCGTCGACACCAATGAACGCCCAGCTGACATTTCCTAAAAATGACTGCAAAAAAAAAAAAAATACAGCAATGAGCATGCTGGTCTGTTAAAATACACAATCCTCTCTCGTTTACACATGTAACAAATGTCACATGTATTAAAGAATACGGCTGGGTATTGCCCACAATATAGTGTGTTACATATTATATTTTACATAATAGATGATGTTACCGCTCAAATCTAATAATTCTAATAAATAGTAATTCACTCATTTCAGATTAGTGTTTTCTGTTAATATTTTTTCCCAGTAAAAATTTAATGAAATGATAATTGAGAAAAAGCACAAGCCAGTTACATACATGCACACATTTTATATATATATATATATATATATATATATATATATATATATATATATATATATATATATATATATATATATATATATATATATATATATATATATATATATATGGCTATCAAGCGATAAAAACTTTATCTTATTAATTACATGATGTGGCGCTTAATTAATCACAATTTAATCACACATCAGTTTTGGCTGAGAAATTACTCCCAAAAGATAATTTGAAGATAATTTTTTGTGTAAAGCATGAAATGTCAGATGACCTACATTGGTCCAGGGTGGAGCAAGTGTGTTAAATGTGTTAAATGTTAATGGTTATTTTTTACCTAGCACAGTGTGTGAACATTTAACTTATATCTGTTCATTTATTGAGGAAAAAATAAAGCCTTTAAATTTCAAGTGTAGCATAAGTGTAATGAATTGTTTTTTTGTTTTTTAAATGAGAGAACAGTATTGTATTACACTAATAACTCTGCACTGCCAATTCAACGGTTTTCAACAAATATGCCTATATTATCTATATATTAATTTAGCAAAAAGTATGTCACAAATATACACAATGTTTTCTGAGAGTTTCTTAGTTTTAGACTAGCCTTTATTACAAAATGTGCATTTAAGTCGTTGTCCACATATACCCTTCCCCTGCAAATAGGGCTTTTGATTCGAGCGGTACCTTATCCTTCAGCAGAATTTCATATGTAGTAAGCAGAATGTTGAACTTCAGTCGCTTGGTCTGCGGATGCATCCATTCATGTGTCCGGATCTGAAGAACGGACAGTAAAATCTTCAGATTCAATTACACTTCTTGTGTGCAAGAAATCTATGATCTGCTCACTCCCTTGCATTTTTTAACCTCATACCATATTTCTGCTGTTGATGTCTCCCAGGTACACCACAACATTCATCTGAGGAGCCCAGAGATGGATCTCCCTCTGCCAGGATGTGAGGGTAGACAGAGGCACCACCAGAAGAAAGGGCCCGTAAAGCTGGTGGTCATTGAACATGTAATTGAGGAAACTGATGGTCTGGATGGTTTTGCCCAGACCCATCTCATCTGCCAAAATACAACTGTTTCCCCTAGGAAAGCAGAAGAGTAGAAGTGATGAAGAAACTCAAAACATTCATGACTCATTGAAACTGGGGTTATGTCTACTAAGAATAAACAAAACTAGCGTACTTGCACCAGGAATGGGCCATCCAGTTCAGACTGTCCAACTGATAGTCTCGCAGTTCTAAGCCATCTCCACCAATGTAGAGAGGCTGCTTCTTCATGGGTACAAACCGTGGTCTCTGTTTTAAAACCTGAAGGAAATCAAACAGTTAACTGGTTAAATAGTTCCTGGTTTCATTGACTTTTTCAGTTGACGGTTTACAGTGTAGACTGCGGTTACCTTGCAGTCTCTGAAGGGGATGGATTTGCTTTGGTTCCGGCACATGTATTCATCGATGCATTTTTGAAACTTTCTAGCAATAAGAGCACCGTCTTCCCAACTGCACTCAGAGTAGGGCAGCCCCTGCCATTTACAAAGGTAATCTGGATAACCTGCGGCAGACTTTTGATTTGAATGCCCTGCAAGATTCAGGCAACATTGAAGGTAAATAAACAGTCACAAGTCAGAACAATCAATCAAAAGCAAAGAAAACGGGGTCAGCATTCTCTTACCAATAATTCTTTCCACAATTTGATATTGAGAATGCAAGTCATCCATGAGTTCTTGCTGACAGTTGAAGTACTCCACATCCTCAGGTGAGGCTGCTTTGAGCCTGTGGATGGCAGTGCAAGAAAACAAAATGAACATCTAAAGCCACGTTGCCAACAGGAAATTATTTTTTCTGTAAGCGTTCATACCATTTCTTCTTCTCCTGCTCTTTTTTCTTGAAGTTGTCCAGTTTCTTCATGCCCTTGACGTTCTGTTGTTTGAGCGTCTCCTCCGTCTCCCAGGTGTTGTGAATGTGGGACCAGTTCTTCCATTTGATCAAGTATTGCACCTCTCCTGGCTGTCTGTTGTGGTCAAAGTTGGCGTTGGGGTCTCCATCTGCCTCTATGGCATACACTGTGGTTACAGCCCCCGTTGCTGTTAAGAAACAAAAAAAACATTTCAACAAAAGTAGTGGTGTTTTATATCCCTTCTAAACTTCCCCCCAATCTGATTTGCGTTGTCATGTTTCACTTTGTGCCGAAAGAAACACACTGAACACGCAATAACTTTAAACGTTCCTGCCCACTGAAACCTGTGTGGACATAGTTACACATCAAACAGACTGAACACTTGTCAGATACAAAAGTTTGTACAATGCTAGTTTACAATACAGCATTTCAATTTTCAGCACCGCTGTTCTCACCTCCTTTTCGACCTATCCTCATTTCCATGACTCTCTCCAGTGTTTCAAACTCGTCCTCCTCTGGTGGCGGGACGTCCTCTCCACACACCTCCACCAGGTCATCTGAATCAGTCTTCAGTTCTTCATCTTCTTTGTAGCTCACATTGACTGTGGCCTGCCGCCGAGGCCCCGCTAGTGCTTTTTTATAATCGTCCTCATCATCTGAGGAGGAGCGGGAGGGCTTCTTCTTGGGAGCTTTGTTATTTCTCCCATTCCTGGCATTGGCCCTGAGAGATGAACAGAGATCTGATCAGTAATAGAGTGTTTACTTAAAAGAAAATTAAACAACAAAATAGCCATAAGCACCAATCATTAGGGTCCAAGCATATGGCTATTTTGTTGTTTAAAAGAACATTACCAAAACAACGAATGTAGAAAACATGGATTTTCCCTTTTTTTATTATTATTATTGCAGTTCCACACACAGGATTTTCTTCAGTTATAGTGCCATCTTGCATCAATAAAATTACATTTGGCTGGCATAAAATACTTTTTTTGTTGAAGTTGAAGTCAAATCTCAGAAAAATATATTTGCTCTTATCTTTCAAATAACACCCTCAATATGCTTAGACACTAAATTAAATTGAGTTTGGTAGGTGTTAAAATCAATTACT